>NC_081137.1:12314453-12648828 GCF_958295425.1 Solea solea | reverse complement strand
TCTCTTTGGTGTTAGCCCCTCCTTTCTTACTGGACAATTACCTTAAAAAGGGTGCAGGGATGATGTTTTGACGTTACAATATTTGCTATTTTCTTTAAAGAATATTTCAACCCTGAAAAGAATAACACACAATTCTGTATAATATATGCAGAATGCATTAGGGCAATGATTGATTATTCTGTGTTCATGCCAAATAGAGGACAAAATTAGAGTCGTAGCATCTGATCACCCTGAGCTCTTTAACACCGCTGCCTAAATCCACTGGCTTTTCTTTTCCATTTTGGCTGAGCACTGAATTGTTTCCAAAATGGATGATGTAACATTTGTTTTTGCCACCAGCACAACTACAATTGTGTCCATCTGAACTGGTCTGGACACAAGTGTTAGAGCCTTCATATCGTTTTTCTTGATTGGATTGAGTGGTGTGATGTGCGCCAGGTGTGTGCTGAGGCAAGGACTCCATTGGGCCGCTGCTACTGTCCTGCTTGCTGATTGGTTGCTGCTATGACGACGTATTCCACCTGACCCAACCAGCTACATTAATTTATTACTTATTCTAAAATTCTGTTAACGCTGGACTTTTTAGGGATGGGTAGCCAGTTCTTTTGACTTAGCTTTGTCCTGTTTATGTTTAATTATGTTTTGAAATCCCAAATCAGCCCCTCCCCATACCGCACTTACCCACATGGTTCGTGAAAGTAAGAGGTGTCAGTGTGACGATCCAGGGCCAACTGGCTGTAGGCGGTGTCTCCTCTGGAATGATCTGAAGTAAAGCTCCACATTCCTCCATATGTCGTCTCCCTTATGAGGGACACAAGTGCATTAGCAACAGGGGGACCCGGCTGGGTGTCTTCTGTGTTGTTTGTGAACGCTGCACAGCCCACGGGTCATAAGAAGCATGTGTTACCTGATGAGACTGACCCTCTTGGAAACGGCCTCGGTGGCCTCCACTGTTGCAGGGACGCCATCTACAAAAGCGATCCCATACAAAACATAGTTCTGAAGGAACGTCTTCAGTTCGTCGTCACAGCTCATGAACGTCTCCCATTTGGACACGGGTATGTTTGCATTTTGGTAGATGTCCGAGTTCCAAAGGACGCGCGGCTGGACGGTGCTCTTCTTCTTTACTTCATAGCTGTTCTCAGCCAACCAGCGGAGGCAGTACGTCGACACATGGCCACCAGGCCCTGTGACACAAACATGGAGGATATTGTGATGAGATGCACTTCACACATCGTGCCTTGAAAACTATGTCTGACCTGATATAGTCCAGACCCCATGGTGCCCACAGAGCAAAAGCAGTGGCATGTCCAAGCTGCTGAGCTCTGAACAGACTGATAAGGTGTGATACTTACAGTATTTTCAGGAATGGAATGTTTCAGGAATATAATTATTAGAGCTGCAACTAACGAGTATTTTCATAATTGATTATTTTGTCGATTAATCGTTTGGTCCATCAAATATCAGAAAGAGGTTCTCAAATGTCTTGTTTTGTCCTTTGTTATGCAGAGCAAAGAAGTTAAGAAAATACTCACATTTAAGAAGCTTAAACAATCGGAAATCTTGTTTTAATCATGAAAAAAAGCTTCAAACCGATTAATCGATTAGCAAAATAGTTGTCGATTAATTTAGTCCCATCGATTAATAATCAATTAATCGATGGGAGTGTACATTTCAGAAACGGTGTAACACGTTTCTCTTAGTTTTCAAGGTTCCTCGTGAAGCCAAATAAGAAGGGAAAATATATTTAATAGCCACCAGGGAGCGACTCTGCTGGTGAGAAAACAAATTCTATTGCTTCTACTTTTCGGCCCTTCTTCCTCAGCATGATGAGAATTTTGTAAAGCAGGAAAATAAGACACAATATGGCACATATGAGTGGACCCCATCAGTGTGATTTAAATGTGCAACTCCCCCCAGTAGCAGACAAGAGATTTTAGCAAACTCTTGTGTCCGGCTTGTGTTCGCTGGCTCTGTTGAAAACAAATGCACACAGCCAGGAGAGGAGAAGGGTGGGGGGAGTTTTTTTTTTTTTTTTACGGTGAGGATGGATGGATGGATGGATGAGTACGATGGTGACGTAAAAATATGTAATCTGAAACTGTAGGAGAGGAGCTCCATAGAGACAGACAAAGGTCTGCTTTAAACGCACAGAGGAGTGAAATGTCACTCTCTGCTCACCACGTTAGCACTCCTGCTTTTCAGGTGACATTTGTTTCCTGATATCGTGTGATGCAGAATGTTGCATACTGGACCTTGGCGGCGTGTGAATGGGTTGGAAAGGTTAGAAAGAAGTGCTATATAAATACAAACCAGTATTTTGTAATTACATTGTTATTACAATGCATGTATTTTAATGTCCAATCCAATGCAATCCAATGCAACTTATTCACAATGCTGAGCACAAAGGTGACTTACAGGTGAGGATGAGATGACCGTCTTCCACCGCTGTGTGGTCAGGACGGATGTTCAGGTCGATGCTCCCAGTGTCCACGTTCCTCTGGTTAGTTTTCGGGTTATAGGACGAGGTGGAACGGCAGTGATCCCGCAGCCACACGTAGTCCAGGTGCATCACGTTCCCTCCATAGTTGACCTCTTGAGATTTGTCAAAGAGATAGTTCAGATTTGATTGAGGAGTGTTACACAAGATAAACGATGTTCAGCGAGTTGAGAGAAGTGGAACACAATTATGCTTTGTTTGGACGTGAACGAGGACAACAGAGAAAAAGGTGATTAGGCGCATAAAAGAAGGCACAACTGGGGGGGAAAAAACATTAACACTGTATTTTTAAATTGTGAGAGAGTTCGCCATGGTGTTAGATAGCTTTTTTGGGCACACATTCATGAACACAATTGTGTTACGCCTAGGTAATTCTTTTCTGCCTCAGTCCTGTGTGGATTTTACGAGGGAAGTCTGTAGACAAACAGCTGGCATAACATGTACAAACAAAAATGCACCGTAAATAAAAAAACACTGTTATAGCACCAGGGTTGCATAATTAGGGTGTTTCCTTGTTCTAGTTGTTCATTTGCAGAATTTATGTCAAGAGGTCAAGAGTCTGGGTGTCATCCTCGACAGAAACCATCCTTCACAGCTCACATAAACTACATCACCCGGTCCGTCTACTTTCATCTCCGCAATATAAACCACCTCCGTCCCTCACTCCCAATACCTCTGTCATCCTGCCATCATAAATGGTTAACCTCACAACTCCCTCCATAAACTTCCACTGGTTCAGAACTCTGCCGCTCGTATCGTCACTGTAGAACCCAATCCTCACAAATCCCCCCCCCCCCCCCCCGTCCACAATGGGACTAATACTAATGTCATTCAGCCATCCTGCCCCCCACATACTACAGCACTATTTGGAGGGGGGGGGGAAATCAATCATGATTTAGGCATGAAAAAGAAATTGGCTAAATACCTAATGTCATCACCATAATACAGTGTAGGGTATCCAAATCACTATAGACTTCCCTGGTCTCATCTCATCTAGTATTCATAATTTTATCATTTCTGGGCATTGTATTAAAATGATTAACTGGAACCATCACCATAATACAGAGCAGTGCCTCTAAAACTATCATACTTTTTCAGAATACCTGGCTATTTTTACTCAGAATATTAATTAATCAGTGTAGGGTCTCAAATCTATGGTGGCCCTGAAGTGCAAATCACCAACAACAGCGACTTACAATGGAATTGAGTACAATTAGCCAGGGGTGGTCGAACTTGCGACCATTGCAACCATGATGTCTTTCGCACACAGGGTACCGGTCTTGACCACTGATCCACCCCACTCCACTATTTCCAATATTATATAATATATATAATAATTATATATATTATATATATAATTATAATTATATAATATATATATAGAAATTAAATATATGTGTTGTTTTTTTCCCAAATAGGTGTTGTTGCATAATCTTGAGACAAGACACTATATTATGGTGACGATATTGAAAATTTGCTTTGCTGGTCTTGCAATTTGTAGACGGTCCCTGCACGCTGGCAACAGCTGTTTATACAGGACTGCTCCTTGAGATGGAACTGTCCTCCTCATTTTGGGAAGAAAAATCCACCACCAATAACAGTGACACTTGTTCTTAATACGTGCGCCACGTGACGTCACTTCCAGGGCTCCACACAGTACCCGTACTCACCGAGGTGGTCCCGGTATGAGTGGTGGGCAGCGGGAGTCGCAGCACAGGCGCGGGTCTGCAACATGGGTTTCAATGGCGTCGGTGTGTTTCTCAGTGCGGACAGCTGCTGAATGTGCTGCAGCGCAGGTCGGACGCTCTTCAGCGCAGACAACATATTGAGTAATGAAGGCACCAAAAAAGATGAAGTGACCGTGAAGCCGCACAGCGGAGCCAGCGAAGGACAAGCACGTCTGTGGTTCACCAAGGACTCACAAGAGTGAAGTCAATGTGGAGAGGAGAGACAGTTTCAGACCTCCCCAATCAAACACTGATTAAAGCGCTCCATTGATAAACATTAACTCGTGGTCATCCCGACCAGATTACGGAGCACGACGACCAACGCTTTGATTTCCCACTCAAACAACTCCGTCTTGCACAGAGATAATGCGGTTCATGCGAAGTCGTAAATCCCTTTTCACAAAGGGATAATAAAATAATATGAACACAAATTAATAATTGTAAATAGTATAGTAACGTTCGTTGGAGGCACAGTACGAATCGTGCTTATTATAAACGTTAATCAAAGGACGGGTTTTTTTAAGTATTGTAAGATGACTACCCCCCCTATTGCTCAGTGGTTTGGTCGACTCTCTCCCGCGGGCGGGGCTCACAGCTCCACTAAACAGTGTTGCCAGATTGGGCGGTTTTCCGCCCAATTGGGCTTCTTTTGTTTACGTCAGGCGGGGAAAAAATACATTGGGCGGGTGAATAAAATTTGGGCTGCTTTTGTCCACATTTGGCGGGTTTTTTAATATTGTAAAAACAGCTCTCTCTCTCTCTCTCTCTCTCAAATAAATAAATAAATAAATAGTTTAAATAAATAAATAATTGAGGTAGTTGTGGGCTATTCAATCGGCATACGGCAACGTACCGGTCCGTGACGTCAGTTCAGCACTGTAGCCGCGCTAAACATGAAGCGGGTGACCTAGCTAAGCAGCAGCATCATGCCGAAGTGGGGTAAGGGTATTAATATATTAGGCCTACACGGTTAAAAGTGCACCTTTTTACGTGCAGCTGTTATTATTACTAATCTGGGCCTGGCGCTAGGATGCCAGAGGTTCATCTTGCAATTTGTGTAGCCAATGGTTGATTTACTGCGCTCTTGTTGGTTGCATTAAACCTGTTAATCTATCATTTATGTGTGGCTATTTGATGCTATATGAAGCTCTGGATGTCTATGTGTTATGATTTTACGGGTTTACACGAGTGTCTGGCAACTTCGTGGTTTGGGCTGGTTTTTATTGGATTGGGCGGGTTCTACGATGTGATTGGGCTGGAAACTGTCAATCTGATCTGGCAACACTGCCACTAAACTCCCGTGCTGCAGCAGACGGCGCGGTTAGGATCACGCTGCGCTCAGTTTGCAGGTGTTTTTAGCAATAAGTTTATTAAAATTGTCATGAGTTAGTGGACAATAAGTAGTTTATCACTCCACTCTGCCGGAGTGTTTTACATAACCACATCTAGCTGCCTGGTGAAGCTTGACTGAACACGAGGGAAAGACACAGTATAAGGGAGAGAGTAAAAAAAAACAAACAAAAAAAAAAACAGCAACTAATAACCAGTATTTTGTTGTGTCATCCCAGGACAGATTTGACTGTTTATTGTCTTCCCCCTACAGTGAAAAGGGAAGCAAATCTGAGATTTAATGTGAGAGCAGCAGTAATGTTCAGGGACCATCTGCAAAGTGCAACACCGAAAAGTCCATGAAAACAACAGCCCTGAGAAAGGCTTCACTGTTGTGGTATATCTTTCATTTTCCATTAAGGTTCTGTGTATTTATTAGTTTATTTATTTGATAGGGACAATGCAATTTAACACCGTCTCATGAGTTAATGATCCAGTGTGTAAAATGTCTGTGAAATTTGTTTCATTTGGCAGAAATAAAACATAAGATAAATATACTTTCTTTTTTTTACAGTTCTTAGTTGGGCTTTTTATTTGTGAAATATGTCGCAAAAACATGACAATTCATCACAACGAAATGCCTATTGCAAGGCAGCTTTATTCACACTGGAACAACTCAATGTGCTTTACATGAAAACAAAATACAAAATGACTCCATCATCTGCATAAAGCTGGCACTCATTTATAAACAGTAAACAGTAGTAGTAGTAGTAGTAGTAGTAGTAGTAGTAGTAGTAGTAGTAGTAGTAGTAGTAGAGTGAAGAGCAATGCCCCAAAAACCGAACTTTGGAATCAATGTAAATCTACACATTGCTTTACCAGAGTTATGTCATGAACTGAGCTCCTCATAATTGAGCGGACTGGTATTTGAATGGACTGTAAGTCATTACTTTAGATAACAAACAACGTTTTCATTCTGTAGTTTATAGATACCTTGTGTGACGGATAGTAAAATTTGGCTTAATCTTTTCATTCGTGGTGTATGACTGATTACATGTAATTAAAAAAAAAGGAGCACACTGGCTCCCTCTGGGGTTTCCTTTGAAAACTGTCAGCTTTTAGAGATACTAACCGGCTCAACTTCACTTTTTTGTATGCTCTATTATTGCATGCGTCAATTTGAAGATTTCAGGCTCAGCTGTTAGATTACAGCATTGGCCCAATTACACTGGGATTTTTGAGTTCAACAATTTAGTAAAACAACAGGGAAGGAACCTTATTTGGTGAGGAGAATTGCTTTGTTGAGTTGTAATCCATGTAAAAAAAAAAGTGCTTAACAATCTGTTCTATTGAGTTTTCCAGACGTAGACAGTACTGCTAACACTGTCATCCACTGCATTTTTGCAACACTTTCACACACAGAAAAGATAAATGGTGATAATATAAAAGTAAACTAAGTATAAAACATCCATTAAAAAAACTGCAAACTTTGTTGAAAGCTAACATTGACCGTAGCTTGTAGAAAGTATCAAAGGTAGAATATTATCATTGTTGTGTGATTACGATCTCAGGTGGAATGTAAGCCAGTGGATGATTTCTGGCATAGAATCTATTTGTATGGGGTGTATATGGTGCAGTGAATAGACATCCCTCCGATAATATCATGTGATTGCAGGTTCAGCAGCTCACCAGGCATGTGTACGCATCATCCTGGACAAGCAAACCAAAATGTGTATATATATACAGTATATATATATATATATATATATATATATATATGTAAATAATTTCCTAATTTCCTACTTGTATTACTTACTTGCATATTGTTTGTTTGTTTATTATCTATTGTTGAGCTGCTGTAACGCCATTTTCTCTCCACTGTGAGATAAATAAAGCTATCTTAATCTTAAAAACGATTAGTAACCTAATGCAGCCTTTTTCAAACTGGGGGGCGGGCCCCCTGGGGGGGCGTGGAGACTCTCCAGGGGGGGCGTGGAGACTCTCCAGGGGGGGCGCGAGTCCTAACTAAAGTTTAGCAGGCGGAACTTTTGGTCTCGCTGTAAGCTGGACTCATTTAAGTGACGTACCACAACAAAACCTACACTGGTGACAAGGTTTGGATAATAGAGAAGTTTCTGAGGGGCAAAAAGAAAACTGTGCACCTAACAACAAGCCAACGTCTTTCGAACAGAGCAATGATTCACGACGACCAAAACCCAAGACCAGAAAATGCCACCAAAAACCTCTCTGTGTGTTGTGTCTCAAAACATTGGCAGGGAACAGCATTTGTATTGCTAAAACAAAAAAATTAATTGCACAGCAAATGATTGATATTTGTAAAGTATTCTTTGTTATTCAAATGTATTTATTGTTTTTAAAAAAAAGACCCTATTATAGTTATAATTGCACATTTCATATTTTTATTTGAAAATTGCTTTCTCACAAAGCAATATTGAGGTTATTTGTATCTCTGAAGCAAAACATACATTTGTTCGATGTAGCTCAAAATGCAATAACATGGGCTACTGTACTTGGTCTGAAGACATGGATGTTTGCACATTAGGAGTTCTGTGTCAGAGTTCACCGGTATTGTTGGTTTGTAAACAAATGCACATGTTTGGGCGTATGACAGTTGCTAGGGGGACCCGAGAGCAAATACTACATTGTATTGCTGTAAGTGGGCATAGATTGAGCCCTTTATTAAGTGGTTAAAATAAGGTTTTGCTGCAGCTCCTGTTACCCAGCTGTGGATGCTCACCCATTAATGACTGGAGTGCAATGCGGCAACGCTTACCAGCCTTGCACTATAAAGACACCTGGAAGACTCCAGTTCAAAGCTGGCTTTAGATGGTGGCCACTGGGCTCTTTGAAAACCCATCTTCAATGTTGATTTAGTTTAGAACCCTGTGTGTTTGAGTCTATTTTGCAGGTGGAAAGAGTACTGAAATATTCTACCGACGTAAAAGTACCACTATTTTGAGAACATTTCACTTAAGTACAAGTAAAATTATTTTCTAAAAATTTACTCAAGTTAAAGTGAAAAAATAGCGTGGTTCTTTACATATTTCTTTAAAATATGTAAACGCATAATGTATCAGTCAAAATGGGTCAAAGGTCACAAATGCTTTAACTTTCTCACTCACTCGCGGACCTTAATTAACGTCAATTCACCTGTCACCTGTTGATTCAAAACGTAGCGAAGTACAGTACTTCCAAAAAACAAAAAAAATGACTTTAAAAAGTACAAGTACACAACAAGATTACATACAATAATGTGAGTAAATGTATTTCATTACTTTCCACCTCTGCTATTTTGTTACCTTTTGTTTTATTTTGCGTTCCAGCACCTTTTGTCCTGCGTGTTTTGTTAAACCTTACTTTTCCTTTTTAAACAAATAACCTTATTTCCAAAAACACCTGGTTATTTGATGTTGCTTCCCTCCCCCTTCACGAGCTGGGTCTAACAGTGACCCTGCTGGCAGCCATGTTCTTTTCAGTTTGTCTCAAGCTGGTTCTCGGTGCAGTGGGTGCACACTGCGCAGTCAGTGCTGACCCTGTGTCAGTTCAGTTCAAGTGTGTTTGTGTGACATAACCACACTTCAAGCTCTTTGATGTTGTCTCTAATGCATGTGCCACCTGCAGGAAATAACAAGGAAATGTTATTGTGGCTTGAATTATCTGAATATGATCCCCAACCATCTCAACTACCTTGTTGATAACAGTGCTGCATTTTAAACGCAGATGACCATGATTTAAATGTCTTTGTTATAAACATATTATCAATCATACAGTCACTCTTCAGCTGGGTGCGTCATCCCCAGTGAGCTGTCACAGTCGGTGCGACTCCGTTATTTTGCCTGCTGCGGTAATGATGCATTCAATAACCTTGGGAAATTTTAATGCGTTTGGGTCTGTTGTCCATACATAAGACCGAGTCGCGAGGAGCAGATAGGGTCCATGGTTTTAAGTTAACGAACATTTTTTTATGCTTGGATTTAAATGTATTGATCAACACTTGTGGACTGCCTCTATCTAGATAGCATAACAATTGTATAAACTAAATAAAATACATACTAATACAAGCATTCATTTTGAAAATTGGCCTGTATAAACGGCCAACTTATTTATTCCCCGTGGAAGAAGGGTATGTTAAGATAAAGGGGGTATAAAGGTTAAATGCCATGAATGTTAACTGCTGTAAAACACCAAAGACAAGCAAACAACGATGTTGCAGTGCGAACAGCTGGAGTAGTGTGATTTCGGAGCTCAGAGACGGCCCTTGAAGGCAGCACGAGCCTGCCCTTCTGAGCAGGCGGCTGTAGCATGTTTACTAGCTTTGTCAGCGGAGACTCTGCACCACATCTCTACTGTGTCTTCACCTGCTGCAGTCGCCGCAGCTCGTCACCTTGGACTTTCGATCTCCGGCGCTGACTTTATCTCATCATCCTTATCAGCAGTCTATGCTCCCGCAGCGTTTTATTTTCTTCCCCACTTTATTTTTTTATTTCCCCTCCTGCCTTCGCTTCTCGTGGACCTTGAGCGAAGGCACACCGGGTTTATTATTAATTTGTTTCCTTCGGTTTTTTCTCCCTTCATCGTCCTCCCGCTACTAGGGGAATATGACGTTAAAATCCAATAAAAACGAACCCGCTGTCGTACTGGACTCTGTCAGCGGCGTCAGGACAGCGCTCTCCGATCTCTACCTGGAGCAGCTCCTTCAAAACAAAGCAAAGTCTGAAAAGGTAAAGCTGCTTTTCCTCTGGAACTTTCTCTAAATGACTTGTATGTATTTCCTCGAGCCATCTCTGTTTTTTCCCCCAAATATTTGTTTCCCTTTTTTTCTTTATGGTGTTCATGTTTGCTTCCGGGAAGTGGGGAAGGGGCGCGTGACTGTTGTTTGTTCGTCGACTACGTCTCTAAAAATAGACACCGCAACTCTTATTCCTCAATAACAACTGCATGTTTTTCACCGCCTTTACATGTTGGTATTTTTTTCTGCGACCGCCTGCTTTAAAGAAGGCTCCTTAAACACCTTAAACATGTCCGATACTGATAACCAATAAATTGGTTCTCTACCATATCGTTGTTTACATTTAAGCTAAGCTTCAAAACACATTACTCTGTAACTAATATCCTGCTCCAATAAGAAGTTGTCTCCCCACAACACAATGTCACATGCTGTTGCTGATTCCCATGTATGTTTATCACGATTGGTGCCTCTTTATTTCACTTTTTCTCTCTTTTCGATATCTGATCCAGTGATTTTGACCAGTATTGTGTCGGGATGAGCCAGCATGTTACTCAGTGTCAGTATCGGTCTGATACGGGCCAAAATGATTGGATTGGATAACAGAAAATCAGATATCAATGCCGATATCAACGTTTGCCTCCACTGTCATATGACCAGGATGTGAGCGAGGGCTGCAAATGTCTGCAACACAGCAGGAGTATAATGTTTTTCAAATGTTTGGTTATAGCTTCCATGGTAAAATGTATCGGCACAAAATGTATTATTTACAGCAAAGTTGTCTAACAATGTATAATACTGTATTTTATTGGCCTGATACTGATACTGAGTATTATTTAGGCTCATCCACACTATGCACCGCTCAGTATTGCAGAGTCAGCATCTGCTGTAGTCCATCCAACACAGCACAGGCAATTTCACTTCTGCATTTCCACCGCAACTCGTGCGAAGACACATGATAAACTGGAGAAACAAGGCGGTGTCATAAAGGCAGGATAAGGAGTTTGTAGTTATCCCATAAAAGTAGAGGGTTGCCTGGTAAAAAAAAAAACAATGGTTCAACAGAAAAACAGAAAAAAGTCAATTATATTCCATATGAATATTTTCAGAGGTCTATATATGAATATGTTCGCAGCATATAAGAACGACAGATTAAATGCTGTATTTATAATGTGACAGATTTTTAACCGTATAAGTATAGGTATTTACTGATATTGGTATTTACCTAAATGTAAAGTGCTCATCTTCAAAAATAAAATAAAACGTATCAAATCAAACTTATCACTGACCCACTGGCACCATGCCATGCACCCCCTTTTGAGAACCACTGGTATAAACAGGTTGCTTCACTACAGGCCCTTCAGTTTTGAACAGTGTGCAAAACATTATCAGACGTATGGAGGCTAAACAAAGTCAGTGTCCTTCCACTTTTAGCACGTCAGTGCAATTCTGCCTACGGCTATGGCTGCAACTGCAGGGAAGAATGTCAACAGTGAGGGAGGCTGTGCCGGGTGTTTACTATATCCCACCGTAGCAGGCTTTTGTTCGGACTTGTTTAAGTGCTCAGGGCCTGATCGTATTGTAAAACTGTCCACACGACGTATGCCTCGGGGCAGGGCTAAAAGATTTTATGACATCTCGTGTCATTGATTTGCAGTAACATTTTATTTTGGTTTCTAGCTTTAGTTCAGTTTTCACTGATGGATTTAAAAAAAGAAAGGTGCGCTACCACTTCACACTTAAATACTATAATTAGGGGTGTAAGATGATTTTGATACATTAAGATATTACAGTATTTCTTGGTGTGATACTGTATTCATTATTTGAAGTGCAGCACGTGGAAATATTCTTTACATTCTTGAATTTTGTACTGTATTTACGCTTCTGAGGGCTAGTTAGACTCTCTATGCCAGTGTTTCCCAAACCTTCTATGTGGGGACCCACTTTTAAAAGATGGTAAACTATCTTGACCCCAAATTTGTGCAGAATGTAATGACTAAGTTACAGCCATATCGACAACACGACAAATCATTTCCAAGACATGTTTGGTAAATTAATCCATTTTAATTGTGTTAAAATTGTATTTAAAACATTCAAATGTTAACTAAAAGGTTGTGAAAAGTTTGCATATATATTTTTTGGGGACCCCAAAAAAATCTCCTGCAAACCTATCTGTGGGTCCCGACCGAGTCTTTGGGAATATAACATAGTTACTTTTACTACAGGAGATTTTCTTAGATTTTGCCAATACAAAAGAAAAAATGTCTTCAATATATGAATTGGTTCCAAATGTACTTTGTATTTTTTTTTTATTGGGGCCAGGACTCAGCAGTCAGTGATACTGAGGGAACTGTCTGTGTCAGCACTGAGCTACTGAAGGAAATGGCTCAGGGAGGAAACTTCTTTATTCTGATGTCAGCAGTTTTTTTGTGTCTTTGTTCAATAGCCTTGAGCTGTGAACTTGCCGGCGTGTTCTTCTGCTTGGTGCTGATTTGTGAAATCACTGTCTTTAAGTGAGATCACGTGATGGTTGAGTGTGTGTGTGTGTGTGTGTGAGAGTGAGTGATGTGTATCAGGGGTGACTCATCTGTATTGTCTGTAGTTGCGATAAGATGAGTCTCCAATGCCTCAGACTCCAGAACTGGGCATACTGACCCCATACGTCATTCATGCACGTCTTTCCTACTGCACACTATTTAAACTGAAGGCAAACCAAGTTATTAATTGAGCCACATTTTTACTGTCACCGCCTCAGACGTTTTAGGCAAATACAGCTTCAGGCAAATGTGACCAAGTTGCACGAGACCGAGGTCGGAATGTTTTATTTCACTGGTTATAGCTTTCCTTCAAAGAGCCTGTAGCTGCTCTTTCAGGACCGTAATCTGCAGTGTTTGTTCTCACATATGTCAAATATTGATCTGCTTCTGTGTTCCTTCAGGAGATCAATTCTCTTCACCCTCTTTCCACCCTAAACCCTATGGGGGACAGGTTTAATAATTAATGTGTCTTGACTTGAATGGCAAAACATTTCAAGGGAAGCAAAAGATAAGACAGAAACAGATTGTGTTATAACTTAATCAGGCATATTATGGGATTGTGCCAAATGTGAGTGGAACAATAGAAACACGTTAGAGGTAGGAATATAATGCAGAGATATCTGAAATGCACTCATTACAGTCCTTTTCATCTGTGTAAGATTAAGTGATGACTGACTGTCCAGAAGAGGAAGCACTGTTCTCTCTTCTGAATGCATTTGGCCTTTGTTTGTTGGATAAGCCCCACACCCAGAACTGGTATTCAGGTTTCTGAAAGGGTTTTCTTGGCCCGACTTTTACTGACACTGTGTTGACTGTTAACACATGAGTGGAACATGTGACTTGCCAGAAGAAAACCTCCTAAAAGTGTGTTTATCTCTTCAGTGCCAAGTCAGTCAGCACAGGATACATTTAAATAAAAAGGTCATACAATTCAATAACTAATGCAAATCTGATCTCAACCATGCAGTGGTAAAAAATGTAATCTTATGGTGGGGTCAGGTTTTTGAAGTGTGATTGTATGAGGTGCTGACATTTAGTCAGTGCAGCCCCACTGCACCAGGAACCAGCTTTAAACACAGATGCTTGGGCTTCCCAAAATCATGGCTGCCACTGGGGATAAACAGATTTAAGCCTCTTCATATGAGGCAAACCTAAAAAGATCTATGCCAGCTTAAGTTTATGATAATTTGAGAATATGTTTCCATCTTTATCTTGTTGTTAGACAACATTTTTCACCAGGTAACTTAAGTTTGTAAACAACTCACTTTCCTGTACCTAAGTCCATAAAGAAAATGAGCATTTTCAGCTTGTGGGGGACTCAGGAGCTGCTGATCTGGTGCCACCTCTTTTGTTTGTTTCACTTACTTAAATCAAAATGGAACATTTCATAATATAGTTGCTTATAAAATTATAACAAGGCTAAGAAACTGACAAGCGGGTCCATTTTTCAGGAACTTACACAGCATTTTAACTGTCGCCATGAGAAATATGATACACATCCACATATTTAATTACATCATGACGTTGGAACAGCTCTACATTAAAATGATTTTTGCTCATAGACTATAAATAACAAGGAACACAAGTATAGATTCTTGTGATTACTTTATCTGTGGTGCTGTTGCTCCACAGGGACCTTTCATCTGAAGGTGTAATTTCATCCATTCAACCATGGGACCTGATTCAAAAGCACATTCCTGGTTCAGCCCTGACATAACAGCAGCAAGTGAATAAATAAAAGTAAATAAATACAGTAACTAGGTCTGGGTTCAAAAATGTATGCATTGTGTAGTATGTGCCGTTGCATGTACCCTCTGCACAAATCTCTCAAGACTGTCACGGTCACGCAAGACTTGACCACAACAGTTTCTTGTGACCATGAGCTGTTATGCCCAGTGGACCTAACAGCTGTTGCTTTTTTTAGATTTTTGGTCTTGTGATTGTCCACTCAAAGGACAGTAGGGCTGCAACAATTAGTCGATTATTAATAAATGAATTTGCAACTATTTTGAAATAATTTTTTAATCATTTAAAACAAGTTTCAGCTCCTTAAATCTGAAAATCTTAAATATTCTAATCCATACAAAAAATAAATCATTAAAAAAATATATATATATGTATATGTATATATATATATATATATATGTATATGTGTGTATATATATATATATATATATATATATATATATATATAGATTAATAATGAAGATAATCGATATATTATTGATCATGAAAATAATTGTTAGTTGCAGCACTAGAGGACAAGTTAGTTTGTGTTCTCCATTGTCACTGCAGAATTACTTCAAATTGCCCGATGCACACTTAGGCTGTATATTCAGAATTACAACAGGTTTTTCAGGTTGGAGTTCACCTACAAGTGTATTAAATAATGCACAAGGTTAGAGAGATCCAGATTATGTTCAATTAGCAGCATCGTTTTGTGACAATATCTTCCATAACCAAGCAAAATTGGTATAGAAACTGAAACATCTCAATGAATTGATATTAAATTAATTGAGAGATATTTCAGTTTCAGTTCAGTTCAGTTTCATTTTGAAGTGAATCGCAAATGGAACGGAAGTGTAGGTATCCTCTGGACACTACACAATTGGATCACTAATTTACAAGTAAAGGAAGGTTATTTTAGTGCATACACACAGTTGTGGTAGATTCTCTCTCTCTCCCTCTCACACACACACACACACACTCTCACACACTTGTTAAAGAGAAAACCTTACCACATTGCTGTCATGAGCTGTATTGTGGACCTAAGGTGAAGGGAGGTGAACGAGGGTGATAATGATATTTATTAGTTTATTGGCGTGCTGATGCTGGAAGATAGATAATTTTTTTCTTTTTTTTTTTGCCCAAGAACTGCTGTGTTGTCATTTTTGAACAGGCGTGTTGTGCTCACGCAGGTATAGTTTTCTGACCAAAACTGACTGTTGGGGCGTGAGAGGTAGTTAAAAAATAAATGATTAATTTACAGTTTTGCAAATAAACTTCAAGTAACTGTAAAATACTGTAATCAATTTTAAAGGTCCAGGGTGCTACATTTAGGAGGGAGATTTAGTATACTACGATAAGTATGTTTGTTAGGGATGGGAATTAGTCTGATACTGGTCAAAATATCGGACAGATAAAAATTACATTTCTAGTCACAATATTCGTTGCACAGTTGGAGAACTATGTCTTTGAAACAGCTTCATAGTTCATAAATGTGGTCTAAAAGGACTGTATTGGACTAGATACTCGAGTTTTTGATATTGGTATTGTTCCCATCCCTAGTATTTATAATTGCTATTGCTAATCTTTATAAAATAAAAATATTATACACCTAAAATAACCCTTTTATGTTTATTTTTAATGGCCTTGCTTTTTGGTGGCTGCCGTCTTGCACCCCAGTGTTTCTACATTACACTAGAAGACACAAACGATCCAGAGAGCACATGTTTTGCATTCTGAAGCACAAGCTAACGAAACAGATGAGGAATCCTTTCTTGTCTTGTCTGCTGTCTCACCACTAGATGTCACTAATTCCTACACACTGGTCCTTTAGAAAGTAATCACAGATCATCAGACGAAGAAGGAGCCAAGCTGCGCTCGGGAGCACCCTCTGCTGAACCACATTGTAATTACTTCAGTCAGACAGTCTGATGCACTTCAAGGCTGTATATCTTGAATGTTTTTTTTTTATTATTTAAAATCCCAAATACATACACGCAAGTTTGGAATGGAAATCTGAATTTTTGATCAAAAGTGACAGCCCTAATATTCAGCAATACCACGATAGTATAATTTCTTGCATCCTCTCTTGACACTGGCTGTTTTAACTCTTGTGTTTGGTCATTTAAAGCTGCAGTATGCAGGATGATCCTTAGCTCCTCTCATCAGATTAGCACAGTTAGATACACACTTGTTTCAAACACAACATATGATGAGGTGATCCATCCATCCCTGATACTGACAAGCATTTTATTGTGATTATGTGAAACTCTTTTATATTAATTTCCCTTCCTTTTAGTTTTAGGTTTATTTGTACATTTTGCAGGATAGACAGTTCCTGGACTAGCAATCATTCCATAAAAGTTTAGTATAACTGCCAATGGGAGCACCTGCTCTCTCCCTCTCTCTCTGAACTGCCCTATAATTGGTCAAAGCCTCCCATGACACTTCAGATTTAGTTGTGGGGATTTTTAGCTGAGCCCAGTGATCTCTCAGATTACTTAATGTACATTATTTTAAGTTTTTATGCAATTATTGATCAATAATGCTGGAAAAAAGAAAAGCCTGCTGACTACAAGTTTTAGAGTAAAATCACAGAACAAATCCTTTACACACAATAATGTTTGACAGTCACTTTTCTTACATTAATTAATGCTTCTCCTCTCGATGTGATGACCCGATGAGACTGGTGGTATCCATGACCACATGAACCTGGTGGACCAGATCAGTGGATGAGGTTAATGAAGTGTTATAACACTGGGTTAATTTTCAACCCTGGACATATGTTGAAACTGCAACACATCAGCAGTGCTGCGGTTATTGGGAATAAGATAACGATCTAATCTTCCCAGGTTTAACCCGCTGTGATCCTTTGGACCATTTTTTGATTATAATCCTATAAAAGCTAATGTTAAATGTATTTTCCTGTCTTTCTTCTTTCTTGTTTTTAACAGGCGGCCATGCAAACCTGTGAAAATAAGGGAGCTGAGCTTTACACCAATGGTAGTGCTGGACACATGACCTGCACAGAGCTGACCAGGATGAGAGAAGTTTCTTTTGAAAAGAATGCGTCAGAGCCGATGGTATATACTGTGTACCTTAACACACACACACACACAGGAGGGCTGAACACTTTGGAGAATATATCTACTTGCAATTTCTTACAGATATTGAATTTGTCATTTGATATGTAATATAGTTGTTATCACTATCATATTGCAACGGCTAGGACTTAAATATATTGTGTCCCAAATGTGTGTTAATAATTACTTACTATGTTGATTGAAATTGAGATTTTGATTGAAGAATGATTTATTGTTTAGCCCTTCTACACATGTACATAAGTAGGTATGTTTATACATGTGTGTTGCTGCTTCCACCTCACTGACTTACTGTGTTCTTTCCCTTTAGGGAGTCACTCTGAAGCTTAATGACAAAAAAAGATGCGCGGTGGCCAGAATATTACATGGGGGTATGATCCATAGAGAAGGTAATAAATCATGTTGGTTTTTTTTTACTAGTAGGTTAATAGATTTTTGTTCTTATGTTTGTTCATATTAAAGGGGTAGTTCAAGTTTTTGAAATGCGGTTGTATGAGGCATAGGAGTAGACGGCATGATCTAAAATGGTTGATATTCTCAGTGTATCTGGGAGTAGAGAGTAAGAGGTTTAAAAACATTAGATGTTATGCTAATTTTCAATGTTTTATTTTTTTATGCTAATTTTTAATCAGCGTTACGGTATTTTGACTTGTGTAATAATTCCAGATCAAGTGTAAAAAAAACATCGGGGCTGAGTATTAATGTCTCTTTCAAAGCTTGCATTAGCAGCACGTAACATCTCCCACCCCAAGTTCGCCAAACAAAGGCGCCCTGATATCAAGCACTGCATAGCAACTGCCAAGCCCATGGAAACCATCCCCAGAAGCGTCACACTTTCCATTAGATTCCAAAAACTAATCGTGAAGTTAGCATACATTAACCATATTTGGAAGGCTGGGCCACCTGGACTGCCGCTTGCTGACATGTATCACTTTCACCGGCGTAAACAACTTCAGAAACATGCTTTACCCCGTTCTCAACTTAAATGTGTCAATCACTCCGCCGTAACTCTGCCCGTCACCGCCCACTAAATTGCATTATTTTTATTGAGGTAAAAGAAACAAACTTATGAGTTAATTAGACACTTGCCAAGTGCCGGTCTTTGAAAAAAGTCAAATTCACCAGCACAGTTCTGGCAAATCCTTTGTGAAGGTTACCCACTGCCAAGATACAATGGCAGATACAAAGATGCCAAGTATAACAATTACCCATCTACAATATATGGTGTAAAAAGAACAATGTTCCCCTATGGATACCCTTAGAATAGCCAATTTTCTCCATTATTCATTATTTCATCATATTACCATTGTGCTAAAATAAAATCCTGGCTCATGACATATCTTAGACTTGAGAAAGCATGTATTTTATCAGGTGCGCCTTTTGTTAAAGGGGACATATTATGCAAAATCAACTTTTTAACCATTTTAATACTTATATTTGGGACTCTGGAGGCCCTACCAGTCACCAAAGTGTGGAAAAAGAATACTCCGTCATGTTTTCGTGTTCCCCCTTAGTGTAAGTATAGGCGATAAAACACTCGATGTTGAATTCCCTGCGCTTATGACGGCAGCATGCGCATATCACCGCGAATGTTACCGCCCACCAGTAAGTTTACTTCGAGAGCTCCACCTTAGCTCCACCCTGCGAGAGTGCAGGCGAGGGAGGAAGAGCGGTATTATGTCAACGCGGAGGGACAAGTGTGCTGTTGGTGGCTGCACAGTGGAGCACAGTGTTTTACACAAACTTCCAGCCTCAGAGGATTTTATATATGAAGCTAATGTTCCGGATAAAGTCAGCAAACGTGTGTTCGCACCACTTCGCATCAGACTGCGGCCAGCGGTCGCCGTATTTAGTCAGCGAACGTATTTCACCGACGTACAAACACACACATTTTTAAGAAAAGGTCAAATGGAGCTCATAACTAACCATTCTGACACGTCCTAATTAAACATATTTGTTCAGTACGTCCTCCATGACCGGAGCACAGACTCAGTCTGATACAGTCACATACAGCGGCCGTTTATGCCGCTCGCCACTGGCGATCAGCGGTGCTGCACTCTCTGTGCAGCGGTGCTGCACTCTCTGTGAAAATCAGTTAAAAAGACAGCACCGCTGATCGCCAGCGGCGAACGGTGAGCTGCCTAAACTGGCGCTGTATGTGTGAGTGCCGTCACAGGAACAGACCTCCGACACATGGAGACATAGGGACAGCACAGCTGATCGCCAGCGGCGAGCGGCGAGCTGCCTGAACTGATCGCCAGCTCCGGAGCATACAGTCACCGGTCTGATACAGCCACATACAGCGCCAGTTTATTCAGATACTTATATCTGCGGTGACGATCAGCTGTGCTGTCCCTAGGTGTATTTAACTGATTTACGGTTCGGCACTGTTCGGCTCGATCCTTATGTAGGACGTCTCTTCCTGTGACGGCACTCTCGCTGTTTTCTGCGCATGCTGCCATGTTGATATTGTCAGAGAACTAGTGGAGGGAGGGGGAGACGAGAAGCAGCTGAGCGAGTGAGCGCTGTAAAGAGGACAAATCAGAAACCCCCTGGAAGAAGTGGGTGTGTGTTTGCCTGTGTCTCATTTGCATATAAAGGGACCATGCACGAAAACCGAGCGTTCTGAAAGGGGCGGGTTTAGCAGGGTTATTGAACTGCTATAGTGCTTCATCCGTATGGTATTTTGACCAAGGCATGTCACTGACATGTTCATTAGGGCACCAGGGAACTATTTTAATGGGGGAAATAAGGTATAATATGTCCCCTTTAAGTGGCTATAATCTGTTTTCCATTGTGTCCCCACTGGCGTGCCCGTCTTATGCTGGATCTCAGCACAGGGGGGGCTTCATAAACCTGAACTGCCACTTTAATAACTACAATTACAGAGACTGAGCTGGAAATGCTGTGGTGTCTTGTTTTCTGCAGGCTACTTAAATGAAGGGGATGAAATAGCAGAAATCAATGGGAAAAGTGTAACGGACCACACTGTCGACCAGCTACAGAAGATTCTGGTTAGTTAATACCCTTTTTATAAAATTTTTTGTGAAATGATAAAGGTTAATGCTAATTTTGATATTTATTTCACACCTTCCACTTCCAGAAAGAAGCCAACGGAGTAATCACAATGAAGGTCATTCCCAAACAGCAGAGTCGATCCCGATCCTGTGAGGTAATAGCAGAAGAAAATGAACTTGGCGCAGTTAGACAAGCCTCATGATGGCAGCAACATTAACTATACTTATTTGAAATATGTTGTAATTAGTGATGATGCTTTTGCCTCAATAGAGTTGATAGAGTTCATTCATTTCTGTCTTTGCTGTAAACAGTGCTGGCAGTCTAACTAAAAGCTTGTTAATTTCTTTTTAAAGTAAAATGTCCAATACTTTGTGTCCCAGTGTATGGTATTTTTGGTTACACAAACAATACCAGTGCACCTATTTTTAATTTTATACAGTGTAATGGGTGTCTTTGCACAGCTTCCACTGGCGTTACCATCGGAAACCATTAATATTCATTAACTACTGACACTAGTCTTAATGTACATGTGGTCATGTTGTAATCTTTGACAGTTAAAAGCTGTGTTTATGAGCTCTTCTGTCTTGGGTATTAACTTGGAAATAGTACAGAGGGAGTTTGTGTTAAAATCGGGGGTTTTGTGCAGTTGCAACAAGTTTTTAAGTTTCTTGAAGTGAGTTGTGTATACTATGCTGTATACCCCCCCGCAACAAGTTAAAATCCAACTTCAGACACGGGCATTCGTTCTCACTGCTAATTTTAGCATCCAAGCTCGCTTAAGATATTCAAGGAATATGTTTGCTGCTTCATCTTGCCATTAGATGAGTCTTTTATTTTGTCTGGAAACTTCGTATCTGTTCACTCTCGCCACAATGTCCATTGAAAATCAGAGAAATCAAGTGTGTTTATTTTATGATTTTGGTGTTTGAAATCCTTTTGGAATTGGTGTTCAAATTTATTTAAGCAACAAAATCTCACCAAAAAAAGTCAGCAGTAGACCAGCAGCTCCAGAGAGTGAGTGATGTACAAACGTCAGACTTCAGTGGCCGAAATCTTTCTTTTCTGTATCATCTCTACCTCATACAAACCAGAAGCATTACTATTAAATATTTATTCTCAGTGATGTTGTACAGACACTGTAGGTCAAAATGTTTCAGTTTAACGTTTCCGTTACACTTAGCCCCTGTCAGATCATTGGGATTTCTGAGAAAAGTGAAAATTAAAACTTAAGATAATGCCCTTACTGATTTCAGAGAAACTATAGAAGTTATGTATTATCATTTGTTTCAAGTTCAAAACGTTTTAGATGTCCATATATTTGTTGCTCATCAGCAATGACTACATGGATATGATATCTACAGCGACTGTTCAACACATAGTATCGTACATTTTCTTTCCTTATTTTCACATTCAGAGTGTGTGTTCTTAACTTACAGATGTACATGAAGGCCCAGTTTGACTATGACCCCACGACGGACGACCTCATCCCATGCAAAGAGGCAGGTCTGAAGTTTCAAACCGGTGACATCATTAAGATCATCAACAAGCAGGACCCCAACTGGTGGCAAGGCAGATTGGAGAGTAACGCCACTCACTTCGCTGGACTCATTCCCTCCCCTGAGCTCCAAGAATGGTAAACGCCTCAGACATTTACTTAAAGGGATAGCTCAGGATTTTCAGAAGTGGTTGGAAGAGGTGCTGAAACCCTCCCAGAATCAGTGTTCATTTTGACAGCATATTTTGTTTTGGTTTTGTTGTAATCTTATGACAAAAATACCATTTAGTCATCTGAGATGGGTTGGTTTTAGTCGACTAAATGTAATCATTATCAACTCAAATGTAATGGGTTTGTTTGTAATATATAAATGTTTCTTTATCATCCTATCTATTAAATTGATATTTAAAACATAGATATAACTGTTCTGATATGAAACAACCAGACAGAGCTGAGACAGAGAGGTTTGATCTGACTGATAACTGAGGAAGGAAAAAACTGATTTTTGCCACTTAAGAAAAGGATCACCTGATGTGTGTGGCACAAACTTACCATATGAGGCACCGGTGGACCAGCAGCTCCTGTGTCCGACATGAGCAAAAAAAAGTTTACAAATTTAAGTTTCCTGTCCAAAGTGGTTGTATAACAGTGGCAAATTATAAGATATTATCTTAAGATCAACATAGATTTTATTAAATGAATGGCTAAAGTCTGGCTTTCCTCGTGTCCCCCGCTGTACTACGTGTGTATATACAACACACTGAACTATCACTTTTAACTTTCACACTAAAAACTCAGAACTATGCAAACTGTTCCCAGCTTGACCTCAGTCTCTGTTTCTACCGCAGGAGGGTGGCAAGTAAAAGCAAGGCCAGAGGGGGCAGTCAGTCCTGCAGCCCATTTGGAAAGAAAAAGAAGTGCAAAGACAAGTACCTGGCTAAACATAGTTCCAGTGAGTGTAACTTTGTAATGGTTCCGTGCACATTCTCTTAAATGTAAACTGTTGTGTGAGTTTGTGTCAAACAACATCTCTTGATTTGCAGTTTTCGACCAGTTGGATGTGATTTCTTATGAGGAGGTTGTTCAGCTCCCTGCTTTCAAAAGGAAAACGCTTGTGCTCATCGGTATGCTTTCACCATCACTTACTTTGCTCTTAAATTATACATTTGTGATCATCCGTACTGATTGCATGTGTTTGGATCCCACTCAAAGTCTCTACAATGAATCACGCTTTATCATCACTCACAATTTAAAATCAACGTAAGTAAAAGAAATCTGCTTTTGTTTAGGTGCACCTGGTGTAGGAAGGAGGCACATCAAAAGTGCACTATTGACCAAATACCCAGATAGATTTTCCTACCCTGCACCACGTAAGTTGACTCAACACGGCGCAGCAGCTACAGTACGTTTTCCACGTTGTCCTTTCATTTAATTTTTGAGCATTAATTCTAACACAGACACCACTAGACCCCAACGTAAGGACGAGGAGAACGGACAGGAGTATTACTTCTTCTCCAACGAAGAACTGACCAAAGGCATCGCTGAGAATGAGTTCCTGGAGTACGGCAGCTTTCAGGGATTCATGTTTGGCACCAAAACTGAAACCATCCATAAGATCCACGAGCAGGGGAAAATTGCTGTGCTGGACGTGGAGCCACAGGTTAGAATAGTTAGAAAAGCATAAATATATCCCATGTAAATTTACCCCAATCTGGAATAACGGAGACACCCTGCTAAATAAAGTAACGTTAAACCTCTCATCTTGGCATGAAAAAGGAATAAGGCACTCCAAGATAACAAATTAATCCCATTTTAGAATCTGGTGGAACAATATGACATCAACAGTAGTATGATTTTTGAATACCTGGTTTAGAACTAGCAAATGTGACCTAGACTTACCTCCAATGATGAAACAATTTTTAAACCTCACATCTCCTAAAATGTTATCTAAGACACATGCATTATTAAAGGTAGGGTTGGAGATCCTGGAAAAACAGTTAGAGCAGGCTACAGTTTGAATTCAAAAGTCTAAGCCCCTTTCTTCAGACTTCCCTCTGAAGCTACGCCTCCAGAGCACAGGAACGCGCAACAAACACTGATTCACGAGCACTGCGCAGCATCGGTAACTTTCGGTGCATTTCGGTGGCGCTGCAACAAATACTCTCAAAAGAATCACAAAGACATAAAGACCTATTGGTTCCAGCAGAAACAGAGCCACCATGGCACCATTGTGCAGCCCTTTCTGTCGCCACCGTTCAAACGTGGTACTGATGTCCACTGTGGTCTTGGATCGCTCTGCATCAGCCTTTTTCTTGGCAGATACTGTCCCAAAAAATGTTTTTCGTTTGTGACCAACACCTGTTGTTGGCACCTTTTCTGCCATAAAGTTGCTGCAACTGTCTCATTGAACAAGCTCGCATGAGCTCTGGCGCTGTCTTCTGTGCATGCACGATTAGTGCACGAAGAGGTTTACATGCATGGGGGTAGGTGATCAAAACCCCCAACCTGCAACTTATACAATACAAAATTTTACACAGGACAAAATATGTTCAAAATGGAGTTCTCACGATCTGAAAACCTACTCCAACTGCAATGACAACACAGCAGATAATTTACCTGCGCGCTACACGACTGTGTGCACCTGTAAATACATTGTGGTGTAGGGTATGTGAGGACCTTTCAGCATGTCTCGGATGCACCATACTGACTTCCCCACGCATGCTTATCACTAGCCTAAGCATCGCCAAGAAAACAATGCTCATGATTTGGAAAAACCAAAAAAAAACTTAATCAAGCCAATATAGAAACCTATTTATAGACCACATCTCGATGGAGAGAATGCCTGCTTACTTAGGGCGGATGGGTGCCTGCATCCTAAGGGTACTATGGATCAGTTTTCCCGCAAGTAGGGTCTTAAACACAATGACATCTCACAGTGTATTTGGCTGAATGTTAACGTCATTAAAAAATATCATTAAAGGATTAAAGATCTCCCTGTAAAATAACTCCTGAGCTGACATAACCAAAATATGTGAATTAAAGTTTTTTTTTACATTTTAATGCAGAACCTGAAAGCCTTATGGACGGCTGATTTCGCACCCCTCGTGGTGTTCATCTCCCCGACCGACGAAGCTTCTCAGGTGCAGGTTCAACTTTTGATACTGAATACACTCGCATATCCTCAAACACTATCCGCTCCGTCACCGTCCAGCTGCTCATCCTCTTGTGTCTTGTCTCCTAGACGGAAAACCTGCTGATGATCCATAAAGAGTCGGAAGCCATTCGGACCACGTACGGACACTATTTCCACGTGGTCATCGTCAACAACGACGTGGACGAAAGTGTCAAAGGCGTGGAGGATGCCATCGAGTGTGCCACCTCCAGCCCTCAGTGGGTGCCAGTGTCATGGGTTTACTGACGGCTGTGTAGCGTCCGGTGTTTCTACCCGTGTGTTTGATTAAAAGCAGTGCAATATCACTCTCACTTTTACACAAAACCTCTCAGTTAGTGATCTCCCAGGTGTGAACGGGATCGTGTGGTTAATGTTAATTGTCACGTTGAGATTCTTGTTGCACAGATGCAAAAAAAAAAAAAAAAAGCAATATGTAGGAAGTTTTATTTTAGAAAGTTGATTTGGTTGTTTGTGCTTTTGGCTTTTTGGGATAGTTCTGGTGCTGCACACCTTTTGTTTTTTTTTGTTGTTGTTGTGATTGTCGGGAACGTGACGTGAGCAAGTGCAAAACAGGACCACAACTGTGAATGAAATCCTCGATGGTGGGATTTTGTCTAGTGAAACATTACATTCTGGTGCATCCTCTTTTCTTCTTTTTTTTCCATCACTCCCGTTAGATTTTGCCATGAAACTGATATTCTGAACATGTGTGTGCAATGCGGCGTGTGTATGTAACTCCATTTGACGGTAATGTCAGTCAGTAACAGCCTTTTCTCATCTCATCCAAACTGTATACCTCATGGGAAACTGTAAAGGCACTTTTGATCGGAAAATAAAATCCCCTGCTGTGTTGCAACTGTCTCTCATGAAAACGTGTTTGTCAAAGCCCGTAAGGAAAATGTCAGTTTTATCCATTGATATGTGTATATTAACACACTAAACACACATAATTGATATATAGAATTATAAAGGTTGATGATAAATCCCTCTTTTTTTTGTCTAGACTGTTGTATGTCAGTTACCCGTGTGGCTCATCTTTCATGCTCATTTTTTCAGACAAAATCAAAGCTTGTCGCTTTGATCAATAATGGATGAAGAGTGGTGCATCTGAGTGGTCGAATCTGACTGATGTACCTGGATCTGCCTCATTCCTATTCCTGCCTTGGTCACAGTGTGGGAGGTATGGTTTGCGAGTTATACATGGCAATAGATTCGTTGAGAGGTTCCATCCTTGTCTTCTATGTTCTGTCGAAAATTAGAAGAAGAAAAAACAATTCTCACGCGTTCATCAAATGATTGATTCATTGTGAATTTCTCTGATTTAATATGTGGAAGTAAACACAGAAAACAAGGCAAAGAAGCTGACAGAAGAGCAAAAAGAGTTCGCAAAATGTTATATTTGCAAACCAAGAAAAAGCCAAACAAATTAGAGTTGTTGTTGGTAAAAGGCTGATGTAAGGGTTTTCAAAAAAAAAAGATATGTCTTAAAAGAGATTAGGCAACCACTAAAGCAAAACCCACCTAGTTTTTTAAGGTAGTAAAATAAAGAGGTCTTATGCTGCCACCTTGTGGCTGTGGAGACACAACTCTGATTCACTCACTCACTCCAAATCTGCATGTTTTTAGACTGCGGGAGGAAACCGGAGAACCCGGAGAAAACCCAGGCACACACGGGGAGAACATGCAAACTCCATATTCATATGCAATAGCAGTGAATTTACAACCTATAATAGCAACATATTTATTATTTTATTTCAGTATTATACAAAAAAAGTGTAAAATCACTGTATATATGGCAATAAATAATACAGCTGAGTCACCAAAACAGGATTTCTTTCATCACACACATATAAAACCCACTAATTATTATTTATTGTTCAGTGAACGTATCTTGTTTTTTATTCTTTGCATTAACAATAATTATAAAACAATGTATGTGGCTTTAAATGTATCTGCAAAAATAACAATCAATAGTAAATTGATTGATTATCAACATAATCAATCAAATCGAACGCTCTTCGCTCCATCTTAAATGACAGACAATTGATCAGTGGCTTGTGTTTTTAAGCTCTTTAGACTCTGTTACATCTAACAAATAATATTAACTATAGGATCTGATATCAGAGAAACACTGAGGCTGCAAATGGGAGGCACTGACGTTACAAAACAAACAGATATTGTCGACTTTATCTGAATCAAAATCAGAATCGGTATTAATTGCCAAGTACATTTACACATAAAAGGAATTTGACTTGGTGTGTTTGGTGTATTCCTTGTATGTGTAAATGCAGTTTACTTAAGCAGGTATAAATTTTGTTAAGTAGCTAAAATATTTTTTTTCCACGTGTGAATGTTTTAAAAATAATTCAGTATTTAAAAATAATGAACAGTATGTTACAAAATGTGCTGATGGAAAGGCCCAGAGGATCAAAATTTAGTATTATCATCTGTTTCTTGGTCATGTGCAATAAAGCGGATGGGGAATTGAAAATTAAGGGATGGCGACAAAAGGAGAGAAAGGCTTGTGTGTCATCATATGTGTTAATTGTGTCACAGCATTGTTGCTAATTAAGTATACAGTGCAAGTATAGAAGCTACAAACTCAAAGGTTAATAATAAACTAGATTCTGCTGAGATTTGAACTCTGATTCTAAAAATACCACTATTTTTAATCAAATGTGACTTAAGTACAAGTAAAAGTAAGGATGCAATACTATGAATCACTATAGAGTATTATACCATCTTGTATGAAGTGCCTAAAATGGATACTTGAGTAAAAGTATATCTTACCAGAAAATAACTTTGGTAGAAGTATTTTTTTAATAATATTACTTAAAGTCTTAAAGTATATGACATTTAATGTACTTACGTTTTTAAAGTAAATGTATAAAAAAAAGTGAGTCGTTAGGATTGAGCCACGGCAGCTCAGTGGTACAACTGGAAGGCTGTGGGTTCAATTCCTGGCTCTGCTAGTCTATATGTGTCCTTGAGCAAGACACTGAACCTCATGTTGAAGCGTGTGAGTGGATATGAAAGATGTGTGACTGGGTGAATGGCAAAACTGTAGTGTAAAGCAGCTCATCTAGACGAGCTCTATATAAAGTCAGACCATTAACAACTCTTCTTCTTCTTCTGATTTTATTTGGTAGTAACGAGTAACAAACATAGTTATGGGAATATATAGTGGAGTAAAAGTAAAAGTTGCTAGAAATATAAATAACAAAGTAAAGTACAGATATGTGAATTTTGTACTTAAGTACAGAGACAAAGTAGTATTTGTACTTTGTTTCATTACAACACTGGTATTGTACATGTGTATATATATACATATGTGTGTGTGTGGTTGTGTATATATATATATATACATATATCTGTATATATGTATATATGTATACATATATGCGTATATATGTATGTATGTGTGTATATATGTATATATATACATATATACATATATATGTATAGATATGTATATATCTTTACATATATACATATATCTTAAATGTGTATTTAAGTATACATTACTATGAATGATAGGCTACTATTCAGCCTTATACAGTAGGCCTATTATGTATCTTTATAATTAATAAAACCTAGTAATTGTATACGGTACCTAAGGTTATATTACTGATAACCTGTCATCCTGACAACTACCGCTCAGCTCGCCACACCCCCTTTGGAGGATACGCCATTTTGTTGACACATAGAAACTCTCCATCAAAACAAGCTCCTTCAGACCAGCTTCTAAAGCCAAACGTGACCGTGACATGTCGCGATTGTGAAGAAAACACTCACACACACACAGTCACATAAAAGCCACTGTGGATCAAAACGCAGCTGTTGTGCCCAGCATCACGGCCGCTATTTGAAGTCTCCGGGGCGGACACTCATTCTCAACATGAAACTCTGCCGCCATTGACGTCACGCAGCCATCTTTGTGCAGCTAATCCAGGCGCCTGTTTATTACACCTTCATTACCCGCACGGATTCTGACAGCGCCGGGCGCCGATATATCAGCCTCCAGCTGGACAAGAAGTAGACGTAGAAAGACGATATATATATTTATTTATTTATTTTTCCCAAATAAAAGAGAGGAGGTTTTGTCGCGAAGGGACGCGTCTCTGTGGGAGTTATAGAAGCCAGTGCTCCTCCTCGGCTATATAGGCAGGGAAACGCCACAATAACCAAGCAAAGGGTGCCAGAGGCTAGAGAGGAGCGCAGGAGGCAAGCCACATCCATCTGACACTCACTTTGGTCCGTGCTAACGTTTCCAGTTCCGTTTTCAACCCAGCCGTCGAACCAGCGCTACCAGGAAAATGTAAGTCAACTATAATATTGTTTAAGGCTCTTTACAAGACGTATTAATGCAGTTTAATCCACGAGTGATGCCTGAAAGCCCTGTCTGTACATGTGTATGGGTCTATTTCTGTCTCTCCACCAAACGCTGACTGTGTTTTTTTTTATTTCATTTTATTTATTTCACTGTTAATAAAAAGCGAGTTTAATTTATATATTTTCCCTTGCTGTCCTCTTCTCGTAATGTCACCCGAACGTAAATTTAGACTGAGGCTATAACGGCCTAACCTTGAAGCAGACGCAAGCACCTGTTTTATTTTTTTATTATTATTTTATCCGTCATTAAGGACACATTTACCAGCGTTTTCTTTCGTGTTCACACGGTAAACGAGTCCCTTTCGTGCTGTCGTGTGCTAGTTTTCACCAAGCACGCACGCATTTTTTTTTTTTTTTTTTAACAATTCCAGTTTGGACTGGTTTGATTTGAAAACGACAGCCAGCGTATCTGAACGGTCACACACGAGCTAATTGAAACCAATTTATCCCTGTATCACTTGGATGTAAGTTAAATCCCCTTTTTCATTTCCGGGGTTTAATATATCTGACCCGCCGGTGACGACGAGGCTAATTCTAGAAACAACAAGGGCACCATGTTGGACAAAGCTGTCTCAGGTACTTTACATGATGTAAACCTACTGGACCCTTAAAGCTTCGACATTATTCGACGAATTCTGTTTGAATGTTTTCCTAGAATCTTCCACGGTTGTCTCTAAATTGGGCTTACAGGCCCAGTTAAGGTGATATTTCAGCCTCCAGCTGGGGGTGGGGATAGCCTAGCCTCCTACTGTATGTCGTCGATTGTCGTGCGAGGGCGGACAGCTGCATATCTCACCACATCCAGGGCTGTTGGTGCCCTCAGTGCCAAATAATCCTTACTAGAATTACACTTATTTGCTCTTTCAACCTCATATGGTGTACATTTTTCAATGTGGTGGACTAGAAGGGACCACTTTGAGCACAAGCAGGCAGCTAGAACGTTGAAATAGCCTTGCAACACATGACATATCATTGAAGATTGGCTACATTGCCAATGTTACCTGTTACAGCAACGTTTATCACCAACATCTTAAGTATCATCCAAGTGTTAAAAATCCACCCCTCCTCCTCCCGGTAGGAACCTCCCCGCCCTGTGTTTAGTGGTAGGTGCATGCATATAAGAGGCTTCCAGTTTATGTGACAGGCCTGTCATAGTCGTCGTGAAACGTGATGTTCTCCAGGACATTGTGCGAAATGAGGCCAGGCCTAGTGTGTCAGACACGAAAGTATTGTGGGTCAACAAGGATCCCTACAAGGTTCAGTGGCATCTAGCAGAGAATCGTGCGGAGAGGCAGCGCAGACGCTGCTGTGGCGCTGTCCAGTTCTGCAATGTCGCTGTCCAGTGCTGAAAACCAGACGTTGGGCTTTTCCATGACACCGTTAGCCCAAACACACATCCATTACACCCAAAGGAATGGATGTGTGGACCCCAATTATTATTATTAAAAATATTATTATTAGTAGTAGTAGTAGTCTTTAGATAGTAATCTATCTGTCATCTATCTTTACTTTCTTTAAGAGGGTTGAATTTTGTTGAGTAGGTGTGGTAGTAGATTTTAAATTATTATTTTAATTATTATCATTAGTAGTATTAGTAGTAGTAGTGCTAGTAGTAGTAATAGTATAATTATTAGTAGTATAAGTTGCCGTGGTAGTACTGAAAACATTTTAAAAGAGTGGTAATGTTATGACAATATTATCTATATATCTATCTTTTTCAAAACACTCTCGTTTTAAAGGGTTGACATTGGTGGTGCACTCACATTTTGTAGGGAATATTGTTATTGCTATTGTAATTGTTATTATTATTATTAGTAGTAGTAGTAGTAGTAGTATTGTATGTGTTCTTGTTTGAAAGAGGGTTCAATTTAGCTTTCAAGGGATGTTTAACAGAATTGTAAATCCAAAAACAACATGAAACTGAGTAGCTGTCACCACATTCAAATCCATAGGAAGTTAGCCCCCCCCCCCAAAAAAAATATGGCTACATGGTTTTCAAATGGTTGTCTTTGCAATTTTGAGACACGTTCTCAATTTTCTAGCATTATCTTTTGATTGCACAACTTATATCCAGAAGTGAGTGCTGTAAACTTTAACATGTCATGAAACCAAGTAGTGTCTCAACTAAAAGAAGATTATTGACTAGAGTGGTTGATTATAATCAGTTAGCCCACCTTCCTCTGGAGCTTCCAGATCATCTGTCCATCACACACAGCAGATTGTATTCACAGAATGTGCAAACTGGTGAGAAACCGCTCAAGAATAGTGTGAATGTCTTCACATGTTACACTTTGTATAAATACGGTGGCAAGTAAGCCGAAGTGGATATCAGACATCCACATATCTTAATTCTGAGACTGTATAATAATCACTAATCCCACAAAATAAAACATTATGGATATTTTACATTCATACACAATTTCTTTAATAGGTGATACTTGTGATACATGTATGCATATAAATATATGTCAGTTTATGTTTGGGCAGGTCGGCAGCTGATAGAGACCATAAGGACCATTAAGCCAACTATTCAGAAGGATTTGTTGTTGTTAGAGGATTAGTCATGTGTGAACATGTAAAGGTGACCTTTATACAGAGTTTTGTTTCACAGGCGTAGAGTAGGCATATTTGTTACATAGCACAAAGTTACAGAGGATAACATTTTATTTCAATTGTTAATAGACACTAAATATCAACATAAAATGCTAAATTATGCATGTTAGGTCTTCAGGTCCATAATCAATTATACTGTTTTTTATGGTTGTTTTATTTATGTGTAGTTGTAACTGCATTTTAGTGAAGACATGCAGGATTTAATGTTCACATTATCGTGTTTAACTTGAATCTACAAGTGATTAATGGTGCACAAGTGTCAGCAGCCTTTCTGGTTCCGTAGGAAATATCATTAAGCAGGTGTCCATAGTATAGACCTATGTTTGATTCCTGTGCTGCTAACAATCCTTACATGATAAGGAACATATGGTATATCAATATGATTTTATTGATACCCTTTTAACGACTTCCCTGGTCTTTTAGTAACATTTAATGTTAATGTGCATATCACAGAAAAATTTGCCATAAAAGTCATCCTATAATGTTAATAAGTAAAGCTTATAATGGTTATTTGCTGAATCTGAGTCATGTAGAAATTCTGCCAATCCTGTTTGTCAAGGTGGATCATTAACCTTTGTCTGCACGACATGTGGTTTATATGGTTTGTCACTCAACAGAGGTTTTTGTTACTCACATTCTTCATCAATTATTTAAGATCATCACAATCAACAGTGTTAGTGTTTATACAGATACATAAAGAATAAATACAGGCAGCAGAAGCAATTTTACCGAACAAGACTTTGTAAAATTAAACAATAAAAATAATAATAAGAAAAAAGATTTCCCATTCAAAATGAATGATCTCACAGTTTTACACATCACTGTAATTGTGTTTGCTGATGCATTTGTGAAAGGAGCTTTCACTTTCTCAGTGGTCAAAGACATTCTCACTTAAGCTCTCTGCTGCTCACGGCCATTACAGGTTCATTTTGCATCCAAAAGATGAAGTCTGTGTCAACCACAATACAACATGACATGGCAAGTTGATTCTCTGTGATATAGCACATTTGGTTTTCAAACAGTGGGTTTTTAGTAATTCTACAAATTCACACTGATCAGACTATAATGTCATTAACACTAACTAAACCTTTCCCCCAGCATACCAAGTGCACCCAGTATAACACAACAGGGTCATCAGTGACACATTGAAAATGATATATCTGCATTATTAGATTTGTACTCCCAATTTTATGCAGCTAATGGATTTCATGGATTCATTTAATTTAATAATATTGGCATGTTGTAATGTAATCAAACGAAATCCCTAGAATGTCTTTTGAACATTAGTTAAAAGACGTTTAACATAAAATGTTAAACATATGTCAAGTGGAATTGGCAACATTTGATTTTGTATCTCTTATCCTTAACTTAACATTTATATTTGTGTTATTCATAGGTCTGCCCCAGCTGGAGCCCCTGCACCAGAGGGAGGGAATCAGCCCCCCAACCTCACCAGCAACCGCCGTCTGCAGCAGACACAGGCACAAGTGGATGAGGTGAGTCCACTCCTACAGAAATCAAACAGAATCATGTTGTGAGGCAATTAACAAACAAATGGGATTAAATCTCGACATTTTATAGTTTTGGTTAGAAAAAAATGAGGGCTGAGTCCGTATGTGTCTCCAGGTGGTGGATATCATGCGTGTAAACGTGGACAAGGTTCTGGAGCGTGATCAGAAGCTGTCAGAACTGGACGACAGGGCTGACGCCCTGCAGGCTGGAGCATCTCAGTTTGAGACTAGCGCTGCAAAACTGAAGAATAAATACTGGTGGAAGAATGCCAAGGTGAGGATATGCAGATGGTCTTTTCCAAACGGTTAATATGTCTGTTAATATAAAAGCTGCCCTTGTAAAGCGATTTTTCATGTTGCATTACCGCATTAATGTTGTTTGTATTGCAACTACTCACCTTGTGGTTATGCTCGAGCTACATTTTTTCATAGTAACTTGCGACAAACACCTTGAATCAAGTGACACACACATGTTTTCAGAATTTACTGTAGTTACAATTGAATTGCTCCCTTTCTGCCTCTCCCTTCTTACCTTTTACATTTGATTACCCCACATGTATACAGCAACAATCTTCTGACACAACTCTGGGACAATTGGCTTCCCCAGACATGTGAATGTTTTAGTTTAAGTTCAAATACTGCATATCAACTTGAGCAAACGAAGGGAATGGCGCAAATTTTGCATCGTGGGGTTCACACAAAATTCAAATCTACTTACGTCTTTGCGTTGACTTTTCACGCAATCTTACCGTATGGAAAATTCACATTGCATTCAGTGAGATTGCACCATCCCACTGACAGAAAAATGAGCATAACATCATTAGCATACATTTCTGTGAGACTAATTGCACAAACAGTGTAATATCATCAGCATATCTAACAACTTCTTTTGAACATTTACTGACTACAGATGATGATTATCCTGGGAGTGATATGCGTGATTGTCCTCATCGTCATTATTGGTAAGAAATCCTTTTAAACCTTTTGTTGGCATGTAAATTAAAAAGCTTATTTAGTTAAAACTATATGAAAATATCACATACAGAGTACACAGTGCTTTAAGAACAGGATTTATAACCTGCATGTAAAACTGATGTGACTGCATCAGACTGCATTACACTGCATTCTAAGTGATTTTATGTCCTGTTGTCTTTCTTTTTACAGTGTACTTCAGCACCTAAGAAGAGTCTGTCCTACCCCAGTCTGATCCCAACATCCTTGCCACAAAAAAAAACAACCCTCAAATTGATGACAAAATTAACCACAGATAATTAATTTACTATATGTATGTATCTCCCTGATTAGCCTCGATATAACACCCCTCAACCCTTCAGGGCCCCGTGGCTCCCCACACTTCCACCACCTCCCCCTCTGGACCCCTGTCAATATTTGTCCTGTGAGTATGTGGCCCTGTCTCCTTTCTGGGTACTCTTGGCTTTTCTAACCTGCCATAACGAGAACCAAACACTTGTGACGATGCAACAACAGAAAAGGAAACGATTGGCGATAATTGTTACATAACTAATATAAATATATAGTTCTTTGTAGAGTTTTATTCTGATATATACTGTTTTGTAGGTGTGTGTGTGTGTGTATGTGTGTGTGCATTTTGTATTTTTTAATTTTTTGTATTAATTTCACGTATGCTTCAGCGTTAACTACTGCCTATTAATCAACGTGTGCATCTTGCATGTTCTCACCATCTGTCGGGCCTCGGCTGATTCTCTCTCTTCTTTGGTGTGTGTTCTTTTGCACAGTGGATTTGGTCTCCATTTAATTAATGCTAAAACTAGCACCTTTTTCAGATGCACCTGTGTTACTTGTGTCCACTAAGACAGTTTAAAAAAAAAGCCAGAGGTCTAAAACTTGAAATGAGGAAAAGGTCATGAAGCTGCAGAAACTGGAGCGAATCCTCAACAAACAAAGCTGCCGTTAAAATTTCCCACCTTACTGCGACTCAAGCTTCAGATTTCTATAATTTTATGCCTCCACATTTCAAGTCTTAGCATCTTTTATGGCTTCCTCAGAGAGTCAGTGCTCATTGTTATTGATCCACCATACAAATAATGCATGAACTGTTACACTAATCCCAACTAATCATCATTTCCAGTCCTTTCCATGCAACACTTCCATTATCGGGGGTTACTTCTCATTCCACATTTCTTTTTGACGAAATCTCTACTAACCATCATCTCAAAGCTCTTTAACACCACAGCCACAGCTCTTCTGTCTTTTCTCCGCATGCTCCAACACCTTGATTTCTCGGAATACTTTCCAAACTGCCGTAGTTCTGATGGACCAATGTCTGTAGATGGTTTCTTTTTCCTTTTTTTATTTAAATATTAACGTAGTGTCTTATTTCGAAAACATTCCTTCATTGCAGTCTAGTGCAAACGCTCTTACTGTAGCACATGTAAGTGTAAGTATCTTTGAAGAAAAAAAAAAAAATACATGCGATGAAACTTGTGTCGAAAATAACAAACCATAGGAGAAAAAAAAGATAGCAAATAGCTGTAAAGGTTAGTCGTGGATAGACAGGATTACACCTGAAGTCTGTCCAAATTAATATTATTAATTTTGTTTTCTAATATCAGTGATGTTATATCTAACATTACAACTTGCAGTATACTGTGGAGATGTCATTAAAGTTAATAGGTGGACACGTGCTTACAAAACAATTCTAACGCCGGGGGACAGAGTCAGGGGCCATTGCAAAAATAAAATTGCTTTAGTCTCCAGTCACTTCTGTTCAGAGCTGTAGAGAGTTTCCAGTCAAACACACTCTCACCTCTTTTAGTTTGTATCCGGGGGGGGGGGGGGGATTTTAAAAATTGCACAAATGACCTTGTTTTTGATGGCGCTGTCTGGCTGGTCAGTGGCCTGGCCAAAGAAGATCCTCCTGCAGAAAAACCTCTCCACACAAAGAGCACATTCAAGAGTAATTAAAAAAAAAGAAAAGAAGAGAAGAGACACTTCAGCCTTATTTGCAAATCCAGGAAACGGGGCCCAATGTCAAATTCCCAGTTGACATTTAGGTTTTAGCAGTCTGCTAACTCAACTGCTAACATCAGAAGCAATTGTTAACAACGACAAGAGAAAGTAGCATTCCTAAGAAGAGTGTTATGCTAGTGCAGTGGTTCTGTCTCAGTGTTTCTCCCTATAGTTATGGCTTTCTTTTCTTTCTTTTTTAAAATACAATAGATTCTATTTTTTATTATAGTATATTTTTGTGTGAAACAGACCGGTGAAGAGAACGTGCGTCTGCCGACAGCTCCTCTTGGCCTCGTGTCTGCTGTGTTTTTTGTAATTCAGCTCCATGTGTTATACACTGCCAAACGACAAAGGGACAGGCTTCTATTGTTATTGCGGTTATTTCTTTAATTGGTTAATCCGTTTACTTCCTGTGGCATCCTCAAATTTGATGAGCAGGAGAGCAACCACTTTCAATCATCTGTCAATCTAAGGCCTTGATTTAAAAAAAACGAAACAAACCATGGCCTTAACCCTAAAAGGAATCATTAGGGATTAGAATTGATTTTACTTTCAATCTCATAGTCGATATTTACACGGTACCAACTCAGCTCCGGCTTTGCAGGATTAAAATATAAATTGAGGGCAAAATCTGAACTTGGGTGTTCTACAGTCACCAGAAAGAAAGAAATAACCCGCAATATTTTTAATCAAGGGGCGTGTAAAGCCTTAGTAGCCTTCTCTTTGACATATCTTATCTTCCCAACCCTTTACTGGACTCACTGATTCAGAATCCTACAGCTTGTGTGTGTGCGTTTGAGTGTGTGCAGGTGCATTAGTTTGTGTGTGTGTGTGTGTTAGAATAGCTCTGTCTTGGGAATATCCCTAGTTTATCCTGACAGATTAGGCCGCTTAAATCTCTAAAGAGTGAGGGCGCGTTGTTTCTTTGACCACTGAAGTACACAAGCAAGAGAGGTTACAGATCTATCAGCCGCTACTATTGGAGAGGACCCCAACCTGTGCACACCCATTCTCCCCCCTCCCCTATATAGTGTTCCCTCAAAACAAGAGTAAAAGGTGTAAACTGCAGATTACCAAAGACCAGATTTCCATGCTTACGCTGCCAACTGCCATCAAAAACAAGTGGAGAAAAAAAAGAAAAAAAAAAAGGTTATTCAGTCTGTCCTGGTCTGCTCTAAATACCCACTATATCTGTAATTACAGGACTTTTTACGCACTATTTATTTAGTGTGCCACTTTGACTTGTGAGTGTGCCATTATGCAAGTTAAACGCTATCTCAAATCGTCTCCCCTCCGCGTATATTCAGGTCTGAATGGCTTCAACAGGTTTTTTAGACACATGATCCTATAACTAATAATAGCACAACTCTTTGTTTTTTTGTTCCTGTCTCCATAGTGCGGCCAGGTTTTAAAGAGAAAAGACACACTTCAGCCATATATATATATATATATATATATATATATATATATATATATATATAACTTCAGCAGACATAAATCAAGAAAAATGTAATCAAAAAAAAAAAGCCTGCATTGTTTGGTGTTGTAATACAGGGGGTGTTTTGGGGGGTAGGGGGTCCTATATCCTCAGGTTTAAGGTATTAGCAATTTGACTTGATATATGTACATATATCAAGTCAAATATAAAGACAAAATCCATATTATCAAAGTGCAAAATGTGTGTTTTGGCAATAGAAAATCATGACAAAGGTGGTTCTTTTTGGGGTAGGACCTCTGTTATCCATGAATCAAGTTTTTTTTGTCCTGTGAGCGCTCAACCAATTTGGTCACAATGGTGAAAAATGAAGCGAGTGCTCTCTTTCTCACTCTCTTTTTTTCTGTTGCTTTACTGTCTGTATGAGAAGATGTGTGCATATGTTTTCACACCATGGCACTTTTGGTTTTTTCCCCCCGTCAATTCCGGTGGGAGGGGAACACGAGTCAATGGGGACTATTGTCTTGTGCCGTCCTCGAGAGTCGTTCAGCGATCTCAGCTGCGTTTGGGTCATTTGGCGGTGATTACACAAAGATGCCGATTACCAGAATGTTTCAGAACCTCTTTTAGGGTTTGAATTACAACTGTGATTGCACAAAATTGTGATTCAAACTTGGGAGGAATGAGCAGAAAGGGGAATCTTGCCCTTGATACTTAACTGTTACCCCCAAATGGGATGAACACAGCTAGAGGAGGGAACCTTATGAGTCGCTGAATGTTCTCTGGATGGCTTAAAACATACAATATTCAACTTAATATATGTTAACATATTTTATCTGTGAACCAAATATTGTCGTTGTTTTTTTTTTTTCATCAATTTAGTAATAACTCCAGATGTCACTGAATTGTTTGTGTGTAAGCACTGATGGGTAAAAGTAGAGAAAATGGAAAGTTAAAAGGGGGGGGAAAAAAACGAGTATTTTTTACCTTCAATTTGTCCCGAATGATTCTACAGTTTACATCAGATTTGCTGTTTGTATCTACAAGATCTATTTTTTCTTTGAAATCTGTTTATTTTGGAGGAAAGACTTTTCGTTGGGGGGGAAAACTGGGGGTTCTTGGGATGAAGGTCCACGTTGCCCCTGCTCGCCTGGTCCCACATGGAGGGACAGGACCAGGGGACCACGGGCAACGTGCTCAGTTTATTTAATTTATCTCCTTTCCTTTCATTTATTGATAGATTTTATTGTGCTGTCATTTGGTATGGGATTATAAAACTAAATAAGGTTGACTCAACGTAAAGGAGAGGAGACTGAATGAAAAATTCAGAGTACATAAAATAATTGTTGTGTAAATCTATCAATGTCTTATTATATTGATGAACATCATGAAATATATGTATATTGGAAAAACCTTATGACAACTTGTACTTTTGTGCGTGTGCTTCATGTGCTCTGTGGGTGTGCAACTATGGATCAGATGCAATTTTGAATGCAATTCTGGAACCTTATCTGACCCTGTGTGAATAAGTATAAATTTATTACCAACTCAAAGATAAACCTCTTTCTTTAATTAATTTTTGGTCACATGTTGGTAGTCATGTTACACACATAAAACCACACACACACACACTTAAAGGTAGAGTAGGGAGAACTTTTGGGGGCCTTATCGATCAATAAAGAACACAACGGTCCCAGCTCGCCTTGCCATGGCATGGTTGACTAGTACACCAGACTCCTCTGTTAAATATTGAGATTTTAGACAGTTCTCTGGTAATTGTGGGAGATTAACCCACGTTTTTCAGGATTGTTAAGTCTTTTTAACTGATCTACAGTTCGGCATTGTTCGGCTTGATTCTTGTCTCTTCCTGTGACGACACTCTGACCAATCAGTGGCCGGCAGTCTGGCGACGTCACGCATAGTACCTACTCAGCTTGCTTAGAACCTCTCCAGAGCAGGTACTTAAAAAAAAGTACCTGGTACCAGGTACTTTGCTAGTGCAAACGTGAGGTTTCAGAAAGGGAGTTGAGATTCTTCCATCAATCGTCTACCACTTTATCCTCCACATGAGGATCCACACAACTATCCTATTACTATTATTATAGTTGTCCTATTCTGCGTGTAGGATTTATTCAACGCTATAAAAGTGCAGATCTCACAGAGAAACATGAAACCTCTAATGTCGGCCCTGCAGCACACGCAGGCTAAAAACAGTCCCAGAGGTCAATGTTACACTGATGCCATCTTCCTACTGCTAATGTTATTTAATACTTGATATCCATACTGTGTGGAGGTTGCCAGACATTGCGACTCATTTAGAATGTCATCGAAATCCGGAAGAGCTCACATTCTGTGACATACAAGTTCAATTAATGCATTTTGTGGAATTTTAAATCAAAATAATTAAACTGCATACATGACCACATACTGTATTACAACTTCATATTTGACACTGGTCATTAGCAGCATCACAAAGCGTTACTAATGTAGAGACACATTATGCACTATTATTAAACAGATTTTAAATGCCGAATTTGAATGAAGCTCATATTAATCCAGATGCTCGATGCATCACCAGCACTGGCTGCTTTTAAAGGGGTTTACTGGCTGTATTTAAAACCATTACTCTCAATGAATAGCTTAGAAATTGCCTGTCTTTTAAATGAACCTTTATTTAACTAAGACAACATTGAGATACAATCCTCTTTTTCAAGAAAGAACTGCGGCCAAGACAGTTGTGTTATACATGCAGAATTTAATCAAACGTGAGGGGCACAAAATATAACTATAACTACATGAATTATAAATTTAAGCTGAGTCCTACTGGAATATAAGTAAAAGTGTAATGATTTTTTTAGGTAATTAATAAATAAATCTCACCTTATGCATTTACAGTAGTAGGAATAAAGCTTGAAGTATTTTCAGCCAACCCTTAAAGGTCAATTGCAGAGTTATTTTGAAGCAAAAACATATAATATTCCGTTTTATAAGCTTTATATACAGACAGTCGGGCAGATCGAACAGGTCTGAGCGAAGAGAAGCTGTAGTATCACAATTTCACCACCAGGTGTCATCATGACAACTGTAGAACTGTAGTGAGTAAGCACTCACTCACTCACTCACTCACTCACTCCTCTTCTACTGCTTTATCCTCCATATGAGGGGGGGGGGGGGTGCCAATCTCAGCTGAGATCAGAGGAGAGGCGGGGTCACCCCCACACTCACACCTACAGTCAATTTAGAGTGTCCATTGTGTCCTCATTCCAGAATCTGCATGTTTTTGGACTGTGGGAGGAAACCTGAGAACCTGGAGTTCTGAGTAAACCCATACACAAACACACGGGTCACCCTGCTGCAAAAGCGAGGCTGCTAACCATAACCACTACACCACCCCTGTGGCCTGCAGTGAGCACATTACGAGTTATATCCTCTCTTGCGGGTCATTGAATTGCCAAGCAGCTTTTTTCTATTTCCACACAATGTATTTGATTTGAGACTTTTTCTGGAACAAAGAGAAAAAAACAACAACCCTGCAGCATTTAAGCTCTGTACGTTTGTGCCAAAGCTGAAGGGAACTGATGAACAGAAAAGTACACAGTGTAAACATAGTGGAAAAACATACACACAGGGTGTTTATGTAAGCTTTTAAGGACGTCTGCATTTAAGTGACACAAGCACAGCTCGGTTGTTTGGAATTAATGACAAATGTTGATGCTTCTGGTACCATTTTCTTGCCCCTGGTGGGATTTGTCAAATTATAAACAAGCTACCATCATTTCCAGTTAGAGGGAGAGTCCGGGTTTTTTGAAGGTGTGTTTTTTTTTTCCAACGAGAAACCCATGTATGTCACTTTTGAAACCACATTTTCTCTGTCCCAAAACCCAAGATGTTTACATCATGGCACACAGGAGTTTAAATAGAAGTCGCTCTTTGGTGACTTGTGTGTGAAACCTTGTGACACAAAGTTAGCAAATGAACAAGCAGTAGACCTGGTGCTCCTCTGTCCTCACAAGCTAAACATGCTGTTTTTTTCTCAATGGGATTTGGTGCACAAGACAGACTTCACTTTTAATTCTACTGTAAATCTAATCTAATTTAAATTGTGGGGGGGGGGGGCATATTCTTAAAATAACATAGATTTAAGCAGGTGTGCTGGTCGCACACAACTTAGACAGCACAGTACCTTATATCACCACAATTGAAACAACCTGAAGTGTAACTTTAAATGATGCTCTAGTGTCAGTTCATTCAGGAAAACTAATCTTTTGTTTGTGTACTATATGTTTCCATGTTTCCATCCCCTCTTACTCAACCAACGCATGCAGGCTCAAGTGTTGCCCCCTAATTTCCTGGGGGGCAGTCGGTTTGAGAGGTCAGCTGATCGTCAGCTGTTCCCTGTCTGTCCAATAGAGCAGCGAAACACATCGTCTCTGCAAACGCCATCATCCTGCTGCTGTTTCGCCTGCCAATCACTGCGCAGTCTTCACATTACATCACCATCCTTCATTATCAAAAAGTCCATCACCGCCAGTTTTTGGGCTCCAACGTGGTGAGGTATTCACTGCTCAGGCCAGATGCCTTCAATCTCATCATCACCCTGATGATTCATTCATTCCGTGCATTTTTAGTCTCTCCTGATTGAATACTTTACTTTTAGATCCATTCTGAGCCTTAAACGGTTCTATCTAGAGTGCTCGTGCATTGCTGTACTAGTGCGCCGCATAATTGAAAGACAAACCTTGTCCTGTTTTTTAAAAAACTGCCGACAGTGAGGTCGGGAGAAACCACAATTACAGAGTACAGATGAGTACAGGCCTGTTATGAAATCAGCGTGGATTTGTCACCTTCTCTCAGCAGTTTCCAAGTCTGAGAGAGAATCTGAGACATAGTGTAACTGGGTGTGATTGATGACAGTGTAGCTTCTAAACCACTTAGCCTTTCTCTAACAGTATTTCTGACCATTTTAAACCATTTAAATAGGTTTTTCTACTTTCTTTAGCTGCTGTTGCCGGGCACCCATCCATCTCCCCCCTCCTCTCACCAGTCACATGCAGTCTGTGCTTCCCTCTGACTCCTCAGGAGGAATGCATGTCCAGCCTGAAGGATTTGCCTGAAGTTATCGCAGAAACGTACACCGCCGGCTTGGATTCCAGCGAAGTGTAAAGGTCACAGCTACTCCCACACGTAATGGCGATGACTCCACAGTTGCGCTCGCTCAGACCCCCGTCCATTCCTCGCTCCCCCCACCACCCGCAGGGCCTGCAGATTACATTCCTGCCTCTGCTGCCTCTTATCAGGACTTTGGAGTTGACACAAACAGAGCACAGCTGGACCACAGAGTGCTCATTTCGGCAGTGTTTTTGTTCATGTGATGCTTAATTGCTGAAGTCATACATCACCATCTGGAAACATCATCATCTCTCTGTGATAGCTCTGCTCTGTGCGTCCTGCACAGCCCGAGCTTTGACCAAAGTGCTGCGTCTCCATTATAACATACATTTAAAACGCATCCCCTCAGCAGGCCTCCGTGTGATGTCGACTAAAGGCATGTCTCAACGTCGACTCTAAACTGAGATAGAAAACTCCCCCCCCCGAAAGAGTGTTATTCTTGCCTGACTCAGATGTTACGGAGCCAAAGAAGCCTCTGGTGCTTAAGCAGAGACAGTCGTTTTATGATACTTTATTGTCAGGGCCTTTTGAATCCTGCATAGTCAAAAAAAAAAAAGTAATAGATTCATTAAAACATTTCTTTTCTTCCGTGTATCAAAAGTCAGTGGAAGATTCCAGGCCCAACATGTTGAGTGCCACGGCTCATAAAGTCTCAGGCTCTGCCCCTACAGTATGTGAGCATCAGCCAATTGTGGGGGCAACTGAGAGACTCACTGACTGATTCAGGTCTTACGGAGCCAAAGACGCCCCCAGGGGCTTACGGAAAGACAGTCAGAGGAAAGAGGTAGTTTGTTTTATGATACTTTATTGTCAGGGTCTGGGTTCTTTTACTAAAGCAGTCAAAACAGAGGTTTTTTTCAGTGTATTATTGTGGGACATGTTGACCTCAAAGCCTCTGCCCCCGTGTGAGCATCAGCCAGCTGATCACCCTCCAAATCAAATTTCAAGCTTCTTTCACGTAAAAGCGGTGAGCTGAGCATGCCCCCTGCTGGCCCACTGCACTGAGAGTCAAAACAGGACAGGCATGCTCGCTGATGTTAGCCACTTCAACCACAGGCTCACCTAAGAGAGACAAAGGTCAAGAGGGTTTGGTCACGTGCAGAGGAGCGCGGCTTCATCTTCTGTCATAACCGGTGGTCTAATGATGACATAAAGCAAAATACATCAACATTTTATAGGACAGTTCAAGGTGTGGGTGGGGGGCCAGCAGGGGGCGCACACACACTCCTTATACAGGATGGAAAAAAAACCTCCAACGGTTCCCTTCCACCACGTGGTGAACTAGAAACTTCTGCTGCAAAGAAAAGGTACAGTCCTTTCTGGTATATTGAAACCAGGGCTATTCTGGAGAAAACATCTGGCTTTAATTAAAACCCTCTCCTTCCCTCCCTCCTCACTCACGCCAACCTCCTCCTCCCCGCCCCCCACCCCTCTCCCCCCACACATTGGTTCTTTCTCACTACAGTTGTAATTCAGCATCTGCCTCACTCTCTCTCTCTCCCCACTTATTCCTTCTCTCCTCCCATTTCCCAATAGCTACCTCCCCCTTGTACCCCCTGCGTTTCACCTCCTATGCCCTGCCTCCGTCCTCTCCTCTCCTCTCAATAGTAATCTACACTTTGTGTGCACACTGCATCATGATGCACGGAGGCAGCTTCTGGGGTGTTTCCTTGTTCCTGTCCCTGACTTTAGGATGGACGAGGGCTCAGCAGACCAATTACACCAGGTGGGTGAGGTTGCAGTGAGGGAAGAATGTGTGTGTCTTGTCATGTATGTGAATCTGAAGCAAAACTACTTTGTTGGAGAGCTTACAAGTTAAGACTGAGCAAATAGTCTGAATTCCTTCCTCTGTTTGTTCGGGCACAGATTTGTCATTCTGGCTCAAAATGTCATCCACGCTGAGCCGCCACAGATGTTAATGCTTTTAGTTCGTCTTGTGGGGGGAAATCAGAGCAACTTGGCTCTGCCTCCAGACGTCTTGGCTGTAATCAACGAGGCGTCTGACGTTTGCTGGGGTTCGGCAAACTTACTTTGATGACCTGACCTTTCCGAGGGAAAGTATTTTTCCGTCACGTCTGACTTGAGTGGTCCTGACTGGTGTTTACGTCTCTCGGCGGTACGTGTCGACTTCCTCAGAGCTGGGGATGGAGAACACATGTATCACATGTATCTTACAACTGTAACCGCTGAGCAAGTTACATTTCCATGATCCCAAAACAACATCCCACACCACAGACTAAAAAGGACAAAGAAAAAAAACTTTTATCTTGGCCCCAAAAGCGTTATAATAAAAATGTCCTACTGGCAACAGTCGAAACCAGGAATTGTTTCTGACTGTGAAATGACCAAATGAGCCCTGCGAGGGTTTTAAGCAATGGAATTTATGGTGACACAATTGTTAGGGGCTTTAAAAATGTGCTCGTCAGCGTCATGTGAAAACTGAGCTGCAGCTTCTCGATGTTTCTTCACTGCAGTGGCTCTGGAGCAGCGGCATACAGAGTGATCTTTCTGTCATGGCACCCCCTCATTAAAATGACAAACAGTAGTGATTATTCAAATGCATAATTAAAAGAACGGTATTAGAATGTATCATTAAAAGTTTCTCTGTTCAGCCAGACCTTACATCAGTGTCTGTCTGCCTGGAAGCCTAACTTTAGTCTTTAAAAGGATACATCATGGGGGCTTTATTTTAAGTGTGGTTGTATCAGCTACTGATATATAGTCAGCGTTGACTTTGCTGTATGTGCCTCCTGCTGACTCCTTGCATCGAGAACCAGCATAAGACAGTCCCGGCATGGCTCGACTCTGCATGGAGCGACTCTACACTTGCTTTTCCATTAGCGATAGTACCTGGTACTTTTTTTAGTACCTGCTCGAGGTTCCAAGTGAGCTGAGCCGATACTATACTGTCCACTTATTGGTCAGTGTCGTCACTGGAAGAGTCACGAGCAAACCAAACAACTGTAGATCAGTTAAAAATACTTCAAAATCCTTAAAAATGTGTGTTAATCTCCAACATTTAGCAAGGAAATGTCTAACATCTCAACATTTAACAGAGGAGTCTGGTGTATTTAGTGACTGCACTGCTAAAAGTCGCGATCGTGAGCCGCATCACAACCCCGTCCTCTGTATTTCAGGTCAGTGACTGTGAACAAATCTATGATGACTCCGCCCACGTTGAGGAGATACTATAGTAATGGAAAACCCTACCAAACCATGTCGAGTCGAGCCTTGACATGCCGAGGCGTGCCGGGACTATGTTGTGGAAAAGCCAGATTTAAGCCACTTAACAAAAGTTGCACCTATACAATTCTATGTCTATTCTTAAAGATGCTATATATATATACATATGTATATATATACACATATATGTAAGAAATGTATGATATTACGTCAGAATGGACAAAGGACAAATTCAAAATGTCACTAATATGCTAGCTTTACTGCAATCTGTGTTCATGTTTTTGTGCGATTTTTTTTGGCCTGATACACAAATACCAAAAAATGGCAGTTGAAGCTAAACAGTAAGTAAGAATATATGAATTAGCGGCGATAAGAGGTGACTCCTCTTGTTGCAAAAAGTAAAAAAAAAAATCGTTAAAGATAAACGATAATGTGTGGATAGCTGGTGTTCTTCAATAGCACATGATGTCAATTTTGTAAATTAGTTTCCCATTTAAAAAAAATAAATATAAAAAAACATTGATAAAGCATGACACGTACAGTATGAGTGGACACCAGCGTGATTGACATCTACGTGCCTGGTGGAACGTTTCCTCACTACCCTTCTCAGAGTTGTCCCCTCTAGAAGAAAAGAAACACGTGTCTACAGTGGAAATGTGTTCAAATATAGACGGCTGAAAGCACAGAGGAAGTTGAAGACAGATATGCAAGTTAGGATACGTTTGTTCTGGACAGAGAAGCCAAAACAGGAAGCTTCAGCCAAGGTTTGCGAACACTCTATCTACTTCTCGCTCTTACACTTGGATATTTATCATGTATAATGTTTTTACAGCCTGTTGTTGTTGCCTCGTCTCCCCTGGTCATGTGATCCTTCTCCACTGTTGTGACTCTGCTGCAGCTCATGGACACACGTTCACCTTCAATCTCCACGTGTTTATAAAGAAATAAAACAGATGGCTGGATGGTGTAGGTGAAGTTCTGTGTTGTGGAGTCTTTGGCAACTGCCACTTTCAGGGCCCATGGCCAAGTGGAAGGGACTTGGGCTTGTAACTGGTTGCCAGTTTCTATCACTAATGTGTGTGTGTGTGTGTGTGCAAATAAAACTAATTCAAAATCTACCATTTTGAACCACAGAGGTTGCTTTTGAACACGTTCTGTTCCCTGAAGTCACTATGTTTGCTGCTTTATCTTGCTCCCATGTCCCCCACAAACACTAAGTACAATTCCACGCACAATTGATTTATTGAATGTAGTGTGTCTGCCTCCGTTTATTGACACTAGTTTTTTCTGGTGTTGTGTGCCATTCGAAATTATCCTACCATCCATGAACCTTAAAATATTTAATTCCTCAAGCTGACGCATAACAAGCATACAATCGGTCACGGACCTGTCTGAATTTCAATGTGTTTTTCACACGGTTGCCAATATAAAATAGTCATTTTGTTACTGTATTTATTATTTGTATAATATTTAACTCAACAACTGTGATTAAATTGTCTAATATGTAAGTGATGGCCCAAGGAAGAGATGTTTTGATTTTTGAGTTACTGAGCAATTTTGGCCTCAGTTTGCAATCTCTTAAAGTAAATATTTATTAAATACGGAGCATTTTGGGGCTCTGTATGAGAAGGAGTAGGAGAGAGTCGACTAAACGGCTGTCCGTGGGAGTTGAGATAGTTATATTTATGCACTCTCTTTAATACTGTGACATTCTCACGAGTCTTCCCCTGCCCCCATCTTCCCATCTCCTTTCTAACAGGCCTGTCTTCTATTGTGGAGGCGACCTGGTTTCAGACTCAGGCTTTGTTGGCAGTGAAGGTTTCCCGAGCTCCTACAAACCCAACAGCAAATGCACCTGGCGTATCACTGTGAGTCAGTCAGAGTTTGCATCTCTAAATGCTGACTGTGCCCCTTTCGTCTGTCTTTCTCTGCCACTGACTCACGTGCGTTCTGGTTCCCAGGTACCCGAGGGAAACGTGGTCATGCTCACCTTCCGCATTTTCGACCTGGAGGCCGACGCGCTGTGTCGTTATGACTATCTCGATGTTTACAATGGCCATTCCAACCTGGTGCAAAAACTGGGTCGCTTCTGTGGAACGTTCCGGCCCGGCGCTCTCATTTCGACCACAAACACCATGATGTTAGAGATGGTGTCGGACGGGGAGACTCAGGCGAGAGGGTTCGTGGCTTATTTCAGTGGAACCAAACCATATGTGGATGGTATGTAGTTACATTTTAGAGTGATGATGTTGTTTTTTCCCCCTTTTTTCACTTTGTTATTATGTTACAAAAAAGAAGAAGGCCTGCAATGACTCACACATACACATACATACTGAAAAATAATAAATCAACAAAGCTACTTATAATTAGTCATTTGAATAATCAAATAAAAATGTTCAGACCTTTATGCCTCACAAAAAAAGGTGTTATTTGCAAACTATATGACATTTAGATCATCAACGTTTTCTTTTTATAATCATTTATAAGACAATGTTATTGGCACGAGAACACAGACATTTTAACTAATTAGTTTTAAATGGTTAAGGGAATACATCATGTTTAGAAATGCTACCCACGATTTTCCAAAATGTTATAATGCTAATGCTGAATTATTTAAGTAGTAAAAGCTTCACATAGCACATGGGATAGTTTTTTTTACCATATTGTCACACCTATATTAAGATTAAGTCAAGGATCCCGACCCAAAATGCACCTGTATTAACAAGTTACAATTAACAAGTTACAATTACAATTATTTATCAATCATTTAACTATTATTCATTATTATAATCATTATTAGTATTCATTCCTAATAAGGAATATTAGGACTTAGTTTAGAGTTTAGGCCTTGATAAAGTAGTACAGAGAAAATCACAGCTTGTGTAACTCTATGATGTAACATGTGAAATGGCAATTTAGTTCAAAGTTAGTGAACCTAAAAGGATTTGTAAACAACTGGTTGCTATCTGTGGGCAATTATCCTTAATGGAGTATTCCAAAACTGTGTCAGACCAACAGTTCTGTGGCGGGAAGATAACAAAAGCCCAGGGAGAGATCACAACGCCCAACTGGCCAGACAAGAAATACCCGCTGGGATCCAGCTGCTCATGGCTCATCACCGTGGAGCCCGATATGGTCGGCCGCAAACTCGACATGCGAACATTTCATTGACCAAACTGTGAACCCCAGCCCACATGGTGAAACCACTCACCACCTTTTTGTTTCTCTTCATGAACCAGGTAATCCAAGTGAAGTTCGATAAGTTCGTCCTGGAGGCCGACACCTATTGTCGGTTCGACTACGTGGCGTTCTACAATGGCGGAGAGAAACACGATTCGCACCTGATTGGAAAATACTGTGGTGATCGGACCCCAGAGTGAGTCACGTCATTTTTGAAGATGCAAATGAAAGGTTCAGTGTGTAAGAATGAGTGACCTCTAATGGTGAGACTGAATACTACGACAAACAGAGGACTCCCGCACTCATTCTCCTGTTCGCCAAGTGCCTCTGCATGAATTATGTCGTCGTCAGCACGCACGCTTTGTTGTCATGGTGCAGTATGGTACCGTTTGGAATGGTAAAGCCCTGGTAAAGACTGAGAAAAAGTAGTGACACAACAATAGAGGACAAATAGAAAAGTCGCCTGTTTGACCCAACAAGATGTCAAGCTTTGAATGAGAATGAACCGCAAGTGTTGAAGAAACACTAGTCACAAGAGAGTGATGGTTCTCAACTCTGGTATCCCCAAGGGAAGGGTGCCAAAAATGGAATGATAGGGGGCTGGTTACTTTGGAAACACTAAAGAATACTTATATACCTTATATACTTTAAGAATACCGTGCTGTACCAAACCTCTTATTCACTTACTCACTCACCCATCTTCTGCCACTTTATCCTACACATGAGGGTCATTCATGCTCACACTTTCAATTTAGATCCCCAAATCTGCATGCTTTTGGACTGTGGGAATAAACCGAAGAAGCTGTAGAAACACGGCGGCACAAAATGGCAGACATGCCTAAAGTACATATAAAAAAGCTTATTCTAAGGATTATTTTATACAAACATAAATATCCTAAACTGTTACATACTGGACTAACGCAAGTTTTGAATCAACAATCCATCATTTCCCACCTTTCTCCTGTGCAGACCATTTCTTAGCAAAAGCAACGTGCTCCTGGTCCAGTTTGTGTCCGACCTCAGTGTCCCATCCGACGGATTCCTTGCCCACTACACCAGCGTCCCTCGTGGTTCTCAGATCACAGCGGTTGACTCGGGAGCTGGAACGAGAGCCATCCCCCGAAAACCTGCAGTGAAACCCCAACGTCCAGTAGAGACTGTGAAGCCTCCTGTACCCACCCCCAAGTATGTACCACCTCCACCCCCTGAGCCCACCGAGAGACCTAAACCAGTCAAGCCTGTGAGGACCCGCGGACAAGACAGCACAGGCCAGGACAGGAGGCCGGTAGTCCCAAGGCCAAATGGAAAGAGGCCTGGTGAGTGTGTGTTTGTGTGTGTGCAAGTACTGGTTGTGTCCATGAACAGAATATGATAATATCTAATGTACCCTTTGTGTGTTTAGTGGCTCAAAATCCACTGTGTGCCAAAGCCTGTAAAAGAGATGGAACCATCAAGACCAGTTTCTGTGCCAGTGAATTTGGTAAGTTTCCTACTGTTCACTTTCTTTACTTTTCACTTTTGTTTTTTCCTATCAGCTCCTCTCTCTCTCTCTCCCTCTGGGTTGAAACATATTTGATTTGGCAGAGATTTTAAGTCAGATTCCTCTCCTGTCACGAGCCTCCCATTTATCTGGGACTTGGAACCAGCCACTAGGAGTACACTGGATGTGGCCCCATGTGGATGGGATCAATTTAGCGCAGCAGTGTCAAAAACAAACAGCTGTTCCGTAGCGGGGTGTAATGGGAGCTTAAAATTATAACACAATATTGCATCATGATGTCGTAATAAAGCTATTCATGACATTTCACCGAATTTTAAAGTAAAAGTGCTTGCTTTGTCATTTCATGTTGAATGTAATACATTTAATAATGTGATAATTTCAACTAAATGTTGTATTATTATTATTATTATAATACAAATATTGCTAGCAAACATATTTAGTAGTATAGTCTATCTGTTTTATCACTGTGGTTTAAGGCAGAGAAGGTCACGGCCAATGTTTTTATTATAACATGATAGTAAGTGGTGGGCCACATGCAATCAATTTGGGGGCCGCATGTGGCCCACGGGCCACCAGTTTGACACCTCTGGTTTAGAGTGTCCACTTAACCCCATCAATGGCAATTGGGTACCTTGCTCAGATTTGTTACAAGCCAAACTTTTCCAGAGTTAAGATATGAATTTGCTGTCTTTTCTGAACCAACCATTGTATCATAATATCAATTGGGGTCATTTTTGCATGATTCTGACTGTACGTAACTGTAACACGTTATTATTTAGAATAGAGACAAACTCAAGTGATGTGTGTTTGATAAATGAATCACAACTTATCTGCACGTGTTACCTGCTCTCACAGAAATACATGAAATCACATCACATGCTTATATGGAGGATGTGGCACTATGTGCTTATAGAGAATCATTATTCCTGGCTATTAAATCATAGATTGAAACTGTTGGTGGAAAATAAACAAACTCCCTCATGTGGTTTCGAGAAGTAATGCAAATATAAGATCCCAGAAAAACAAACCTTCAAAGAAATGTGATCCCTCTGTGGATGCTGACCCAGTGTCTGGGAATGTCTGACATACAAAACAGTGAGAAATTCAGTTTGTGTATTGTGACTGAGTCTTCCTTTCGTCTAGTGATAACTGGGAAGGTGACCTCTCTGGCCCCTGGACCCCGTGGGACCCTCAATGTTGGCATCTCCATTATTAGGACTTACAAGGCAGGTCGAATGATAATAGCACAAGTGGGAGAAGCCATGTCCGTGAAGCTGGTGTCGCAGTGCAAGAAGTGCCCATTGTTCCGAAGAGGTACGCGCTTTTCTTGGAATCACAAATGTTCACATTTCAATTTGCGATAGATCATTTGTAGAAAACTGATCAATCTTTTTTTTTTTCTCTCTCCAATAAAGGCGGCGACTACATTATCATGGGTCAGGTGGACGAGGACGGACAGGGTACCCTGCATCATGGTGCATTCACAGCTCCCTACAAAGCCCCACATCACAAACTTTTAACAAATATCCAAAACCAGCCGTGTTAACCCTGCACATCTGTCCTGACCAAGACATATCATCACACACACACACACTCACACACAAATCCAGAATATTCAATGTGAAATACAGATGTACTGAAGCACAAACATTGGAGTAAAACATAACTTCATTTTCTCCCCCATCATTTTAAAAGCTATACAAACACATCTTTCCATTAAAACACCTACCAAACCTTGTGTTTGTAATTTATATATGAATAAAGGTTTTTATATCTCTCTTACGTGGCGTGACTGCATAATTATTTACACACTGTCAGCTCTCTCACTCCAACTGTGAGACTCAAGTTAAATGCAGGCCTCTGTCTCCACCTAGTGGATTGAATGTGTTATAGCACTGTAAGTAACCAGGACAGCTTATTTTCAAGAGCAGATCATGATAATAAAAAATGCTGACTATTATTCCCGTAACATGGAGATACATGTTTGGAATTAAATGAGAACAATATTATAGTGTTTTAGAGAGTATTAGAGAGTTTTTTGATATTTATTTAACAATAAAGGGAAATCTTACAGTGGTCCAAACAGACACAAATTGTGTATTTTGACCAATCCTATGCAGAATGAGTCTGTAGTCCACAGGAATAATTGCTAACAACAGTGAATTTATCCAACTTCTTCATGAACAGCAATTTTTTTGGGCAATTGCTTTCAAATTTGTGACCTGTTTTTTTTTTATTAACAAAATGAGGGATTTTCTTTTTTTTTCTTTTTTCAAAATGATGCAAGTTGACTACTACATGCTTCAAATCACAGTATTGTGGGTCTTTAAACCATAAACTTTGTATTTGAATTAGGGTGAATGGATATCACCATTCACTGCGTTTGTTGTTTTTTCGGCCAATCAGCTGCAATCATGGCTACTTAATTATGCAGCTGCTGCCGTGCTCCTCACTGTGACTGCTGCTTCCAGAAGCATGTGTGTGTGTTTTCACCTTTGAATGAAGATGAGGAAAAGAAGAAAAACACACGACAGAAGAACTAAATTGTGTCTTTTACAGCACAAATCTTTGGCTGTACTTCTTAAGGAAGACAGAGGCTTCTGGTCATGCTAACGCTCATCTCACTTCTGCTCCTGGACTTTATGCTAACGCATTAGCATCCAAGCTAGCTGACTTTCTCCAGAGTTCATACACAAACGGAGGGATTATTTAGAGGCCAAAAGAGAGTGGAGAGTGGCAGGACATGAGACTAAGTGGACACCTTGAGGTGACGTCATGACGCCAGCGGTGAAAAGAAAGCACATCAAAAACCTTCTATCTTCTTATGGGGTGAGTTTTCATTAACATCGTTAATCTATGTTACATTAGTGTTGATTTGAAGTCACATACAGGGATTAATACATGTTGTTTCATGCTGGACGCTGTCTTTTAATAATCCACTGTGCGTTTCAGAACGTTATGTGGCTAACATTGTCATTATCTAGCTCAGTATTGTTGTTTTAAAATGCAAATTAGAGCTGAAACGATTAATCGATGAATCGATTATTAATCGATTACTAAATTAATCGACAACTATTTTGATAATCGATTCATCGGTTTGAAGCTTTTTTCATGATTAAAACAAGATTTCTGATTGTTTAAGCTTCTTAAATATGAATATTTTCTTAATTTCTTTGCTCTGGATAACAAATTAATCATTAAAAGTCAATCATTTTGGTTTGTGGACAAAACAAGACATTTGAGAACATAATTTCCAGGTTTGACGAAACACCGATCAACATTTTTTATGGTTTTCTGACATTTTATGGACCAAACGATTCATCGATTAATTGAGAAAATGATCGACGGATTAATCGATTATGAAAATAATCGTTATTTGCAGCACTAATGTAAATGTTACGCACATCGAAACTTGTGTTCGATTACAATTGTACATCATTTGTGATTTTAAAAATGCCAGTAAGGTTTTGAGAAAAATCATGTAATTGGTATTTTGCAGTTTGTTTGAAATCTGGATCAAGACAGTTTTTTTGAGAGTGACCTTTCACTTGTTCACAGTCATGTTTGCAAGAAAAGATGTCACTGTGAGGGAGACCGACTGGGAAACTGAGCAGCCTTGTGTTTCTGTGTGTACGGTCTCTATAGTTACTCGTTTGAATGATACAACTTTATTGACAAGTATAGCAAACTTAACTGACGGGTATAACAACGATGTTTCATTACAGCAAAGTGATGCTCGATGGACATTCCTGTACTGTATGCACACATTATATAACATTTGTAATACATTTCTTTGAACTCCACTTCCGTCTAACTTGAAACTGGCTTATTTCCATGGTTGTCGGCAGCAGAGTTTCGCAGGACTCACAAAATTCAGCTTGAGGTCGAGTAACACTATACGTCTAAGAAGTATAAAAGTAAAACGTTTTTTTTTTCTTTAAAAAAAAGTATAAAAATACACATGGAATAATATAAAAAGGAAACACTGACCTCCAGACAGTCAATATAAATGATGATGAATTTGTACAATGCACGTGGATACAACTGCAAATTGCATTTTTAAAAAAAAGCTGGATGCAAACAACCTGACTTTAGGGATACATCTTACAATAAATCCATCTTCTCCTCTCCTCTCAGCTGCTCAGACCCATATGCTACCCTTCCCCTCCCTCTCTGAAGACCCCTGCTGGCCACAGCAGCCTCCTGCTGCTGCGTCGGGCCTCTGGTTACGCGAGGCGGGCAGGTTCTTGTAAACGGCTCGGCTGTAGGGGATGAAGCACATGCCGAGCTGGAGGTGTCGGGCCAGGCGGCAGAAGGCGGCGAGTGCCAGGACCAGCAGAGGCGTGAGCAGCAGAAAGCCTACGACCAACAGAGCCACACAGCCGGTATCATCCAGCACGTCTGAGCAAAACACTGACGTTCCGTGGGGCTGCACCTGGACAGCAAGACGAGGAGGACAATTGATGACTAATGGCATGAATGCCAACAATTGGACGCACACATGGATGGACACATGCACAGGTGGGACATGTCCTTTTGCCCTCTGACCAGGTAGGACACATTTTTATTAAGTGTATTATTAAAGATATGATATATGACATTTAGTGTCAATAAATGTTTAATTTAAATGGCGTATCCAACACTTCCAAAACATTCGTAGAAATCTGCAAATCTTGATCACACCCCCTAGGAAACATCAGAGTCAGGAAGGACTTTTTGGTACGATTAGTTACAACAGTGTGTTGTCTTGTATTAGTTCATTTTATCGCGTGTGTTTGTCACTAATGGATCATTATCCACTATGTTCTACCCTCAAAGCGCAACAATTCCCATAATCCCACACTGCTTCCTGCGTCTAGAGACCCCTATAATGTCAGAAATGACATACTGTAATAATTACATTATTACATAATAACAAAATTGGTTGACAAACTGAAAAAAGTACCTTTAATTGTAACAACCAAATGTTACGAAACTTCAAATGATACACATTTTAATTACACCAAAGTTATATAAACCAGTTATATGAAGACAGCGTTTGTTTAGTTTGATATAAAACTATTCAAATGAATTGAGTTAATTCAAACCAGTTACTAGTTAACAACTGGTTTACTTTAGTTAGAATGAACATAACTAAAATCAATAAAGGTCATTACTCCTGGGTTATATGAAGAAAACTTGCTTACTTTGAATTTAAGTATTAATTCAATTTATTAATTCCACTTTATTCAGTCTGTCAACTTTATTAATACCTTCACCTACACGAATGCACTGCACAAAGTAACTAAAGCAGTGTAGTCGCAGCTGGCAAAAATTAAAAAGCAAGCTTGTAAAAAATTCAGTACAATTTTGTAAAAACAGGGTCAAATCTCTGGAAAAACATTATTCTTTTCTCCGTATGTAGGTAATTCACAGCAGGGCTGGTGGGGTGAGGGGCGTGTGTGACACGTTGATTGACATGCTAAATCATAGTAAATGCTCGGTATGTCATTTCTGTGAGTGGGGGTGTCTCAGTCAAAACAATAACAAAAGGATCTAGTTTAATGACATCTGGAAGCAGCGCGTATTCTTCTTTAGTTTGATTTCTTGTTTGCTATATAGGGAGCACTCCAGCAGCAGAATGCACAAAACAAATGAGTAATTGTGATCCATTAGTGACAAATACACACAATATAATGAAAGAACTAAAGACAACACCCTGGCTGGTTGTGAACATTTCCTTCCTTCCTGATGTTTCATAGTGACTGGCCGCAGACATTATAGCAGAGACGGTAAAGCGGATGACGTCAAAAATTTTTTACCGAAATAAAAAGGTCAGTTTCCTTGAATAGAAATCAAAAAAAAATAAAAAAAGTCCTATGGAGAATGTTTTAGCTGATGTAATCAAATCATAAACCACTGGTGACCATTACCGTGGAGTGGCAGAGGAAGCCGAATGTGATCATGGACAGAGCCGGGGTGAGGATGATGCCGAACACGACGGTGGCCAGCACGCCGTTAATCAGTGCGATGACCAGGTTCTGCGCGGTGACGAGCACAGAGCACGCCCAGCAGTCCAGAGACCCCCTCAATTCCAGCGGGGTGTCAGCAGCCTCACTGCTGCCCAGCGAATAAGGAGGGGGCACCACGACCCCTGACCCCACTCTGGAGGGGGTGCGTGGCTCAGACCGTTCAGACATCGCCTTCTCCAGAGTCCCGTTCCGTGACAGACTCATTTTGTTTGTTGTCTCAACTGCAGGGAGAAAAAAAAAAAGTGTGGGAAAGTGAATCAACTTCATGTTACACATTACAGGGACTTAATTTGAACCCTGCCATCAACACAAACAATGTGTTTATGGGTAATTAGGTTGGCGGAATAAAAATCTATGCCTATGATATCTCAACAATATTTTCACCGATTTAAGACCACTCAATCCTCACACCAAAGCCCATGGAGAAGTCAGCCATTTTAGACGCCCAGGACTTTGTTGATTCACTGCTGCCTCCTCCAATATCCCAGATCAGGGATGTCAAATATACGGCCTGCGGGCCAGAAAGGGTTAAAATGGCATCTTTTGTTGGGTTTTCATGACACAATACTATATAATATGACCTTTATGAATCTTGTACCTGGCAATTACTCCATATTACAAAAAACTAAAACTATGAAACCTAGCACACCCTTTCTAAGAAGTAATTAAAACTAAAATGTCAAAAATGTAAAAACTAAAACTAATTAAAAATCCCAAACTATTATAACCATGGTGCTGACTCTGTCAGTACCTCCTACATTCACATTTAAAAATAAAATAAAAAAATCCTGAGCTATCCATTTAAAGTATTTTAAGTGGCATCCATCTCCATTCTATGCCCTGATTTCATCTGTAAATTTATTAAAAACACAAAGATTGTTTATCCATTAAATAACAGCCTCCTTTACGTAATGTGCTGAAAGGCGTGGAGAGTCAACCCAGATAACAGCACAGCTCTAAGTGTGAGGAAATGGGCTCCACTGACCCCACCTCCAAACGCCAGGATAACCACCACCCAGAACAATGAGCCTGGAGCATCTGGAAAACTGGAACCGTGTCACGGCACTGTTGAATGAATATTTCACCGTTGAAGTTTGAGCTTTGATTCTCGGCCTTTATGTAATTTCACTGACCTGGACCTTTGCCACATGTCATGGAAAACCACAGGGGAACATTCCACCACCTCCCACTATTTTCTATAGTGTTAGCAGCCACTGTGCTAATAAACAATCCTTTGCATTTTGGCCTGTCAACGATATTTTGAAGACCATGTATCGCCTCCTTCCAGCATCAGCTTTATCATTCATAAAGATGGCAAACTCTCATGACCCAAATCACAATATAAATATAATATAGCAACTCATTTACAGCCATATATGTAACAACAAATGTAATTTGGAGTTGGTAAACAAACAGATGTTTGTTAAAATGAATAAAAAAAAGTCATTGTAAGCACATCATTTAATACATTATACACATACATCTTAATTAAATTTGTTGGGGGACCTAAAAACATTTCCTGTGACTCAATTCTGGGTCCTGACCCAGTGTTTGGAACCATTAGTCTAAAGTAATTAAGTTATCAATGTTCTTTTTTTTTTGATAAATTAAGCAATTTAGTGTGATTATGTTCCTTCCTGCACGTTTACTAATGTAAATATTTTCCCCTCCAATGTCTTTCGTTCATGTATTATTACATCAATTTTTCACATAGTGTGATAATGAAATAGAGAAACACGTTTTTTCTCCTGTACACATACCGTACATTTCATATAAGTAAATTCAATATATGTTCTGTATTACTGACTTTCAGCCTTGACCTTTACTACTTGCCCTTTGATGACATCACCAATGCAGCCTTCTCATGTCCAGATTGAAACAACCCTTACCTCCAAATGTTTTATTTTATCTCCAGAATAAAAGGAATTCAGAATGTGCTAAATTACACATTCACTTGAGTAAAATTTTCCTTTTTTGTTCAGCAAACATTTATCAACACAGTTCCTATCTTTACAATTCATATATTCTTTAAAAAAACAAAAAACTATACAAAGTTAATGACAGACTTACTGTGCGGTAAAACCTGGTGTATCCTCTTGCAGTTGAGTGGTGGAGGCAGTTGATGGGAGTCCAGAGCAGTGGTGAGAGGTCCCAGACAAAGAGAATTTCAAGAATTTCCCTGTGATGTATGTAGGTTTCTCTGTAGGAAAACCCAGGTCTTGAGGTTGGTATTCGATTGAAAAAGTTAGGTTTATAAAGGTTACTACCTATTGTAGAGTAAAAAAAAGAAAAAGGGACGTATCCTCAGAAATGTGCCTGCAAAAACTTCAGAAAAGAGCAGCGCACACTTCAGGCAAACTCTGCTTTCCCACTGGCTTCAGAACTTCCTCTCCTGACATTCTGCTTCCTCACACCAACTCCACTTTGAGATATGATTGCGCGAGAGAGGGGGAGAGAGGGAGAGAGAGAGTATCCTGTGTTGCCTTACACACGAATACACAGAGAGCAGGCTGCTCCGTGTTAAAGACGGCTGTTTCTGCTGGGCAGGGGAGCAGTGGGGGGCTTTTTTCTGTGATAACCTCTGGAACCAGGGGGAGGGAGGAAGAGGGTTTGTTTAGACAGATTGTAGAGGAGTCAGGGTTGGCTGCCCAATCCTCTTTGCACTTTTCCCTCTCTTTAAACTCTGCTTTACAGTTATGAGTGTGCAGCACTTTCCTAAAAAAAAAAAAAAAGCAACATATTGATTAAATCTAAAGTAATCGTTGTCAATCATCCTTAATGAGACATGAGATGCTGCCCTCTGCTGGTATTTACAGTTTTCTTTGCTTTGTTTGGCATAACGTAGTGTGTGTGTGTGTGTGTGTGTGTGTGTGAGGAGCAGAACAATCAGGTTAAAGCAGGTATCTGAAACTTTGGTAATGACGGATACATTAGCGAAAGAACATGGATCAAACTGAAGGTCACATCTGGCTGTCAAACAATTGTATTCGGCCCATGAGATGATAACGTTATGTCTTTCCTGCTCCTCCATTGAAACACTTATTCGTACCGCAATAGTATCGAGTTAGCTCGTCCTGTAAAAGAAATAAACAGCCTTAATGTGGACTTTGAAGACACAGAGGGGAGTTATATGCGTCTAGTAAAGATGATTGAGTACAGCAAATTATTGGCTAAGATAAACGTGACTACAGGTCTGTATGTGCTCTTCTACTGGAAGACAGCAGAGAAAATCAGGTAAAACTCATGGTCTGTATTTATATACCGCTTCTGTAGTCTTCTAGTCTTATTTTTTTTATCACTCATCTTTCGTACTCATTCACACACTGCCAACACAGCCGTCAGGAGATCTGCCACTGAGTTATTGTTACACCCTGGACTGATCGCCAGTCCGTCACAGGGCGCGCACATAGAGACAAACAACCATCCACTCTCACACTCACAGCTCTGATTTTGTTTTGTTATTTAATCTATAAGTTTGGTTTGGCTCTGAAATGTGGCCTAGTCGTTTTTCAGTTCTGTAATTGAGACCCATTGACACCCAAGACCTAAAGCCTTGTTTATACTCTCGCAAGTCCCTGCAGAACAGACCTCCAGAGACATATGGAATGCCAGTTTAGTGAGGCCAAACGCCAAGCAGGCAAAATCTGAAGATAGCCTTCATATTCTGGCTCCAAGGGCAGAGGTGGATACTAGCACTTTCTGTTCTGGCAGAATTTAGGGATAAATAGCTTGAAGCTAAAGCTAGCTGCATTTTTACAACAACAAATGAATCATATAACGAAATTTGTGTAGATGGCAGTGTGCATAGCTGAGATCTACTGCTAATAACTGTTGTTGTCATGCTGAGTTTAAACTTGGAATTAAACGAGTCCCTACTCATGCAAGCTACTGTGTCTGGGCTTGAGGAAGTGTGATTAATCACATGTGTTTACATGAAAAGTCACTGCTGACATAGTTGCAAGCGGCCAGTGTTGCCAACTTTGCCTCTGCCTCTGCATCAGCCAACAATTCCAGCATATTCTAACATTAATAGATTTCCGCTGCGGCGACCCCTAAAGGGAGATGCTGAAAGAAGAAGAACCACCTCCCCAAATCCACAATTTGGAGGTTTCCCGAACTGCCCCATATTCCAGAACCTTCATCCCAGTATTCTCTCTGCTGATGAGGGTGTGACCAGTGAAACACCCACAGCTCACAACGCAGAGCGGTGTTAGTGAGTGGGCTGTTTGAGAGGCAGAAATGGCAGAGAAGTGGCCCCTTTGACCTTTCGAGATGAAAAACAGAGCTTGGCTCGCAGAGAGCTGAAGGAAATGAGGACAGGGGAGAACATTGACTAATTTGGTGGGGCAATAAGCATCTGTCAAGGGACTGATAAGAAAACCAGAGGGGCTCAGTTCAAAGGGTGAAATGAGTATTTTCATATGAAGTCTCATTTAATTTCATCTCACTCTGGGCATCTTTGTTTATTTGTTTCTGTCCAGAGGCAGATAGGTGAACTCCCCGGAGAGATTCAGGCCATTGGAACATTCGGTACAAGGAACAGGAGCTAATGCCATTACTGCTCTGGGTGGAAGGAGAAAAAAAAAACAAAAAAAGCGGGAGCAATAGATGATTTTTCGCGATTAACAGCCACATTGTATGTTGTTTATATGTGTACGTCAATGTCTGAGCGGGTTGGTAGAGGAAGAGCAAGCCTTCCTGTCCTTGAAACCGGGATATCCGCTGCTGTGTCCACTACAATGACAGTCCCTGCATCTCCACGTTTGGCAGCCTCATGTCCTTTATCTTACTTGGACACAAATAAAAGTTCAATGTAGCAACGAGAGACTGGCTCATGCACGATGCCCTGAAGATTGTTTTTTATCATAGTGTAATTTCAGAGGGTTGTGCAGCTTTGAAACTTAGTCAGAACAAATATAAATGTAAAATCTAGATGTATCTCAGTTTTGAGAGTCCAACTTTAGAATGAACTAACTGATGAATGTTACTTTTAATCCTTGTTACTTTACTTTACTCCCAAAATGTAGGCTCACTCTGTGAATGAGAGTTGTGTGGCTGTAGGAAGCATACGCTCCACTTCATTTCAAGTCCAACTTTGTACTTTTGATTTCACTCATTTAGTTTAGTAATGAGTTTTCTAAAAATATATATAACTTTTCCCCCCCCAAAACTGCAAATCTCATCATGACATGGCAAACACTTAAAACACAAACAATCTCTTTTTCTCTCTTCACTCCTACTGGCCAAGACATATGGCCCCGCCCACTCTTGAGTCTGGATCCAGAGATTTCTTCCTATTAAGAAAAAAAAGATACTGAACTGTTATATTGAACTCTATATGTTCACGTTGTGATTTGACACATACAATATAAAATGTATTTGGTGTTTTCCAGAATGAGCAGCTGTGGTCAGTGATCAGCAGTTAACACCTGGAGGCGGCAAAAATAAGGTAAACCACACAGGACAAAACTCTGATTTACCCAGTATACATATACTGTATATACACCAGCTAACTGCACCTCTGTTTACCAGCATTGCTTCACAGGCCTGTGTTACCTGCTCCATTATGGCAGCAGTGCTCTTTGACATAGGTGACGTTGACAATAATGTAGACATTGGTTTACTTTGTCTCTCTGGCACTTTGGCTGTGTTGCCAGGCAACATTGCCTCCATACACTACTCGCACACAAAGACTGCATCATCATGTGTGCGGAAAGAAGAAGAAGATGGAGGATGATTTATGTGTAGATTACAACCACCATTTAGAACTGAGAAAATAATATGCCTTAGTTAAACCTCTTCTTGTTAGGTGTGAACAAAAATGGACCCAAATGTAGTGTTTGAGTAATATTGGATATTGCTTTACAAATAGACATGTTCCAATTGCTACTTAATTCTTAATCTGCGTGTTTTTGTGGGAGGAAACTGGAGAACTCAGAGAAAAGCCACACACAGGGAGCGAAAAATGCTATTGCGAAAAGCTAATGTTTATCTATTCTGGTTGTCTTTTCAACACCCTCCTTATCTACAGTGGGCTCGCAGTAATCCCTTACATCAACTGTTTTCTTCCATCCGTTGGCAACAGAGAGTCAGTCTGACATGGTCAATGTTGAATGACACGTGTAACGATGTAATGGTAAGTTGTCTGTGTTTACATAGCACTTGTCTTGATGGCCACTTAAAGTGCTTCATCTATGCACACCCATGTCACTCACACTCATACAGGCAAACTACACGTACAGCCACTTTAATAGGTACAATTAAAGTGACAAAAGTCACATCCGATCCATCTTTTCCTCTGACCTCTGGCATCAACAAGGCATTTTCCCTAAGAGAACTGAATCTCTATTCAGAACTATTTCCTCACTCTTCTGCCATGTTCAAACTCAGTTAAATCACCTTTCTTCCTCAGTCTGTTTGAGCTTCAGCAAGATCGTCTTGCCCATGTGCACTTTCTCACACATTTGTCACACCCACTCACAGTGATGTGTAGATATAGGCACGAGGATCGGACATCCAGATCTTCCGGTCGGAAGCCGACCTTCTCTACCACTGACACACATTCATAACGGTGGAAAAACACAATGACTGGAGGCAAAGGATCACAATAGTGGGGGATACGTTGGTGGTGTTTGTCAGCTTCAGGGAATGTTGTCACTGGGGGATGTGGCTCCATCTTGTGGTTCCATACAGTCTTTACAGTCTTAATATGCAAACATTTTAATGTCATTTGAACTCATAAACGCCTGTACCTTTTTACCTCAAATTTGTTTTGTTTTATTTATTTAAAAGTTTGAATAATAAATAATAAAGTGTATTTTGCTGGTTTTTTTTTTAAATGTTTGTATTATTCCGTCAAACAATAATTTTATTAGATTATTATAGCAACTGACATAAGCATCTTTGATTCGAGTACCTGCTAAGCAAACTATTTGTACTGAAACATTAAATTGGTCACAGGACTTGAGACTTTATTGGGTTAAATTCATGTTTTGATGTTTTGATCATCGATGATGTCACACACTCTAGCTGAGGTCTATTAAAAACAACCACAAAAATCAACACACTCATTTTCCAGCAACACAGACAGTTGTTACATTAAACATCGCTATGGTTGTTGTCTAACCCTGTGTGTTGTTGTTTTCATTCTCATGTGACTTCGTTTTTTCCTAAAATCACCTAGAATCACAGGGAGTGCTGTGACCAAATTACATTACATGTTACATTTAATGTCATTTAGCAGACGCTTTTATCCAAAGCGACTTACAATAAGTGCATTTAAACATTTGGGTACAAATAAGAGCTAGAAGTAAGTAAGAGCTTCAAGTAAACCAAACTATGAAGTGCTAGTCGTAAGTGCGATGTATAGGTTTTTTTTGTTTTTTTTTGTCATCGTCGTCATCGTCTTAGTCGAGGTAGAGTCGGAAGAAATGTGTTTTTAGTCGGCGGCGGAAGATGTGGAGGCTTTCCGCTGTCCGGATGTCGATGTGGAGCTCGTTCCACCCGTAGACCTCCGTTATAAAACAGAACTCAGTAGTTTCTAAAAAAGTTCAAGATGAGGGTAATTTTTAAACTATAATTGTAAATGAACGCTTGTTTTTTCGCTAATTCAAACGTGGGAGCTCCTGAAAGCCTCCTGACACTCAAAAGCCAAGAGTTGAGTTTTTATCAACTGTTGTTGAAACAGGACAACTTTAAAACACGGTGTTTTCACTATGACCAGCTAAACAAATACTACTATGTCTAAATAATGACTCCCTTTATTAGGCACATCACACTGACACTGATATCATGATCATGAGTCTGCAGGTTTTCTGGCCTGACTTTATTTTAATATTTTATGATATTATATTAATCATAAATTGTAATTATAATGATAAGTTAGCTTTATTTGTAAATCACCTATCCAAAAACAGTTACAAATTTGAACTTTGAAATTTAAACCATAGCAATGAGGCCAAAAAATCTGATTCATGGTTTATATTCAATGGAATTGTTTTTTTAATCATAAAGGTACTTAATGTTGACTTTATTTTCTTGGAAAATAATTTATAAAATCCCTGTTTCTGTGACAACAACATTATGTATTTTACAACATCTTTGATTATTAGCATACAGTATATCAGTGAATGGAAAATCAAGCAAAAAGCGTCCAAGAAAACAACATGATTCCTGTAACAACACATATAAACTAATAGCCACGGTCAGTTAAATAAACCATTAAATTGATCATTATAACCATTAATTACATTAAATTTCATTATACTTTTCATCTTACTGTATTCATTATCGGTTGTTTTTGCCATGTTCGAATTACATAGATTATTCGTTATGGAGTGTTCCACGTAGACATTTTTCTACGGTGGCCCTGAAGTGCAAATCACCACCACAAATAGGAAGAAAACACAAACAAAACACAAATTAAACATCGCTTAGTGCGATCCGCGCCCTCCCCTCTCGATAAATCTAATTGGTATCGCCCACCTCCTGTTTACCAGTCGGACCTTCCACTCACTCACGCGGAGCCAGCAGGAGCAGGAGCAGGAGGAGACACCGAGGAGGACGAGGAGCAGCGGGTACAAGCATTTTGTAACTGCTGCTTAAAAAATGATCCACATATTTCTTAGATGTTTTGTTGACGCTTTGTTCACACCTGCTGTTAACATCCGACCCGATTGATCCGATCACAGGTAATCACGGATTACACCTGCTGCTCATGCTAATGTGACGTCACTGCTCCATATGTAAACACACGTTTCTCTTCACATAGAAATTATGTTGTTTTGTGTTTGTTACAGAAAGACAAAGAAAATTAATCGCAATTCTGAGAAATAGTCAGACTTCTGAAATTAATCTGACATTTTTCCTCAGGATTCTGACTTTAAACCAAGAAGTTTTTATATATAGATAGATAGTCCTTTATTTGTCCCGCAGTGGGGAAATTTACATTGTTACAGCAGCAAGACGGTAAAAATAAAGATAATAAACATGCATTACCAAAAATAAAATTACAATATAAGAAGATATTAACGCTTATAAACAATTAGTTAAAAATAGAATGTTGAATGTACATTATAGACAGCAGAATATACACAGTATGGCCCAGCATAAATAGTATATTGTGTACAGTATTGCATATAGACTGAAGGAATGAGGAGCCTGCTTATGTGTGGTCTACTGCGAGCAGTGTTTGTTGTACAGTCTAACAGCTGCAGGAAGGAACGACCTGCGATACCGCTCCTTCAGACATTTAGGATGTTTCAGTCTGTTACTGAAGGAGCTGCCCTATATTGTTTTGTTTTCACCTCTTCTTTTCCTCACGTCTCCATTACTGTTTTATTCTCTGATTTGTTGCATTGCCTTATATGAAAAGTGCTTTATTAATAAAGTTTGATTGACTGATTGAGTTACCGTCAAGTATATTTGTCTAATCTCTCATTCTATTTTCAATAATAACTGTTCTCTCTTTTCTCTCCCCCTTTTCTTCCCTGATTTTACCTCTATTATTACGTTACTTCCTCTCGTTACTTCCATCCAAACTCTACTCTTTCTCCTTTTCCTCCACCTGAAGCTCTTTATCGGGCAGAATAGTGGGCGGAGTCTGGTTCTTCACGCTCATCATCATCTCCTCGTACACGGCAAACCTGGCTGCCTTGCTTATCGTGGAGAGGATGGTGTCGCCTATCGAAGAGGGTATGGGCGCCGAGGATCTGGCCAACAGACCGACATCGCCTACGGCACTCCACCAAAGAGTTCTTCAGGGTGAGTCAGCATATATATATATATATATATATGTATATGTATACACACGTGGACAAAATTGTTGGTACCCTTCGGTTAATGAAAGAAAAACTCACAATGGTCACAGAAATAACTTGAATCTGACAAAAGTAATAATAAATAAAAATTCTATGAAATTTAACCAATAAAAGTCAGACATTGCTTTTCAACCATGCTTCAACAGAATTATTTAAAAAAATAAACTCATGAAATAGGCCTGGACAAAAATGATGGTACCCTTAATTTAATATTTTGTTGCACAACCTTTTGAGGCAATCACTGCAATCAAACGATTCCTGTCACTGTCATTGAGACTTCTGCACCTCTCAGCAGGTATTTTGGCCCACTCCTCATGAGCAAACTGCTCCAGTTGTCTCAGGTTTGAAGGGTGCCTTTTCCAGACAACATGTTTCAGCTCCTTCCAAAGATGCTCAATAGGATTTAGGTCAGGGCTCATAGAAGGCCACTTTAGAGTAGTCCAGTGTTTTCCTCTTAGCCATTCTGGTGTTTTTAGCTGTGTGTTTTGGGTCATTGTCCTGTTGCAAGACCCATGACCTGCGACTGAAACCAAGCTTTCTGACACTGGCCAACACATTTCTCTCTAGAATCCCATGATAGTCTTGAGATTTCATTGTACCCTGCACAGATTCGAGACACCCTGTGCCAGATGCAGCAAAGCAGCCCCAGAACATAACAGAGCCTCCTCCATGTTTCACAGTAGGGACAGTGTTCTTTTCTTTATATGCTTAATTTTTCCATCTGTAAACATAGAGCTGATGTGCCTTGGCAAAAAGTTCAATTTTTGTCTCATCTGTCCATAGGACATTCTCCGAGAAGCGTTGTGGCTTGTCAACATGTAGTTTGAAAATTCCAGTCTGGCTTTTTTATGATTTGTTGTCAACAATGGTGTCCTCCTTGGTCGTCTCCCATTAAGTCCACTTTGGCTCAAACAACAACGGATGGTGCGATCTGACACTGATGTTCCTTGAGCTTGAAGTTCACCTTTAATCTCTTTAGAAGTTTTTCTGGGCTCTTTTGTTACCATTTGTATTATCCATGTCTTTGATTTGTCATCAATTTTCCTCCTTAGGCCACGTCCAGGGAGGTTGGCTACAGTCCCATGGATCTTAAATTTCTAAATAATATGTACAACTGTAGTCACAGGAACATTAAGCTGATTGGAGATCGTCTTAGAGCCTTTACCTTTAACATGCTTGTCTATAATTTTTTTTCTAATCTCCTAAAACAACTCTTTCCTTCGCTTTCTCTGGTCCATGTTGAGTGTGGTACACACCATGTCACCAAACAGCACAGTGACTACCTGTAGCCCTATATATAGGCCCACTGACTGATTACAAGATTGTAGACACCTGTGATGCTAATTAGTGGACACACCTTGAATTAACATGTCCCTTTAGTCACATTATTTTCAGTCTTTTCTAGGGGTACCATCATTTTTGTCCAGGCCTGTTTCCTGAGTTTATTTTTTTAAATAATTCTGTTGAAGCATGGTTGAAAAGCAATGTCTGACTTTCATTGGTTAAATTTCATAGAATTTTTATTTATTATTACTTTTGTCAGATTCAAGTTATTTCTGTGACCATTGTGAGTTTTTCTTTCATTAACTGTGGGGTACCAACAATTTTGTCCACGTGTGTATATATATATATACATATATGTATGTATATATGTATGTGTATATATATGTATATATATGTATGTATACCATAAAATATAGTCAAGTGTATTAGATATTTGCAGTAGCAGTAAAATGAATGAAAACTACTAAAAACTACTAAGTGTTTGTGTTTTAGCACTTGAAAATAAAAATAAAAATTTCAAGTAGAAAAGACTGGAAAATGTAAATTGAAATGTTTTTAAAACTCCAATCGGCCAACATATCACTTTTTCAAACACAAACCTGTCCTCGTCTCTTTGTCCCCAGCTCACATTTACTGAAGCCATGAGGAACAAGGCCCGTCTGTCCATCACGGGCAGTGTCGGGGAGAGCGGACGGGTGCTGATGCCCGACTGTTCCTAGGCCGTTCACGCCGGGCCTCCCCTCCGTCAGAGCTCCGGCCTCGCCCTGGTCTCCTCTGAGCTCCCGTGAAAACCAAAAACCTCTCAAGTGCCTTAATTCCAATAACAATAGACAAAGAAAAAAAACACTCTTCACATCAATCACAACAACCACAAACTACCCACAAAGGAACAGGAGTCACACACACAACATCAGGTCACCTCCAGGGGGGCGAGACAGCACCGACAGAGAAGCAGAAAGGTCAGGACTTGGCTCGACAACTTCCCCCTGAAGTCTGTGGAAACCAGAGGCAGACTGTTTTTATTTTTACAATTTTTTTTGAATCATGGGAATCGACTCCAGTGACAGGGAAGGAAAACGAAATAATATCATGATTTATGATAAAGACGAAGACCAGAAAACTGTAAACTTGAAACTCAAACAGTGTTTTTTTTTCCCTTTGGGATCGCTGTGAATTAGCAAAAACAAAAAAAACACTGTACCACAATCAAGATTGTTTGGAAACGGAACAGTATTTGCTACACAAACCGCGTTCATGAGACAACAATCTTACTAGATATCAACAAGTGGCAGCACGGGCGAGAGCTGTTGCCCAGTGCTGTGAAGATATGAGGAAAAATATTTGTATTCATACATTAAAAGTAAAAAAAATAGAAGAATCTATGAATATATGAGCAAAGATTGAAAACTGTGAAAATAAGTAAATATGTATATTCCATGACAAACTAAATAACTCTAGCTGTACATAGGAGACAACTGTATAACATGCTTGCGTTTTAAAAGCTGTACATAACAAATACTGATAACAAATACTTTTTTGTTTTTGTAAATCATCTTCAAGGAATTTATGCATCGCAATAATGAAAAAGATGACGCCACTTGAAGGAGAAGCCGTGTTAAAGTGATAGTTCAGTGTTTGTTTTTTCAAAGCTACTTTGAGCGTTGACTTCTGACACATAAGCTGCTTATTGGCCATTTAACAAATGGCTCATCTTATAAAATCTATGCCTGCTCAAGTCTGTGATATGTTAAGAAGATGTTTGTCACTATACCTCACTGTAAAGACGGAGTTTGTGCCACTTTGTAAACCGCTTACTCCCTGCACTGAAGCCCATAGAGAAAATCTATGATTTTAAATCACAGCACATCGGAGCTTCAGATACTTTGGCAGGCTTTGATTTTATAATGTGGGCCTTTTGTTGGGAGTGTGCAAGAAATAGGAGGGTTCACTAGCAGAAAATGTAATATATTACCCATAACTTTGTTTGTATTACTCTAATATCACTTTAAAATTAAATACAAAATGTTTGTGTTTTGTAGACCTAGAATGAGTTTAAATTTGTGAAGGCAATTTATTCCAGAGAAAAACAGGATACCTTTGAAAAATTACTGGAGGAAAGCCTCAGTGAATTACAATCTGCAGTCTCACCACCAGATGGCACTAACTCTCACACCTTGAGCCTTTAAGTTAAATGGCTAAAAACAGTTTTTTGCTTTTGTCCGCACCATGTTTTCGGTGACGGTCGCACACAGTGTACATTTCAGAAGGAAAAAACTATCCCAAACTATCCCTTTAAATCTGGACTGTATTTGTGTAGGAAACTTTCAGACTCTAAATGTGAACAGGTATCAACTGCCCAAATACTTCTGATACCTGGTGAATACAAATTAATATTAATACTAATAATACTAATAATAATAATAATACAAAAAATATATAGTCAACAATGAATGTAAAACTATAGCTCCACCCACACTCCTTAAGCCACACCCCTCACTGTGCAGACGTAGACCCAGAGAAAAATGTCCGTCTCCTGGTTTTAAATGTTGAAGATCTGAGGTTATTTCAGGTCATTGTGTGTAAGTGTGAGTGAGTATGTGTCTGTGGAAACACTTATGATGATGATGAAGTCAGTGTTTATTTGTGTACATATATATATATATATATATATATATATATATATATATATATATACACACGTGTATATATATATACATGGATATATAAAAAACACTGTGGACACAGACACACAAATGAGTCACTCCAGTCTCATCTGTTTTTGGACAATTTGGACGGACAATGTGCAGCAGGACACGAGACGCCACATCCTCAGCAGCACACAAATACACAGAGATGCTGGTTAACACTTTCACTCACACATACACACACACACACACATAGAGCATAGAGCTGAAAAGTGTAACATGGCAACTTATTTTGGTTCAATTGTACAACTTTATGTAAAACCTTTTTTAAGTAAAAACTAATTTCAAATTGCAGCGCACAGAGTCGTTATTGGATATTTTGAGTAGGGACTGCAACAAATCAACAATGATAGACACTACATCTTGGTAAATAATTCCACCACACTGGGAGAACAGCCAAGTGTACCTGTTCTCATATGTCACATGTTTGTATCATCGAGTTTGTGGCAGGTTTGGTTCAACAACTGTGGTGTTGTCCTGGTCCACAAGGGGGTAGAGCATGTGAGAGAGAGTAAAGAAAAGGAGGGGAGTCAATTAAAGCTCTACTCGCACTGCTTTAACATGGAATAAGATTTGAATCAGAACCTAGAAAATTCCACGGCGAAATTTTGAGCATGCCTGCTGTTCTTGCTGCCGATGTCATCGGGTGCAGGACTTGTGCTAGTAAAGGAGTAACATTTGGGTGGATTGAACCTAGAGTAGTATTTAGACAAAGTGGTATTTTTGTCGAATCAACCTTTAAAAGAGACTATGACATTTGTGTACATAGTTAGTCAAGACCTACTAACCACTACGCCACCATACCACTCGGGTCTTACAGTAAAATGTCATTGTTTAGTATGTCGTCCAAAATCTGCCAAAAATGTCATAGTTGAGTATGTTGTCCAAAATGTGCCAAAAATGACACAGTTTAGTAAGTCATAGTATAATATGTCGTCCAAAATCACTCAAAAACGTCATGGTATAATATGTCGTCCAAAATCACTCAAAAACGCCATAGTATAGTATGTCGTCCAAAATCACTCAAAAACGTCATAGTATAGTATGTCGTCCAAAATCACTCAAAAACGTGATAGTATAGTATGTCGTCCAAAATCGGTCAAAAAAGTCATTGTATAGTATGTCGTCCAAAATCACTCAAAAACGTCATAGTATATATGTCGTCCAAAATCGGTCAAAAACGTCATAGTATAGTATGTCGTCCAAAATCGGTCAAAAACATCATAGTATAGTATGTCGTCCAAAATCTGTCAAAAACGTAATATGTCGTCCAAAATCAGTCAAAAACGTCATAGTATAGTATGTCGTCCAAAATCAGTCAAAAACGTCATAGTATAGTATGTCGTCCAAAATCGGTCAAACACGTCATAGTATAGTATGTCGTCCAAAATCACTCAAAAAAGTCATACTATAGTATGTCGTTCAAAATCAGTCCAAAAAGTCATAGTATAGTATGTCGTCCAAAATTGGTCAAAAACGTCAGAGTATAGTATGTCATCAAAAATCACTCAAAAACGTCATAGTATAGTATATCGTTCAAAATCAGTCCAAAAAGTCATAGTATAGTATTTCGTTCAAAATCAGTCCAAAAAGTCATAGTATAGTATGTCGTCCACAATAAGTCAAACAAATCATACTATAGTATGTCGTCCAAAATCGGTCAAAAAAGTCATAGTATAGTATGTCGTCCAAAATCACTCAAAAACGTCATAGTATATAGTATGTCGTCTAAAATCAGTCAAAAACGTCATAGTATAGTATGTCGTCCAAAATCACTCAAAAAAGTCATACTATAGTATGTCGTCCAAAATCAGTCAAAAACGTCATAGTATAGTATGTCGTCCAAAATCAGTCAAAAACGTCATAGTATAGTATGTCGTCCAAAATCGGTCAAACACGTCATAGTATAGTATGTCGTCCAAAATCACTCAAAAAAGTCATACTATAGTATGTCGTTCAAAATCAGTCCAAAAAGTCATAGTATAGTATGTCGTCCAAAATTGGTCAAAAACGTCAGAGTATAGTATGTCATCAAAAATCACTCAAAAACGTCATAGTATAGTATATCGTTCAAAATCAGTCCAAAAAGTCATAGTATAGTATTTCGTTCAAAATCAGTCCAAAAAGTCATAGTATAGTATGTCGTCCACAATAAGTCAAACAAATCATACTATAGTATGTCGTCCAAAATCGGTCAAAAAAGTCATAGTATAGTATGTCGTCCAAAATCACTCAAAAACGTCATAGTATATAGTATGTCGTCTAAAATCAGTCAAAAACGTCATAGTATAGTATGTCGTCCAAAATCACTCAAAAAAGTCATACTATAGTATGTCGTCCAAAATTGGTCAAAAACGTCAGAGTATAGTATGTCATCAAAAATCACTCAAAAACGTCATAGTATAGTATGTCGTCCAAAATCGGTCCAAAAAGTGATAGTATTGTATGTCGTCCAAAATCGGTCCAAAACGTCATAGTATAGTATGTCGTCCAAAATCAGTCAAAAACGTCATAGTATAGTATGTCGTCCAAAATCACTCAAAAACGTCATAGTATAGTCAGTCAGTCATCATCTACCGCTTTATCCTCTGCCAGAGGGTCACGGGGGGTGCTGTGCCAATCTCAGCTATATCGGGCGATAGGCGGGGTTCACTCTGGACAGTTCGCCAGTCCATCGCAGGGCCACACACAGATAGAGACAAACAACCATTCACTCTCACTCTCACTCTCACTCCTATGGTCAATTGAGAGTGTCCAATTTACCTAATCCCCACATTGCATGTTTTTGGACTGTGGGAGGAAGCCGGAGAACCCGGAGAAAAGCTCTGCAGAACATGAAAAACTTCAGAAAGATCCTTGTTCCAACTGGGTCTCGAACCCAAGTCCTCTTGCTGCAAAGTCAGGAGCACTAAGCACTACACCAACCATCTTGTCCATGGCGAGGGACAGATGTTCTTAAATATTTCATCAGTCTGACATTTTTTTGAAGTCATGAGTTCTATTATTGAAAGACTTCCAAATTGGCTGAAAATGCGTACAAGGACAACTAGCTCGCATGCTTCAGACAATGACTGGCGTTCATATGGTCAGGGGTTCGAATCTTACCTGAAGTGAATGTTTAAGTGGAAATTTACCTCATTAATGTGTTGCATGTTTTGAATGGGCTGGCGAACAGTCCGGGGTGAACCCCGCCTATGACCCTATGACAGCTGAGCTTGGCACAGCAGCCCCCCATGACGCTCCAGTGGAGGACAAAGCGGTAGATGATTGATGGACTGTGGGAGGAACCAGATAACCCGGAGAAAAGCTACGCACACACGTGCAGAACATGAAAAACTTCAGAAATATCCTTGTTCCAACTGGGTCTCGAACGCACGTCCTCTCGCTGCAAAGTCAAGAGCACTAACCACTACACCAACCATCTTGCCCATGATGAGGGACAGACATTCTTAAATATTTCATCAGTCTGACGTTTTTTTGGAGTCATGAGTTCTATTATTGAAAGACTTCCAAATTGGCAGAAAAAGCAATCAAGGACAACTAGCTCACATGGTTCAGACAAGGACTGGCGTTCATATGGTCAGAGGTTCGAATCTTACCTGAAGTGAATGTTTAAGTGGAAATTTACCTCATTAATGTGTGGCATGTTTTGAATGGGCTGGCGAACAGTCCAGGGTGAACCCCGCCTATCACCCTATGACAGCTGAGCTTGGCACAACGGCACCCACGACAAAGCGGTAGACGATTGAAGGACTGCGGGAGGCAACCGGAGAACAGCCACACACACAGAGGGAGAACATGAAAAACTCCAGAAAGACGGGTGTTCTGACTGGGTCTCGAACACAAGTCCTGTCGCTGCAAAGTCAAGAGCACTAACCACTACACCAACCATCTTGCCCATGATGAGGGACAGACATTCTTAAATATTTCATCAGTCTGACGTTTTTTTGGAGTCATGAGTTCTATTATTGAAAGACTTCCAAATTGGCAGAAAAAGCAATCAAGGACAACTAGCTCACATGGTTCAGACAAGGACTGGCGTTCATATGGTCAGGGGTTCGAATCTTACCTGAAGTGAATGTTTAAGTGGAAATTTACCTCATTAATGTGTTGCATGTTTTGAATGGGTTGGCGAACAGTCCAGGGTGAACCCCGCCTATCACCCTATGACAGCTGAGCTTGGCACAACGGCACCCACGACAAAGCGGTAGACGATTGAAGGACTGCGGGAGGGAACCGGAGAACAGCCACACACACAGAGGGAGAACATGAAAAACTCCAGAAAGACGGGTGTTCTGACTGGGTCTCGAACACAAGTCCTGTCGCTGCAAAGTCAAGAGCACTAACCACTACACCAACCATCTTGCCCATGATGAGGGACAGACATTCTTAAATATTTCATCAGTCTGACGTTTTTTTGGAGTCATGAGTTCTATTATTGAAAGACTTCCAAATTGGCAGAAAAAGCAATCAAGGACAACTAGCTCACATGGTTCAGACAAGGACTGGCGTTCATATGGTCAGGGGTTCGAATCTTACCTGAAGTGAATGTTTAAGTGGAAATTTACCTCATTAATGTGTTGCATGTTTTGAATGGGTTGGCGAACAGTCCAGGGTGAACCCCGCCTATCACCCTATGACAGCTGAGCTTGGCACAACGGCACCCACGACAAAGCGGTAGACGATTGAAGGACTGCGGGAGGGAACCGGAGAACAGCCACACACACAGAGGGAGAACATGAAAAACTCCAGAAAGACGGGTGTTCTGACTGGGTCTCGAACACAAGTCCTGTCGCTGCAAAGTCAAGAGCACTAACCACTACACCAACCATCTTGCCCATGATGAGGGACAGACATTCTTAAATATTTCATCAGTCTGACGTTTTTTTGGAGTCATGAGTTCTATTATTGAAAGACTTCCAAATTGGCAGAAAAAGCAATCAAGGACAACTAGCTCACATGGTTCAGACAAGGACTGGCGTTCATATGGTCAGGGGTTCGAATCTTACCTGAAGTGAATGTTTAAGTGGAAATTTACCTCATTAATGTGTTGCATGTTTTGAATGGGTTGGCGAACAGTCCAGGGTGAACCCCGCCTATCACCCTATGACAGCTGAGCTTGGCACAACGGCACCCACGACAAAGCGGTAGACGATTGAAGGACTGCGGGAGGCAACCGGAGAACAGCCACACACACAGAGGGAGAACATGAAAAACTCCAGAAAGACGGGTGTTCTGACTGGGTCTCGAACACAAGTCCTGTCGCTGCAAAGTCAAGAGCACTAACCACTACACCAACCATCTTGCCCATGATGAGGGACAGACATTCTTAAATATTTCATCAGTCTGACGTTTTTTTGGAGTCATGAGTTCTATTATTGAAAGTCTTCCAAATTGGCAGAAAAAGCAATCAAGGACAACTAGCTCACATGGTTCAGACACGGACTGGCGTTTCTATGGTCAGGGGTTCGAATCTTACCTGAAGTGAATGGAAATTTACCTCATCACTGTGTTGCATGTTTTGAATGGGCTGGCGAACAGTCCAGGGTGAACCCCGCCTTTCACCCTATGACAGCTGAGCTTGGCACAGCAGCACCCATGACAAAGCGGTAGATGATTGATGGACTGTGGGAGGAACCCAGAGAAAAGCCCCGCACACACGGGGAGAACATGAAAAACTCCAGAAAGATCCTTATTCCAACTGGGTCTCGAACCCAGGTCTTCTTGTTTCAAAGGCAAGAGCACTAACCACTACACCAACTGTTTGGCCCATTATGGAGGACATGTTTCCTTAAATACTTCATCAGTCTGAGGTCTTTCTGAAGTCATGTTTGTGCTCATCTGTTATTGAAAGTCGTCCAAGGTTGAAGAAGAAGTGTGTGAGGACAAATAGCTCACGTGATTCAGACAAAGACTGGAGTTCCTAGGGTCAGAGGTTCAAATCTTAGATGAAGCAACTTTTTAAGCCCAATATTCTACACAGAGAGTGAATAGGTGTGAGAAAACCTGAGGAAGAGTGTGGACAGTTAGCTCAGCTGGTTAGAGAGCAGCCTTTCAGTCCTGACGTTGACGGTTCAATTCCTTTATACGTCAAGGTTTAAGGTTCCACAGCCAAAGTGAAGAGTCAAAAACGCCCGGAGCTCCGTCCCAACACCTCCAAAGGGTTCGTGGCGTGGTGGGTTTGTTCGCAACCGCGAGGAGGTTGTGCCAGTCCGGCTGTGGCTGGTTCAAATCCGGCATGCTCCGAACACTTGGCCCCGGCGCCGGGGCCAAACTGGGGCCGGGGCTGGGCTGTGCTCCCCCGGCCCCCCGCACAGATGACAGCAGGGGGTTATACCATTTTATTTCACATTTTTGCCAAAAAAAAAATCCCAAAAAGGCCATAAAAAGCCAAAAAAAACTGATAGGGGTTCACTCCCTGGACTGTTGACCACACAGTTGGGTCCAGGTGTCCAGTAACTGCTGCTTAAAAATGATGAGCACATGAATGAGACTTCTGTGTGATTAATGTGTTCACATCATTTTTACATTGTTAACAAGTGAAAACTGTGGACGAATTAAAGTGGCAACATTCAATCAATAAATACACCATTAAATAATGACTCACATGTGTCTCACATTCATTCATTCACATTGGAATTAAATACATAAATGTCTCATTATTAAATGTGTCATTCATTCATTAAAACACCAAATTCATTTGATGTAAAAAACATACATAACTTCTTCACTATTTAATGAATTATTTCATGGTCCTGTGTTGCAGTAAGTCATGAAATAATTCATTAAATAGTCTTTAAGTAATTCTATGTTTTTTTACATCAAATGAATTGAGAATGTGAATGAATGAATGACACATTTAACAATAAGACATTTCTGTATTTAATTCCAATGTGAATGAATGAATGTGAGACACATGTGAGTCTTTATTTAATGGTGTATTTATTGATTGAATGTTGTCACTTTGACTCGTCCACAGTTTTCACTTGTTAACAATGTAAAAATGATGTGAACACATTAAACAGAGGCTCTGTTGACAAGTGCTGTTAACGTCCGTGTGAGGGGATGAAATCACAGGTGAAAGAGTGATGGTTTGCTCCAGAAAATGTGCTAAACACAAGTGTACATGCGACGAGTCTCTGATGCGTCTCCAGTGTCTGACGTGAAACTGCGTCGATACAATAGTGCGACTTTTCCAGCTAATGTTGTTGTGGTTGCTACGGTTACACACAAGATGTGACGCTGTTTGAGAGAATTATTAGTAGAAAAACTAATACAGTGAAATATGGCGTATTCTTTTTTTTTAGTGTATAGTTTTTTTAACTGATGTTACAAATAAACGTCATTAAAAATTAACTAAATAAATTAACATTTCAGTCCACTAGATGGTGCCAAGTGCTCACTTTCACGAGCACTGTTGTCTCAGTATATCGCAAATATCACGATAAATCGCATCATGGTGTCTCTGATGATTATTTAAAAAAATATAAAATAAGTAGAGATGCAACGATTTCTGCATAATTAAACCATTACTAAATTAATTGTCAAATACTTTAATAATCGATGAATTGTTTTTTGTTTTATTACCAATGTTGAACATTTTCCGGTTTCTTTGTTCCTTTTAATAAAGAAAGAGAAATGAAAGGTGTGTGCGTTTACATGTGGAGCAGTGACGTCACATTAGCGTTAGCATTAGCAGGTGTAACCTGAACACCTGTGATCGGATCCCTCAGGTCGGATGTTAACAGCAGGTGTGAACAGAGTGTCAACAGAACATCTAAGAAATGTGCAGATCATTTTTAAGCAGCAGTTACCACACACCTGTCCCCGCTGCTCCTCGTCGTCCTCCTCCTGGTCCTGGCTCCTGGTCCTGGCTCCTGGTCCTGGTCCTGGCTCCTGGTCCTGCTCCAAAAAAAGCTGTAGATCAGTTACAAAGACTTTAAAAATCCTGAAAACATTTGTAAAATCTCAATATTTAACAGAGGATTCTGATGTATTTAGTGACGGCTGTGAATGGAATCACTTGAAAACACATGAACTGTGCCTTTAACGGCAGCTGTTTGCAGGTCTTCAGTCAGAGGACATGATGAGACAAAGCAGTGTCCACTTTAAAGTGTTCAAATGTGCTCACTGCAGTAAATGAGTGAAGAAATGTATGTATCAACTATATATTGATCCATATCAACACGGACACTTTTATTTTGAAATTCTACTAAACCACTGCTCCTCAACAGTTTTACTTAATCTGCCCCCTACTGGCCAGACTAGATACTCATTCTAACAGTTTTAATGGTACAGTGACATTTTTTGTTTTTGTACTATATTTGGACATTTTTGACAGTTTACTAATAATAAAGATATATTTTCTAGGACATACTATACTAGGACACTTTTAGGCAGTTCATAGTTTAACTTTTTACGCCACTACAAATACATGAGTAACTTTTTGGATCTTTTTGTAATTTTTTTTTTTTAGTAGTTTTATTGCAACGTACTTGTACTTTTTCTTGAGTATATATTTGAAGAAAGTACGTTACTTTTACGCCGTTTGGTCGTGACTTCATTTTTTAAAAAAACTTTTTATTACATGCGCGATCTATTTCTCTTCCTATTTTAAAGGCCATATTTATTGTTTTTTTTACAATATTATAATTTAATATTTGAACATTGTTGTTTTATATTATGTTGTGTCTATTTTGTACTATTTGTGTTGCTCTGAATATTTCAAAAATAAATCCGGTGAAACTTAGTACTTTATTCGTCTTTTCACACTTTTCATACTTTTTTACTCTGAGAGTATTTTTATTTTATTTTTACTTCTACTTGAGTAATTATTATCTTACAGTAACAGTACTTTTACTTGAGTCATTTTTTTTGGCTTCTCTACCCACCTCTGCATATTATACGAGGACATTTTGGACAGTTGTTGACAGTATGACGTCATATTACATAATGACATATCTGACACTAAGTCACTTTTTTGAAAACATGTACGTGTGTTTACTGTGGAGCAGTGACGTCATATTAGCAGCAGCTAACCTGCTACTGGCCAGACTAGATACTCATTCTGAACAGTTTTAATGGTCTATTGACAGTTTGTGTTGAGGAAATTCTTTGACATATGTGGACAATTTATATTTAAACGTTTTTGAGGACATTCTACACTCGGAAAGTTCATATTTGGACAGTTTTGACGACATACTGTCACATTGACAACACACGTGTGTTTGCTGTGGAGCAGTGACGTCACGTTAGCATTAGCTGGTGTAACCTGAACACATGTGGTGGGATGTGAACAGCAGGTGTGAACAGAGCGTCAACAGAGAATCTAAGAAATGTGTGGATCATTTTAATCAGCAGTTACCACGTTTGTCCACATGTTTGTCCACATGTTTGTTCCCGCTGCTCCTCGTCCTCACGCTGTTTCTGTCTCTGCGCAGAAGAAGCTCCGCCTCCGACAAAGGAAGTGGAACATTCCAAATAGATCGACACAGAGGGGAGGAGTGGAATGAACCAAGTCACGGAAACTACATAAAGGCTTTTAAATCAGTGTGTTTGTGCAGGAGCAGCTCCACCTGCAATTAATCAATGTCCTCGCTGGACAAATAAAAGAAAAGCTAAAATTGTTATTTAAAAACATTTTTGCCCAAACATTTTTTAGCTCTTTATCTTAAAATTATCAACAATAAATGTTGTGACAATAATTGATATTTTTCCTTGTTGTGTCCTAGCTTTACTAGGATAGTATTACAAGGACACTTTTGACAGTTTATATTTGAACAGTTTTTGTCGATGTATTATACTAGTCTAGTATAGTATGTCTTCAAAAACTGTCCAACTATACACTGACAAAAATGTCCCAAAATATGTCCTTGTATAGTATTTTGTCAGAAACTGTACAAATGTGAACTGACATAGGGTGATAGGCGGGGAACACCCTGGACAGTTCGCCAGCCCTAGTATAATACATCGACAGGACACCTACAGGACAAAATCACAGGCAAACACTCATCCCTGAATAATTTATCAAAACATTTTTATTTTCTTGAACAACAATACAATTTAAGACAGGTCTGGCTCAGGTGTTTCTTCTATGTGAAACAATAAGTGCAGCATAAATCAAAACAAGAGGGGAAAAAAAGAGCATTATTACATCCTTCAAATAATAATAGAGGACAAGACACAACAAACCCAAATCCCACCCGACGCCGAAAATAGTCACATCCCTAAAAGTCTCTGCAAAATTACAACTACATAAAACCACTAATGCTCCACCAGGTTATGGATTTCATACAATGGAAATAAAGTAAAAAAAACAAAAAAAAAAACAGGTTATTTTTATTCATCTGTTTAATACAGTACAAAGACATCATTCCATTTCGGTTACAAGTAAACTGTGGAAATGGTTCTAAGCACCATCTGGTTGGCTTGAGCTGAATCAGTTACTTCTGTTTCTACATCATTATATGCTGTTTAGTGAGGGGGCACTGAGGCAAGGAGGGGTCAAGCACCATGATAATCAAACCGCCCCCTTGATTGCACTTCCCCCATCCACACATCATGACCACACCACACTTTTTTAAAATACCTTGTCGCCCCATCTCAAGCAGAGTACCTATTGAAATGCAATAAATATATAAGAAAACAACAATGTACAGTATAAATAATGTCACAATTTACAATTTTCCATTTTCTGTGTCAGAAACCATACGACAAAAAAAGAGGTATAAAAGTGGGAAGACGTTCATTCCCATAGTGAAACGGAATATTTCTCATTGACTGGTGAGTTATAATACAGCAACAACAACAACAAAAAAAAAAAGACTGAGATGGACCAATTTGACCATTTACAAATTCGATTTTTTTTTGACTGAGAAAAAAATCTTGTAGGTGAACATGAAAACAGATACAATATGTACATGAAACGGTGTGCACGGATCAGCCAGGGGAGGGGTGAGATCTTACATTTCCCATTCATTTGAATGGCTTCATCGAGGAACACCCACTGAAATGCTAAAAAATAGAGGGTTGAATGTGTTTAAAATGGTTATTGAAATCCCAATTCATGTTTGTGAAACACGGAAACAAGAAGCAGTATTTCAATTTATTGTGTTTCCTTCATCTCTGATAACCTACCATCATGTCATTTTTATGACTTATTATAATACATTTCACACAAATAGCCCCTGGACCAAAAGCTCAGTTGATATTAGATTATTTCTGGTCAGTAAATTGTAAAAAAAGTCAAACAATGTCAGTGGTCATTTGGAATCAGTGTCACATTTACATTTATGTTGATTTTCCACCAGGGGGCAGTGGTTTTCCAGCTTTGTTTGTAAGAATGCTGGTCATAAATCTTCAGAAATGTATTTATATAAAAAGGACTGATATTTTTGTAGTCTTTAGAGCAGTGTAACTAAAATGCAAGGTGTGTAAATCCACCAATTCAACTCATGCTATAATGCATTAGCCAACATTTGGACTAAATTAAAAGCTTTCATCTTGACTGACTGTGTAAAATTCTAATAATTAAAAAAAGACAATAAAACAAGTTGATAGATCATATTAAACCCACTGGCAGTGTATGGAGCTAAGCCTCAAAGCAGGATTTTTGAAACACAATGAATAACGTCCCCCTATGAACCCTATCTATCCATCTATGCACACCACGTGTTCCATAAATTCATTCACAATTTACAATTATTTATTTTCTCTGCCGTCTGGAAACGAGAACATTGAAACAATCGAGGTATAAAAACACATTGTTTTCCTATTTCAACAATAAAAAAACAACACTAAGTCTGCTTTCTGAGTGTATCATAGTAACAACAACAACGACTATTCAGCGGGACCTGTGAAAAACGGATAATAAATTCCCAACTAAGAATGAAATCATATTAGTCCTCTAGTAAACCCGTATTTTAGAGAAACTGGAAAAAAGTTTTTGATTAGTTTTTGTTTTTGAATACTTAAATAACACCTTTTTTTGTCTGTGTTTAATCCTCTAATTACCTCTCTTCTGAATACAGTTCACAAGGCCAATATGGTGTACTTCTAGGCTGGTAAAACATTTTTTTATTTATTTTTTTTAAAGTATCTAATAAGAATAAATAAAACTGGAATAGCACCTCAAAGAGATAACAGACAGGAGTAACACATGTCAAGAGTTTCACCTGAATAATAATAAAAAATAAAAAAAAAACAGGAATTAATACAATGCCAAATGTGACAATCAGCTACTTCTCCTGTGAAGAAATTCCCCTGCTGGTTCAATAGAATCACAGCAAATTCATGGACATATAGAATAACTAGATTGGTGTAAAAAAGTTCTACCGATTTTGCATAAAAGTACCTGAATGAATACACAGAACTGGCTACTTGACGCTTTTGAATCACAGCAGTGTCCGATAAATATATATAACCTGATTTTCAGTGTTAGCAGTGCTCACATTATATATGTGTGTGTGTGTGTGTGTGTGTGTGTGTGTGTTTTGTACACATCTGAAATGCTTTTCATGAGAAGTACCAGTCTAGTCATTCTATTTCAAAACACACGTCCAATCAGCAGCTGGTATGGGGAAGACAGTGAGCTATAGTTGGATTGGCTGAGTATCCATACCTTATTGTGTGATGTAAACAATACTGAGTAAACATGGTTGGCTGATTCAGAAAGTGTTCGCAGGAATAGATTGCCTTAAAGAGACAACAGTTGTGCTGCCATTAGAGTTTTGGTTATGGCTGAAAGAAACCACAGAGGAGTCCTCACTTCGAAACGGGTGACGGAGCCTGGAGTGGAAGAAAAGGGGGAACTATTCAGTTGACCATGTGTGATTACATTAACTTAAACAAAGGATGTATCAATAAAAAGACAATCTATTTTAAAAAAAAATATCCACGTTATTATACGTCTACGATATCTTAAGGAAATGTCTGCCACAACCCTAAACCAGCAGGTAATACTAAATGAAATGTTTTGCATAGATTTAATTTCCCTGAGAATGCAGCTGTGGGCGCAGAGACTGTTGAGACAGTTGAGACGGTTTGAGATGGCGTTTATGTCATTATTACTAACATCCTGTTACATTACTAGAAAGATTTTCCTTCTGCCGCCAAATAAGGAGTTGGACGACAAGAAGCATAACATTCAAAGCGAATGTTTCTTGCTTTTAAAAGAGATGCTATTAGGGAAGAAATTGATCATTTCAGTTAGTTTATAAGGACATGGGGGGTGATGGATTGGTGGACACTCGCTAAACACAAGTGGGATTTGGAAGAAGATAGACAAAATAGAGTGACAGCCTCGGATGATGATGAACATTGATTGGGCAGTAATAAAGGAAGGAGAAGGAAAAATAAAGGTAAGAAGCAGCTCAGAGGGGTCAGGTTTGGTGATCAGGTTGGGGTTTAGAAAAGTTGATTTTTTGGGAGTTGGCAAATAATAACTCTTGGCAAAGAGTTGGCAAATAAAGCTCTCAAATTTAAGGAAATCAGTGGGCTTAAAGTGGTCAGCACAAGCAGAGTGGGGAGGAATAGATAGACCAAAGAGCTGGAGAGGTGTAATTTCCGCTGTTCCACTAAACATAGGCATGGAAGAACAAGAACTAAAAAAAAAAAAAAAAACTTAAAAGGGGGAATCATCTAGAATGCCCAACGGATGAAGTCAAGTGTTGACGGGACCAGGACAGATAGTGAAACAGTAATGATTGAGTTTAAAGGCGAGGTAATGAGGAACGCTGGGGTTGATCAGAGGGCACATAAATGGGGTCCAAATGGAGGAGTCTGTGAGGTGCCAAAGGGAAATGTAATCGTTGACAGGACAACATTCATGGCGGGAGTGATTAATAGTACAGCTTGAGTGGAGTCAAAAACACAATTCCGTGGATTGTGAAAGCAGCAGTGCACCATTTGGAGATTAAATGATTGGGAAGAAGTTAGGGATGAGTTGCAGACAAGATCTAGACAGGAAAGATTCCTACCCACTACTAGCAACATGGGGTAGGAATTTAAGCATTTCATTGAAGACATAGCAATATAGTACAGGGGTCCACTACTATACGCCAGGTCAGGGAAGAAGGTAATGGTGGTGGGTGACACATAGATGTCAATGGTGAAGTATTGAGGCCCTCTTAGAGGAAAAAGGATTAGTATGTTTGAATGATGCTCGGGGCACCAGGGTACATGTTAATACAGGGCGGGAGCCTATATTAGATCTAACACTAGTGTCTAATTCTTTGGCTAGAAAATGTCACTGGGAGATATGAAAAAAAATATTATGCATTGGGAGTGACCATTACCCAATTATTACTACCATACAGAGGTGGACAGGATGTCAGGTCAACGAAGGGGGTGATGGATGTTTTTGAAAAGCAGATAGGAATATGTTATAGAAACGTATATATAACTATAGCTATAGAAAAGTAACATATATTGATGAAAAACCAGGGTATTCACAAGAATAATGGGGAGATCTGTGCAGCAATTCTTGAGGCAGCATTAGCGCTATCCCCAAAAGGAAAAAGGAAAGATGGTGAGGAGAGCGGGTTCCTTGGTGGACGGAGGAATGTAGCACAGCAATAAAAGACAGAAATAGAGCATTTAGACTTTTAAAAGGACACATAATTATAATAATCTAATTGCACGCAAGAGGGCATAAACTGGAGTAAGGAGAATGATAGGACAGACGTAGAGTGTAAGTTGGCAAGATAGAAAGGAGTGGGAGTATCCAGTATTACACATAGAAGGGCAAAGGACAGTGGCAGTTACAGACAAGGATAAGTCAGAAATTGTGATTAAAGTATATGTCAAGATACACGGGTCAGGGAAATTGACTGAGGAAGGAAGAAGGAGAAGCTATTCATAAAACAAAAAATGCAGCACTAGATCATGATATATAATGTTAAGACATCTGGGAAGTGGGGCATGAAAGAAATGTTTGGTTCTTTACCATCAAGTATGGGAGGAAGGAAGGAAGGAAGGAAGGCTGCCAAAAAGCTTGGAAGGAGGTGGTAATTATTCCTATAAAGGAACCAGGAAATGATCCATCCAAGCCATCCAATTGCAGACCAATAGCTCTTACATCAAATATTTGTAAAACTATAGAGAGCATGATAAATGGAAGAGGCCTATAAACATTTCATCAAAGCGGCTTTAGAAAAGGAAGAGGAACTCTAGATCCAATTGTCAGTTTGGAAAATGATATCAGAAAGGCACAGAACAATAAGAATCAACTAGTGCTATAAAGCATATGACATGATGCGGTCGGAGGGAGTCTTGATAAAATTAAAGATGATGGGTATAAATGGGAGGATGTTTAACTGGATAAAGGACTTTATGGAGAAATATTTAAATAAGTAAGGATTGGGATTGGATTTACACAATGGTTTTCACAAGCAAAAGAGATTTGCATGAACTGACATTGGAGGGAATGTCTTAAAATTCCTAGGAGTTCTTTTTGATGTTACATTAACACGGGCAGAACATATAAATGACATAAATGTCAGAAATACCGAATACAAGTCGGGGAACTAGACTGTGTGCATTTATGTTCTCACTTCGTAATTGTAAACATCTTGCGCCGACACCTGAATACATTAGCTGTAGCTCAGGGGACACACGGGGATTCCATCACTGAGTGACTCACTGATTTGCAGGGAACAGTCACTTTGGCCCCGCCTGCTGGCTGCTGTCTCACTCGAGTTGCAGCACAGCGTAGCTGAATTGTCGGATGAATGAATCGTTTCAGTAACTTACTCGGTTCAGTACATTCATGCGGAGAGACGTGTCCATCCCTTTTTGAATGGAGCAGCTTATTAGAGTTTATTAGAAATCTCACATCATGATGCATAGAACTTGGGTATTTTACACGTTATTCATGATCCTCCGGATGTATTTTACCTTTGTTCTATCAACCTGCATTAAAATATTACTTTTAATATTATGTGGTTCAATGTTATTTTAATTCTGATTAGTTTTATATGAGTTCATATATAACTGACGTTCATATCTGATCAAATGTTAATATTTTTGCAGGTAGACGGTTGACAATACATTTTTTTTGTACTGAATAACATGCGACATGCTACGTGTGAGGAAGTTTGGCATTCCTGTGATCGTGTATGATATAAGAAATAAGAAAGTGAGACTGACCAGAGTGAAGCTGTCGTAGGTTCTCATCAGCTCCTCCATCCGATACTGTTCCAGCACCACTACTCCAGCCAGAGAGGGACTCTTGGCTCGGGCACAGTCCTCACAGTGCACCACGTACGTCTTCTTACTGCTGTTCTCACTGGTCACAAACAGCAGGTCAAACACCTCCACCTGTAACAACAGACGCAGTTGTGTCGGTCGTTACAAATATGGACAGGGTATGTACGGACGGAGGAGAAAGGCTGGCGACGGGAAGATTGACTCACATCACACTCATTACAGTAGTAGGCTGGTTCATCTTTCACACGGCCCTGGTAGCTGATCTTCTTCCCTGCAGTCACCAGCTGGTCTCTCAGAATCTGGATGTGCTTGATGGACTGCATCAGGCAGTGTCTGGAAGCAGGTGGAACGGAAAGAAAACAGACTACGTTCAGATTTCCAGCCCAATTTTCCACATTCAAATTAAATCTGACTCATTACAGATCAGGTTTTAAGGTTCACATGACATGTACACGTTTCTTGCCTTTGAGACTTACCTATCAAATTGCACACATGTGATATGATATATAAACCATGCAGAAAAGTCCTAGTACCGGCCACATTGGATGCACATCTGATCCAAAACCACATGATGAAGTGACACAAATATGACCTGAAAATCGGAATTGGCTATAGTATTTCTGTGTCACACACAACACTGGAAGAAAATCAGCTATTAGCACCTCAGGCTGGTAAAGTGCACATAGCCACGTTAACAAAACAGACAAACAGCACAGATATGCACAACCAGACATCTTACTTGATCATCTTGAACGTATCCAGATCCGCGATCTTGATGGTGCGAGCGACGTTCCAGGAAACATGGATCATGGGAACAATCGACTTCACCTTCTTCACCTCGTTCCACTCGAAGCGCTCCAGCGCGAGTTGATACTGGTACGCTGGAGGAGCAGAGCACACAGACAACATATTTAGAGAGAAAGAGCAACAAATGATTTCATCCTCTCAAACTATTCGCTTTCAAGCGGATTTTCTCCGGGTTCTTGCTCTGACTTACCGTTGAGCGGTCCCACATTCCAAGCGATGTTGTTGCACCAGCCCACAGCCTGGACCCAGTGCACGGTGCCTGCGTTGATCCACACCAGGTCACCCGGCCTCTGGATAAAGCGGTACACGGGGATGTTGGAGCTGTAGAGGTCTTCCAGGACTGGCCACCAGGACCCTGTGAGGTAGTCTACTTTATGCCTGAGGGAAACAGTGTTGCCAGATAGAGTCAAGGATTTCCAGACCCAAATATTACTGCTATGGTAATTTACTGTGCCATACAGGACGTCTATCAACCCCCACAGCAAAATCAAGGTTGTTACTTGATACATTCAACCCTAACCTAGCAGATGACAAACCATACAGATAAGTGGAGAACAAACCAACGGAGAGAAAGAGAGAGACAGCAACTAAAAGTTGTGTCATTATATTAACACTGGTGAATTCACAGGACAGGCTGTAAGTTGGAACTTGGATCAAATGTCTAAACAAACACTGTCTATTTGAATAATAACTGTAAAATACACAAAATATACAATTCATGTATTTTTTATTACTCCCATGTAAGAAAATGGTCTATGGTTTTATTTTGTCTACACTGGCAGATTAACCCAGTGTGTGGCAGCCGGCTCAAACAATCAGTGTCTACTGACAGTACAGGGGGTGCAGTTCTCCTTTAATAATGATGATTGATTGGACGCTTGTACAAGTTCAATATTACCTAATAAAAGGTATGTTTGAAAACCAATGTTTTGTCCACCCACCAAAACCAGACTTCACCCACACAATAAACAATCTAAACAAGCTGCCTCTTCACTCACCGCTCACAGAATTTGTTGATTTCGTCCCAGTAGTGCTCGTGGACAGCAAACCACTCACAGTCACCGGGTCCGATATTGACGTTGACGGAGCAGAAGTTGTTGTTCTCTTGGTGACCTGAGGACAAGTGCAAAGTCTGTGAATTATAACACTTACGTTAAGTGATAGTTCTGTTGTTTTAAGGCACTGACTATACTACAGTATATACAATACTGTGTGCACCCCTGGTGCTTTAAACCAGCACAAGACATGGAGGTTCCCTCACAAGGAGAACATGGCACAGAAGAAAAACAGGTACTAGGCACTTAAGAAGAAGGCTCACCTAATCAAATATTTTCCTGCAGACAGTCTTTTCCAGATAGAAACTGACGTTTGTAAGCTGCTCACTCAGATCCACAGAGACAAACTGCATTTTTAGCTTGCCAAGACATGGGAGGCAGCAGTGGAACAACAAATTCTGATGTAAGCTATCAGACTATCTCTATGGATATCTGTGTTGTTAACAAACATCAGACTATGGGCAGAAAAAGCTGTCTAGCAGAAAAATATTCTCTGAAGACACCATAGTCTTATGCAGGTGTAGATTTTTAATAGGTGACCCTTTGGTTAAGCTCTGTTTTCATTGATGTTTTCACTGTGAGTGAGCAGCCTGTCTCATGTGGTTCTGTTAAAGAAACAGTATGTAATTTCTGCCACTAGTGGTCTCTCAATCACAATAACAAAAGTCCTAGTTAGATGATGCCGGGAGGCAGCAGGGGATCATGGGAATTGTTGTCTTGCTGTCTAGTTTGGATTTGCTGTGCATTTAAAGCTTCGGTGGTTAAATGTTAAACAAATGTTAAAAAGTTGTGATCCTTTAGTGACTAATGCATACAATTAGATAAAAAAAACTGAAATATACAACATATGTTTTGTTGGTTTTAGATATTTAAATGTATACATGTTACATATTATGTCTTTAAAGTCAGCACCTACTATGTGTCAGTTCCTCATTTATCGTACAACCACTCTTCCTTAACTGTCCCTTTAAAACAAACACATCCCAATCATGGGATTGTTGATGCCCAGTCATGACGAGAGACACACACTGACCTGGGGTGCGGCTGCCTGGCACCTTCATGTAGAGCTGGACAGTGTTCATGCCCAGGATAGTGTGGCCGACATGGCTGAGCATGTTGTTGCTTGATTCCACTCGCATGAACGATGGCAGTTTGAGCAGCTCCTGTAGCTGGGGTTTCCACCTTATAAAGAAATCATGAGTGTGAAATGTGAAACAGCAAAGCACCCTTGGGGCGCTTGGTTCAAGTGGGCAGATTGCAGGATTCTAAATGACATAATCTCACCTCTTTGGGTCTGAGAGATCGATATTGGTCCCAAATTTAATGATCTTTCCAACCATTTTCTGGTCTGAGCTAGGGGAAGGAACAACTTCTGATTTGAGTATTGAGTTCATGCATTAAAACGAAATGAATTCAATGCAAATGGATCAAGCTTGCGTGCTAACCTGGGTGTGCTGCCGGACTGAAGAGAGTGGGCTTTACTGAGTATGGGAGAAGAACTGCCTTTAGTGTTGGCTAACCACAGAACAGCTTTGGAGGTGGCTGATGGGTCTGAGGTCTTGGTTTGCTCTCCGTCTTCCTCATTCTCACTCTCCTTCTCCTCCTAGAACACATCTGCATGAGCTTAGCTGACAGGTTGACCAAGACAACACATCACACAAACACATAATCTTTTCCCCCTGAGATCCTGGACTTTGAATTCAATCATAATTTACTGCCCACATGTGTTCTGTGGACCTAATATCAGCTTTTCGTATTCTCCAGCTATGGAAAACTCGCCAAAAATCATCTCTATCTCTAAAACAGATAACACACAAGGCCAGTGTGAATCCCTTGTTACGAAACAATATAATTACTAATGAGAGAAATCCTTATCCTCAAGTATCCTCTAAATTGCTTTGGAAGCACCCTGCGGAAGCCAGTCTCCCTCTGTGAGAACCTCTTGAATGATCATTATCAGTAGTAACAACAGAGGAACGGGTGCAACTAGCGAGTATTTTCATAATCGATTAATGTGACGATTACTCTCTCTATTAATCTGTTAGTTATTTGGTCCATATAATGTTGGACAATGTTGATGGCTGTTTAATTAAATGTATCAGTTTTAATGATTTATTTTTCATACGAAGCAAAGACACCAGAAAATATTTCAGAGAGATCGTTTTGATAAAAAAAAAAACAGTAATTGATTATCAGAGTAGTTAGATAATGAATTAGTAATGTAATAATAATCTATTACATGTTGCAGTCCTAAGCAGAGCACTACAGAGTATTTTGAGGCTAATTGTGATTGTGTGTAAATATGGGAAATACAAACAAAAGAGGCTTGAAACTGTCACTCTCAATGATGTCTGGCTTGGTTTTGAGATTAGACTTGTTGTGGTTGTTGTTTTAAAGCAGCTTGTACTTTGAGATGTGGTGATGAGAAAAGGGATGCTCGTGTACGCGAGCAGCCAGAATTCTGAGTTGTGAACATCAGCCTCGGAGTGGAGTCAGAGGTAGTCTGAATGAACGGATACATTCAAACACCTAAATCATAGTAGCATCTCCTTCTCATCCATTTTGTGTTTTACAGCAGTAGGCATCTGTCATGTGGCATACCAGCTACATTAACTTCTACCTGTCCTTTACCCTGTCTCTAGATCTACAGATGACATGAAACTTTGTTCATTTTCCAGATCAAGAAATGGACATGAATGTCATGAAATATTTCTCTCTCTTGACACGGGAACAGCTGATCACTGCAGCCTGTCTTTCACAGCAGGACTGCTCACCTGTCTGTCGGTGTATCTAGCTCTGGAAGGGACCTATATGCAGTGTAGGTGTAGTGGAACAGCCAACAGTCTGCTCTTGTCATCTTAACTCTGCGTGTGCATTTGTGTGCCATGTGGGAAGATGTTTACCTCCAAGCTCTCCTGGAAGCTGGAGGCCTGGTACTGGGCATATTTGGCAACAGTAGTGTGGGAGCGACTGCTTTCACAGGGCCATGTCTGCGCCGAACCACTGTGGTCCCAGTTCTCATCGGCGGGCTGCTGAACCTGAGTCCTCACTTCCACCGCGTGGTCCGCATTGGCCTCCACCAGGGATTTGGTGGAGAACAGGCCAAGGTCTGCAACAAGATCAGCGGACAAACAGAGATGAGATGATCAAGAAACTCAAGAGCAAAACATTCATGATGCATGTTCTGCACTAAACGGTGGATGATAAAGATGCGAGTCAACTTCTATGTTTGATGTGTTTTCTCCATGAGAAAACTGGTAACATAATACATTCTTTTTTAAACTGAGCAAACACAAATTAGAAGAATGGAATGAATTCAAGAGAATTACAGCAGATGGAAAAGGTTTATAAAGAAAAAAAACACAGCTCTATGTTTTTTTTTGGCAGTAGAATCCATTTCGTTTAATTTCTTGCTTTAATAGCACTTAATGTCATCAGGCAACATGGGATTCATAACACAGCTATTCCGAGAAACCAAGAGAGTTGCGTGGAGCTGAGAGGCCTAATTGGGATTGGGAACAATGATCTGAATGTGACGTGAATGTGATTCGTTTTTTTTTAATTATGCACTGAAGCTTTAAAGATCAGAATTAATAGAATTCTGATGGGCTACACAGTTTAATTGAGAAAAATGAATTATCTGTGATAAGTGCGATGGATAAACTTACTCAGGCGGAGGGAGCCAGCAAGGCCTCTGATGACAGTGACAGCATTTTTCGGATCACAGCAGAACTGAAGCAGAACTGGGGAGAAGGCATCTCTCTTGCTCTCCAACTACGAAAATAAGATAGTGGAGAGTATAAATACAAACATCTGGGAACAGCAATAGAAAATAATGTATTCGTCCAACTACAGAAGATGACTATGACTATGATAAAAGAGTCTCAGTAAATCACGGAGAGTTTTTACACTTTATCCAAGCAGGAGCCAGAACGAGCAACTGCACTCGAGGTTTGGCTGTTTGTCAGTCAACAAATGCCCTACCCCGTCATTAAATGCATTCATGACAGGATGAAAGAAGGAGTGAGGGGAATGCTAACATAAATGGAAAGGAAGTTGGCCAAAAGAAAACACCACTGACACTAGAGATAGAAATCAGTCTGATAATACAGACTGTAAAAATGTAAAGAAAAATAAGCAACAGCATTTCAGCTGCTGTCGGCCATTATTGTGTTACTGTAGGTGGTAAACACATCAGCACTGTGTAAACAGCTTTGCAGTTCAAAAGGTGTAAACATTACTGAATTGGACTGATATTGATATCAGTAGATAATTGAGGTTGTGATATCGGTATCGTAAAAAGTGATATGGCACCATACCTAACTGATAACAGCTTTAAGGTATCACCAAAGTTGAAATGAGTCATCCAGAGGTGGCCATGAACGTCTGTTCCAAATTTCAACCATAAATAACAAGTGGGCCAATGCTATCACGGCTAAAGACAAGCTTTACTTTCACTCTGCCAATGTGTGTGTGACCTCACATAGATACTCGGTGTAGGCGGGTTGAGTTTGTCCCGAGGAATGGGTATCTTGATGTCAATGTTAGGTTTGACTGAGAGAGTGGGGAGCAGGTGCGACTCCTTGAATTTCCCTTTCACCCTTGTCCACCTGGAAAAAAAAGACAACATAGCAATAAACATCTAGAAGAATAGCTTGATATTAATATTCATTCATTTTTTAACAGCTTTTTCCTCTTAAGAGTCGGGGGAAGAGCTGGAGCCAATCACATCTGACATAGGATGAAAGGCGGTCGGTTCATACCTGGTATTAATATCCAAATATCCCATTCACCCAGACCCATCTGACCCATTTCAGTTTCACACTGAAGGTTTCCTTTACATTAACAGTTATTATCACAATTTCTTTTTCTAATAAAATTCTGTTACAGCTGTGTGGAGTAATGCTTTGATTCATTCAGCTCCTCCCAACAAGACGGATATCACTGGGTTTTGAAGGGCCCACCAATATCATTATCGGAGTACTCACTTGCAAGCTCTGATCACTTCTGTCGCCGTGTTGTTGATGTCGATCTTGGAAAGCGGGACTCGTTTCTCCTCCACCTCTGATATGTTGAACGTATGTCTTCCGGCACTCTCCACTTTAATCAGCAGGATCTTTAGCTCCTTGCACAAGCCCATGGACAACGCTTTCAGTTTCAGTGGATCGACGGGTAGCGACGAGCTGGGCGATTTCTTTGCTGGTGTAGAGACACTTAATGTGGACGCGTTGATTGTTACAGTTGACGCTGCTTTGGAAGGCCTTGCATTTGTGTTTGTAGCTGCTGCTGATATCTCCTTTTCTAATTCCGTAACTGCATCCTCCTTCTTGGTCGTTACCTCAGCATTCCCAGTGTCCTTCTTTTTTCTCTGGATGTCCTTGCCATGGGGAGAGTGATTTCCCTGAGAAGTCTGGCGCTTCACATTGTTTTTGAGAGGTCTGGGTGAGCTTTTAGAGATGACTGGTTCTGAAGATGAAATGTCTTTTTCCTCTGAATCCTTTACATCTTTTACTTTGTTTCTGGGACAGATGACGCTGCGTTCCTCTGTTTTTATCTTAACGTTGATCTTCCTTTCTCTCCCTCCATCCGCTTGTTTTCTTTTTCTCTTTGCACATCTTTTTGATTTTTGCTTTTTGCTGTGTTTTTTATCTTCCTTGGTGGAAACCTTGATGAGCTCTGTGAATGAGGCCGAGTCAGTGGTGGTCAGCCTCAGCTCTGCACTCAGTGACCCGTCCAAAAAGGATGACTCAGTTCTCTCTGGGAGGACCTCTGTATCCTTATCCCCCTGTTTTGCTTTCATATTATTCTCAGTTTCTTCCGGCATCTCCTGCACCAGAGAGTTAGTGACGGACTCACTCAGCTCTGTTGAAATCTGGGATTTCAAAAGTGTGTCTGATGTAGCCCGAGTTGGTGATTGAACACTAGGGCTGGACGATGTGGTGGGATTTGAATTGCAGGAGAAATCATGATGCTCATTAGAGCTGATCTCTGGCCCAATAACAAGAGAAGAAGAGTACTTGACCCCTCCTGCTGTGCTGTCCGGAGGCCCACCAAATGGACCACCTCGACATGAGAGCCTCTTGCCTCCGAGAAAGGAAGCCAGACTCTTGAAGACTTTCTCCAACCCTGCTTCATCGTGACTTACTTCACTAAGCAGAGAGGCAGAATTTTCATCACTAGTGTCCACACTTTCTTTTGTTTCTTCCTCAGCAACTTTGGTTGCACAAGGCAATTCGCAGAATTCAGACTTGTAATTTTTATCAGCTTCTATCGTTTCGCCAGGCTCCTTTTCCATATCGTCATTGCTCGTGTTGTCTTCAGGAGGAGGAGGAGAAAAACACTGTGTGGGGCTGGGCTGAAGGACAGGTCTGCTTATCACCCCCTTCTCCAACTCGTCCTCATCCTCTCCCAAAACTGATACAGGAGAGCCCTGCCAGCTCAGAACAGGAGGAGTGTTTGAAAGGTTGTCTCCCATTTCAAGCATATTTCCCATCACAGCCACAGGCTGGAGGTCTGGAGCAGTGAGAACTCCTCCCTGCCTAGCGTCTTTGCCTTGGACAGGCTGCTCTAAGCTAACAGAGCAGGCTTCACTGAGAGGTGCTAAGGCTTGAATTAAAAGTGAGGGGAGTGTATCTTTTGGTCTGTCTCCTGAATAGGATGAGGCAGGGGTCAGATTCTTGCCGATGTGGTTGTGGCTGGTGTCCCTGTGAGAAGACTTCACTGGTCGATTCTTAAAGAGTTTGTGGGTACTGCTATTCTTCTTGCTTTTGACTGTTTTGTGTTTTTCCGATTTGGAGGAGGGCTGTGGTGAAGTGCAGCTCGGATGCGGCGTCTTTTCAAGCGGTCTGCGTATGCCCTCTGCTCGTTCACTCCTCACCCTGTGCTTGTGTTTGGGTGCTGACTGGCTGGGACTCTCCTGGGTCAGACCCACTTTGACCTCTCCTGAAGAGCTGGAAGCAGAGACAGGGCTGGACACGTCCTTCTTTGTGATTTTCAAACCTAACTTTCTTTCTTTCTTAACTGCCTTGTCTCTTTTCTTTTTTTGGTTACCCGACCTCTTCTCCTCTTTCTTCTTCCGCTGTTTTCTTTCTTCGCCGTTTCGGATGGTCTTTTGAACATCTCCCTTTCTCTCCTTTTTCCCCAGCTTGTCTTTTTGTTTGCAGTCAGGCCTTTTGTGGTCTTCCAGGCCCTTGTCAAGTTTATTTGCTCTCGATCGGTTGTGGTGGAACTGTTGGGAGCAGAGGGGTTGTGGAGTCTTTCTGTACTTGCTTTCTGAAAACCTGATTTCTGGACTGTTTGGGCTGTGAGGGGAGTTTCCCTGGAGTTGATGCTGTCCACTGAGGCCAGGACTACTCTCACATATGAGCGATGGATCTTTCCTTCCAGTGGCTACATTGTATGAGGAATGACTGGGGGGAGCACCTGGACTGCTGGCAGTGGAAGCTCCATCTTTAGGAATGCAGTGAAGGGATGTCAAGGGAGGAGAGCCTGCAGCAGAAGAACGGGAAAGGGCTGGATCCCTTGACATGCTTCTTTGATGAATATGTTGAGGTTCCTGCAGAATTAATAGTACATACATTTAAGTATAGAATCTATACTGTGCATACTGAACTTTATTACAAGTATATGCAGTACAGTTTAATATAGTTTGGTGGAGTTTAGTAGGCGATTTGGTAAGATTAAAGAAAAGCAAATGACTGATTAGGTGTTTCTTCCTTACTGTGCTTTGTTTGTGGTGATAGCTGCGTGAGTCCTTTTCCTCTGGAGGGTGTAGTGGCAGGTTGTGCTGAGGGGATCTGGGGTGGCCTGTGTGCCGTTGGTAGTGGTGATGATGGTTTTGGTGGCTGTAAGGCACACGGGTGTGGTCTGCTGGTGAAGACGGGATTTTCCGCTCAACCTTTCCTCTGCTTCCGTGATGAGGCGGTCTGCTGCCACAATTCTGGTTCGAAGCTGCCAGGTTATTGTTACTGAAGCCATGTCCTCCTGCTCGTGGTTTCGAGGTGTCCTGCGAAGTTGAACGTCCCAGAGTAGAGATCGACAATGATTAACATTTTACAACAGTTTTAATATGAAAACTATATAGCCAGCGACTTTGAATATAGACTAATGTCCATGATATCCAAACCACTGTCAAAGGAGTCCATAGAGTGCTGATTAAACCTATCAGCTCCACGTGACTTTCTCATTATAGTGGTGTTAAGGAGTAAAGTTAGATTGCTGCAAACAGTAACAGACCCAAACCCACCCCATTCAGTGGTTTGACTGGATAAACACTTCATGTCTCCACCCACCCCTGCACTTCTGCTGTACACACACAAATGCTCCCTCAGTCAGGTCTGACCCAAATAATATCCCATCCAAACACAGGCAGAATAATAACATCACCAAAAGTAATGCACTGCAGTCTCTGCAGTGTTTACAGTAGTTGACCTGTTGCTGTGTGCGAGTTGAGGTCCTGTGGTCAGAGTGGTGGCAAGGACCCGTCCTGTCGTTAAGAGGCTTCCAGTTATCTTGGTGACCGCGGTGGCGACGAGGTGGTGATGGGGCAAGTAAAGGTAAATGTCTTGATCCAGGATGAGATGACTAAACAGAACACATAAAATAATATTGAATCAAACTAGGTGGGGTGTGGCCAAAAGGGGGTGCTGTTGTCATAACATAAAATGTCATACTGCTTTGTCGGCTGCTGTTCAACAAAGTAAACACACTTTACCTGATCAGGACCAGAGTCCCTTCTCCGCTTAGCAGGACACTCTTCCCTTGGGGATAAATGGTGCAGTGGGGGTGGACTGTGCTGGTGGAATTGGTCTCGCCGCTGGTGGAGGGCTGGTCGTTTCCAGGGGCCTGGCCTGTTGTTTATCACTCTGCCTGGAAGCCTCCTGCTGCATTCTGAGGAGGCCCATCTCTCTGAGGGGGAATGGAGCTCTCTGGAGTTGTTGTTGTTGCTGCGGTGTAGGTGAGGACCACCATGCTGAGTCGCAAAACATAAAAAGTCGCAATCAAAATGTCAAATAACGACACACGCGCAACACCTACAGCAGTAAACAGCACCACTGAAAACAATCCTCTCAATACCTCATAAGCCTGGCTCACTGCAGAGTTGCTGACACCATTGTCCCAGGTCACATATCGCTGTCCAGATCCTGTTGCATAACCACTGTTGGTGGGCGCTCGCTGCTGGAATGAGCGCGTGGAGTTGTGATGCCAATTCTGGGCCTCAAACAGTTGCTCTTTATCATCCCATGGACGTTGATGTACTCTGTGCCCCTTTGAGATGCCTTTATCCTGGACATGGTTACCTGTTCTGTCCCCCCTGTGGAAAACCCCACCAAAAAAGATGAACATGGTAACAAGTATCATGATTGAGGTTGAGTAACAATGGCTTGATGCTGTCATGTTTGGGATTTTGATGCAAGAAGTTATTAAGTTAAGTTTTTAAAGAAGTCATTCATTACTGTTTATTTCTTTACCTTTTTGCCACAAGAAAATAACATCTGACAGGAATTGACACTTTTTTATACTTTTTGCAACCACACAGTCTTGACTGTAAAACAACATGTATAATGTGGGTTTTTTTTTGGTAACGCTAAAGTACTCTAAAGACTCACTTCTCTCAGTAGGCAAAGTTTTAATGTAACAAGTTCATTTTTAATTGCAGAATTTTTATGGAACATTCCCCATGGCAATGCCATCCAACCAACCATTCAACCAACCATCCATCCTGCAAAGCTGAGTTCCACTCACCTGTTATAAAGACGGCTTGGTGGTGGATTATGTGATTGATTGCGTCCTCCTTGGCATCTTGAGTGATAAAAAAAAAAAAGTCAATCTACTGTCTCAAGGTAATGATGCAGTTTGTGTGATGATATAATAAATCTGATAGCCGCTCTCACTATTGACACAAAGTCAGGCTGGAGCCAGATTTGCTTGGCCTCTGGCCATTTCTTTCGTTTCCTGTGTGTTTGTGTCTTCACCTCATTGGCTCTCCAGCTCAGAGGAGATAATAGCACCCAAGAATAAGACATGAATTCAAGTCATATAAGTTCTACCGAAGCAACTTTGATCAACTATTATAGATATCCAAAACGAGAAATCTTCTTTTTTTTTTAAATTCATCCACCCATCTTCACACTTGGTGAATGAATTTGTCAATTGAATTGCTTGATATAAAGTGACAGACGTTTCTCCATTCATTCAAAACTGTAAAAAAAAAAACACTTGATGTTACCACGGCAACCACGTTTCTTTTGCAACTGAGACGTAGCCCAATAAAGGTCTTTGCCTGTATGTGAGCTGTGTTGTCACGGTGACCTTATTGAACATTTTAAATTGACAACTTAATAACTCAATAACTCATATTAGTTCACTCGCTTTGAATGAAACCTTGCATATTGATGGTTGGCATACAGCCCTGTACAGTTGCTCTGTGCAAAACCTGTCATCGTTGTAACTGTCAGGATAACTTATTATTATTAAGAGACAAGTCTCCTTTGAGTCATACAATCCAAACCAGAGTCACAAATGTCTCTAAGGCAGAAGCAAACACACATATGAGCTATATTTGTGTTATAACCATATAATTAATAACGGCTGGTGAAATGTTAAAAGAAGTACCATTCACCACAGTCATGCTTTTTAATTACACTCTATTTATGCTCGCTACTGAAGTGGGAGTTTTCCCTCAATATGCTCATCACATGTTAATCAGTCAGCCCCAAGTGGTGCTCATTATAAATCAACCCAGACAACAAAAGCAGGGGTCCCCCCCCCCACTGAAATGACCGTCACTGTGGGGAGTTCAGCTCTCAAAGTGTTCCACTATCCACTCCCACTGACTTGAAATCATTTTGGAGGAAACTTCTGCCCTTTTAATACCTTAAAATATTCAGGTGGTGTTTAAACTAAAGATGCATGATCAGTAAATAAATGCACAATGCTATACTATGCTATACCATACTATACTATACTATACTATACTATACTGTACTATACTATACCATATCATACCATACCATACCATACCATACTATACTATACTATACCATACTATACTATACCAAACCATACTATACTATACTATATTATACTATACTATACCATATCATACATACCATACTATACCATACTATACCATACCATACCATACTATACTATACCATACCATACCATACCATACCATACCATATTATACCATACCATACCATACTATACTATACCATACTATACTACACTATAACATACCATACCATACCATACTATACCTTACTATACTATACCATACTATACTATACTATACTGTACTGTACTGTACTATACTATACTATACTATACCATACTATACTATACTATACCATAACATAACATACCATACTATACTACACTATACCATACTATACTATACTATACCATACCATACCATACCATACCATACCATACTATACTATACTATACCATACCATACCATACTACGCTACACTATACTATACTATACTATAGCACCTAGACTATACTATACTATAGCACCTAGACTGACCTGTTTGTGTGGCTCCAGAGGTGACTGTTCACAGGAGCCCATTGTCCTCTGTTAGGTCCTCCAGCTGGATAGGAGTCCCATGTGTTGCGGCCAGAGTACAGCTCTGCTGGGTGATACATGCAGCCTGAAACAGACATAATTCCCCATTTTGAATAAACTAACAAGCAAATACACCAAATAAATAAATAAAAAACTCCTTGAAAGAAGTGTGATGACATAAAATGTAAGATGTCGATGCTACCACAGACAGTCAATCCATAAAGGGTACAGTGGAGAGGATCTGTTTTGCATAACTGGTCAATAATTCCATAATAACATTTTAGCATAATATTAATCAAGTGATATGAGAGAGTATTAAACTTTTGCTCCCCTTTATAGCCTCAAACTATCATGTAGTAGCAAGGGAGGCTTTGGCCAATCAAAGTGCAGGTCAGAGAGAGCAGGTGCTCTTATTGGCTGCTCCTCTATGACTACTCTGCATACAGGTCCCTGTGGTGGAATGATTGCTACTCCAGCATGGACAAAAACTCCCTCTGCTCCCAAAAATCCCACAAGAAAGAAAGAGATTAAAGGAGTTGGACTATAAATGCAATAAAAGACGTGTTGGTATCAGAAGAGAGTTTCAGAGATGGTGAGATTGTCTCAGGTCTTCTGTTGCATATGAAACAATTGCATCCATCTGTTGTCATATGACGAGACGAGCTTGGACCAGAGAGCCATGATTGCAAAGTATTTTAAAAACCTTCAGTTGAAAATCAACAACTATGTTTCCATCAGTCCTGCCCACTGCAACTTTAAGACAATGGCAAGCTTTATAATTTGCAGAGTGGCAACATCAAAGCTCAAGTCCATGATTTGTTTTTAGTTGTTGTTGTTTTTATTATCTATTACTTTAGTTGTCTACAAAAAAAAATAAAAAGATGGTGTAGTAGGAGGAGTAGGCGAAGGCTACATTTCCAACTGATAAAACCAATATATTGGTTAGTAATTTCCAAGGCAGTCATGTAAATTGCAGACTACGGCTTTAGGAGAAGCTTTACACTGATTCAAAAAAGTCTTACGCACAGTGACTTAAAAAAAAAGGATTAGGAATCCTTAATCAATCCTTAATGCTTAATCATGCAATTGAAATCCTTCAGTAACAATTTAACAGGCTGTGGATCGGTGGCAGAGCAGGTTGTCTGTCAACTGGAAGGCCGTGGGATCGATCCCCAGCTCCACTAGTCTATATGGAGCTGTGTCCCTGAGCAAGACACTTAACCCTGACAGCTGTGCAGGTAGCATGTGAATGGGCATGGTGTGTGATAGAAATACAGAATGGGTATGAATGGCATAGTTGTCATGTAATGCACTTTTGACTGGTCATCGAGACTGGAAAAACACTACATAAATAGCTATATAGCTATATATATACATACATATATATACATACATGTATGTATATATATATACACACATACATATATATATATATATATATATATATATATATACACATACATATACATATAATGTTATCAGAGAGAGAGAAACAAAACGTGTAGTTACCAGTCTTGGTCTGTGTTTGGGAGGCCCTCCACTTCACACCTGAGAGCAAAAACCAGCCTGTGGAAAAGACACAGGGTTGAGAAATAGCATCCGTAGATGATTTTTTTTTTTGGTGCAATGTATCTGTTCAGTGATCATATCATCGACAGCCATATTTTCATTGTGCACTCAGTCTCTCTCTCTCTAATCACTGTTTCCCAGCAGACACCACAATCAGTGGCCATCCAGTGATGAAAACACAGGGCAGACGAAAAAAAAGGGGACACAAAAGAAGTGCTGCTATAAAATCACTCCATAAGTCAAGATTTCTTAATATTCAGAAAGAAAGGAGACACCCGTGCCGTTTCAAAACAACATCCATCTTCCATTTTTTACGCCTCTGTAACCTTTTGATGTGTTTCATTCTCCTCAAGAACACAAACTTTCAGAGGCACAATCGGCTTCCCACCGAGTACTGAACAATTACCTCAGGTCAGGTGTTCGGGTGACGCTGGTTGTGTGAGAAATTCAACTTGTCCTGTATATTCTGGGGCTGTATTGAATAGAATTAGAGCTAACTGTTATATACATGGTGAGATGATTAAAGTCAGACTTCTGGGAGAAAAATGACAGAATTCTGGGATTAAAGTCATTTTGAGATAAAAGTCAGATCTAGTAGCCTGAAATATTTTGTTTTAAAAAAATTTCCCATGAGGCCCTCATCCTCTTCCATAGTGGGTGGGGTTGCCACTCATTGGTTGCCACTCATGCCTTTGGCCGGTGTTTTCTAACATGAAGTTAAGTTGTTGCTCATCATTGGCAAGTTCACTTTCAGTACAAAATTGTTATATTGTGACTTCAGTATTTAAAATCCCCTTACTTGGATTTACTGAAGAACCACACAATTAGCACACGAGGCAGAGTGAAGATGACATGCTGTGGATCCACGAGTCACCTTGGATCTATGAGTCAAGGTTACAATGGTTTTGGATTTTTCATTAGTTTTTATCTTGTTTATTGTTTTTTCTTGACTTACTGTTTTTGAAATTAGGTCGTTTTAATTAGTTTTTAGAGTGGGTACAGCAGCGGCGTCATACATAACCAATAGTCAACTAAAAGTTTTTCTGATAACAAAAAACCAAAAACACTTTGTATAAATGCTGAGAAATATTTATTTACAACGATTGTGTTTTTAAAAACTTTAAAAAAGGCTGCTGTTCGGAGAGGTCATGAAGGACCGAGAATCTTTTGCTGAAGGGTTGCTGAAGACCCCCATCCCAGAGAAGTGGTTGCCTGCCATGTGTCCCGCTCCAGTCACGGGGTGGAAGAATGCCGACATATTGGACACTTCTACCCAAATAGTCCCAGCACCAGCTGATAAAGCTGTGATCAGCTGACAGCTAGATGTCAATCACACCTGAGAAGAGGATGAGACAATGTTATAGAACAGTTAAATGCTGACAGTATTCTACTGACACTTTCGTCAAGGAATAAAAACTAGACAAAAAATGTTGGGGCGGGATGACTTGGGAAGATAACCAATCAGAAGAGAGGAATAATAATTTTTTAATAGATTTTGTTAATAATTTAAATAAAGAGTGGTCTTATTACTGTAAATTGGTGAGTAACATTATAGTTACAGCCAGGATTTAACAAAATGGAGCTACATTTGATTAGACTGACTCACTGTAATTGAAAATGACCACTTGCAGACTTCAAAATGATAGATTATGATTTCTTCATAAAGGCAAACACAATGACCTTTCTCACAGTCCCACCAGCTAGCTATAAAGATATTTAAAAAAAACCCAAAACAAACGGACACTTTCAATGTAAAGTGCAGAAGCTTACACATAGACACATTGTGAGGTCAGAGTGGGGGGAGGGGAGAGTGGCACCACCAGTAAGTCCTCAGTGTTCAGGATTCTAACAGCATACAGAAAATACACACAGAAAAATATAAAATATTATTACCTTTGTGAAACGTCCTGCTGCAGCCTTGGTTGTGGAGACGGTTCAGTTGTCTCCGTTTCTTGTTACTTGAAACAAAACGTAAGGGGCTAAGACGAGGGGCCGCGATGAGCATGAATGTATTATAAGGGCTGGATAGAGCACCGCCCCCTCTGCCTTCCTTGCAACCAATTTTTCAAAATGGTGGCCACTTATGGTACTGCGACAAAAAAATACTCATGCAGCCCAAAAAGTAATTTTCCCATTGAATCACAATAGTAAAAGAGATGCCTGTAAGCTCGAGACATGGACATAGACATTTGTAGATCTGAGATTTGAGTTGTAATAATAACTTTTCTGAATGTGTTAAAATGAGTAGCCATCTTGAACATCAATTTCCAACCCGTTGCTAGAGCAGCTGTAGCCAGACAGCTGTTGCCTTAGGCTCTAGTCTCTAGTCTGCTGCATTAAACATAAAATACACAAAAAATTAATGTAATATGAGATTAGAATTTTATTTTTGTTTTGAAATTTATGTTTTTATGTAACAAATAAATTCTTGCAGTTCTGTAGTTTAGGATAACATTGTGTTGCTGACCATATGTTGCATTGCTGTGAAGCTTTCTTTGCTTTTGGTGGAGTTTGAGTTTATTCGTAAATTTGCCATGTTTGGATTTAGGTCCCAAAACAACAGCCTCTGCTTCCATCACACCACTGTCCATCCTTTCACCCTCATTCATTCTCAGCACCATTTGTATTCCCAGACAAGACGGGACGCCGTGCCATGTTTTTAACACTGGACAGTACTGAGCAAGACCACGGACACAACAGTTAAACCATCTACCACAGAGCCTCCTTGTCAGTCAACAGCAGCTCAATTCAGACTCTACACAACCATGATTTAACCCATGTGTGCTGGGGTCATGCGAGACATCTGGAACTCAGCAGTCACGTGCACAGGGTTTCTGTTGTTTCTGTTTCTGTCTGCTTCACAGTGAGGAAACATCTCAAAAATTGCAACACATACACCACAGTCAGTAGCCTATTGTGTAGACCTGTTCAGTTTTTCATGGTGGTGCTGTTTCTCTCTAAAAGCTAGTGTTTATTGAATCAAATCAAAGAAAAAAGCAAACAGTGAGATGAATAGTGAGATGGATCGAGGTTATGTATCGTACCTGTTGTACATATTAATCATGATTATTGATCATGATTCCAGTCCGACTAAGTGTATACATGCAGGAGCAATCAGACTATGAATCACATTATCCAAATACATTAGTCCGACTAAGACTCACTTGATTATAGTCAGGCAAACACGTTTACATGACATTAATAAAACTGAATTATTGTCTTCGTCCGACTAAAACCGGACTTTTAACATGCATGTAAACTGAGGCCAACAGGGCAAAGTAGCGGGTAGCACTGTTGCCTCACAGCAAGATGGCAGCCTGTTTGAATCCCGCTTCAACCAAGGGCCTTTCTGCGTGTTTGCATGTTCTCCCCGAGTACTCAGGTGTCATCCCACAGTCCAAAAACATGCAGATTAGGTTAATTGGACACAATATGATTGTAGGTGTGAATGTGAGAGTCATTGATGTTCCTACGATGGACTGGTGACCTATCAAGGGTTTACCTCGCCTTTTGCCCTATGTCAGCTGGGATTGGCTCCAGCACCCCGCAAACCTCATGTGGAGGATACAGTGGTAGACAAGGAGAACGAGTGAGACAGAATTGACTATTCGCTGTCGATCAATCAATAGACTGCAGTGTCTTAGACCACTGTGATAGGTACCACTGGTACATACTACACGGTTTTCAGGTCTTCAATCAGACTTGTCTAGACACCGTTGAGCTGCGCTAGTGGAAAGATTTGAGGCTTAGTTAAGTCCTGGTTTTAAGGGTTAGGGTTAGAATTAGGTTTAGGTTGGGGGTGGTGAGATCCCTTTTTGGCATCTATTTTGCATTGGCCTACAGACTGAGCCCGGCATCTCTCCCAGGAAGACCACGAAAGAGCAGATGGAAGTGATATGTTTATTGAAGGTCTGATTCCTGATGTCTCTGTTTTCAAATCCCAGAGAGGCACCCACAGGGAAAAAGGGGCAGACATCTCTCTCCGTAAACCATAGGGAGTGAGGACATTATGAGACCATATCACTCCAGTGTTTTTCTTCTCTACACTGGTTCCCCGTACAGTTAATAATTCAATTTTAAATCCTCCTCCTCACATACAAAGCACTTATCGATCAGGCCCCTTCATACCTTAAAGAACTAGTTTTTCCTTATATTCCCAACAGATCACTTGGACCCCAAAATGTAGGCTTACTTGTGGTTCCCAGAGTAGAATGAGAGGCAGAGCCTTCAGTTACCAGGCTCCTCTCCTGTGGAACCAGCTCCCAGTGTCAGTTTGGGAGGCGGACACTCTCTGTATTTAAAGTTAGATTTAAAACCTTCCTTTTTGATAAAGCTTATAGTTAGGGCTGGTTCAAGGGAAACCTGAATCATCTTAGTTGTGCTGCTATCGACCTAGACTGCTGGGCAAATTCTGTGGCACACTCACACTCAGGCTATGAATATGACTTTATTACATGTCATTAACCTTGTTCTTTCTCTATCTAGTTTGTGCTTTCCTTTCCTGTCCTCTCTCCCTCTCTCCGTATTCATTTTGCAGGCTGCAGGATCCAGATCCAGTTTCAAGGCCATTATTTTCAGTACCAGTAGTAGTAGTATTGCCATCATTTTTATTATATAATTAAAATCTATATCAGTTGAATTTGTATCAACAATCTATGCTACTGCATGTTTCAATGACATTGTAGTACTATAAACATGCCATAACTGACTCAGAGCTGTCCTGTCTATAATTTAATACAACTGGTACAGTACATATCTGCTCCTGGTCTCTTTCTTCTGTCTCTACCTCGTCTCCCTCTTTTTTCCCCTTCTCTTCTTCCTTCCACATTTTGAGTCTGGTTCTGTCAGAGTTTTTATTTTTGTCTCCACTGATGCCTAGTGCTTGCGTATTGTGTGAATTTTTGGGTATAATATTGTAAAGGTTTCCGCCTTACTATGTACAGGGCCTTGAGATAATGTATGTTGTTATTTAGTGCTATACAAATAAAATTGAACTGAATTGAATGTCTGGTCCTCACAACTTTTTTTAGGTTTCACTGACACCAGTCTTACCTTGCAATAGTGTGCTGAGAGAATAGCCGGGGGAGACCGACTCTCTGGTCCAAATTTTGATGATGCCGTCAGTTAGACACAGCAGACCGGTGAACTCTCCGATCCCTTTAAATAGACATGCTCATCCTACGCACACTGGCAAACACACAGAAACACACAGTGGAGACAGTGAGGGAATACCAGATATTTGGTGCCTACATGTACAAGACAGAAGGGTTTTATTGTTTTTAAACCAAGGACAGTATCTCAGCTCCATTCCTCAGGTATTGTTGCTACACTCTGCCTCTATTTTTGCCTCCCATCTCCTGCAACACATGCTGTCACATGCATCCCACATGCACTGTTGCAATTGTGAGCCTCTCTAGACAAAGAGAGTGTAGCGAGATGTGAGACAGAAGGGAGCGAAAGGATGGGCCAGTAACCTTTGACAACAGACTTTATTTTCTTCTGTCTTTCCTCTTCACGACTCCCCCCCAATGCACATACAGCCTTCACTACTTTTCTTTTTATTTGACACCCAATATACAAGCATCCTTCTTTTCCCTCTCAGGCTACGTGCACAGCTCTGCCTCACCCTCCCTTTTCTCTGCACGCTGTGTCCCTGTATCCCTGGCAACCGATGATATCATTTAGTCCAGAGCTTGGAGCAAGGCCTCAAGCGAGGAGGGGAGTGTTAGCGTGTGTGAGCCAGCAAGAGGAGGGGGGTGGAGGAGAGGAGAGTGAAGTGAATGGAGAGAGCCCATTAGATTTAATGTATATTTCCTCATTTCTTTCATTTTTCCTCTTTGGATTGGGCACCATTTGCATTTACAGTGCTGTGAGCTGAATAAAATCATTCTCTGAATGGTGAAGCACCTCATGTCTTTAAACACACTCACAATGTGTGCCATCGTCTGAACAAATCAACAGTTTGTCACATCTCACACCATTTAGAAAATGTTTGCTACAGCTGCAGCGACCCACTGCAGACGTGCATCCCCGACTGAGACTTCACGAGTGTATGCGTGTGTGTCTATGTAGGAAGGATCCTGCTTCCTACACCATAACGGAGAGACCAAGCCTGTTCTGGTGGTTCCTAAGCTTGCTAACAGGAGGGGCAGAAGCATGCAGGGAACAGATGGAGGGGAAGTGAGAAGCGTGCAGACAGACACATAATGCTGGGACAACCCACCATGAATGCATGCACGTGCATGATTTTATTGGATGCAGGCCTGAAATAGCATCACTATCACAGAGAAAGGAAAGTACAGTATGAGCCGGATATCAATCACATTTTCTAAAAATAGTATCCCTGCAGCCCCACTTCTCTCTGCTACGCTATCCCCCTTCTCCCTCTCAGCTTCTCTCGGGGTATACTCCATAAAGCACAGCCCTGTGAGGGGGGAACTGGAACGTACCAAGGCAAGGTCATGGACAAGAAAGAGGGGAGTATTTTACAAAAGAAAAAACACAAACTGTGCATTTTTTTAAACAAAGACAACGAAGCAGGTTGAAAAGCAATGAATCTACTTATGTGTGTGTGTGTGTGTGTGTGTGAGAGAGACCTGGCATGTGTGAGGAATGGTAACCTAGAAATGATACACCAAGTTAATGCAGCGTGCTAGTGACAGAAACCAGGTGTTCTTTTGTTTTCTTCTTATGAGTCCATTTGGTTTCTGTCCGTGAGTCAAACAAACGTTTGAGTCGCTTGACTCTTTTAAAACACAACAAAGTGAAAAGGTCTCTCTCCGACTAGGAACGTGTCAACGAACTGAGGTGAACTTAACATACTGTATGTGACACAGTTAAGGCGTTACTCTGAGTCTTTGCACTCTTTGCACTGAAGCCCCTCACTATTGTACCCCTCCCACCAACATACACACACGTGAGCACCCCCTCCTCACTCTCACACACACACACACACACACACACACACACACAGACCTGTAGTGCTCACGTGCAGACCGTGCAGAAATATGAAACGGTGAATGCAGTGAAGGGGAACTTGCTGGTTTACAACTGTGGTTGCATTCGATCTCTGTGGAACTGTCTCTCTCTCTCTCTGTATGTGTGTGTATGTGTTTCATGCATTAACAGTGCAGCACAGTCTGCAGGCGCACACACTGCAGCATGTTTGGATCGTTCTGTAAAAGGACACAGAACATACACACACACACACTAAAAAAAAAATCAACAAATAGTATCAAACACAAACAGCAGGAGAAACACACACACACACTCTCTTCTCTAACACTCTACAATGCATGCAGTATATTTCCATGCAGCCATAAGCACAAGGCACATGAACTTGCTCACCTCAGCTTTTACCTCTTGCTTTGTCTTCTCCGTCTTTGCTCCACACTCCCCTCTCTGCTCCCCTTTCTCCTTCCTTTCACTCCTCACCACCTCGTCTCACCCGATCCTCTCCTCTGTCTCCTTTCTTCCCTCTTCCTCCTCTTCCTGTTTCCACACTCTACACTCTCCCCCTGATGCTGAGGCTCTCATCGCAGACTGATCCATGTGCAGAGACCAGCAGGGGCAGGGGCGGGCTGACAGGCTGCCAATCACAAGAAATGGACCAATGAGTGGGCAAAGTGGCTTATCTCGCTCTCTCTCATTTTGCAGTGAACAAGAAGAGGCAGGAGGAGGGGGAAAATAGCAGACAGAGAGGAGTGGAGGGGGTATTTCTCTCTCACTCAGTGTGTGTGTATGTGTGTGTAAGTGAAACTTGGAACACGTCCAGTACAGTAGAGAAGAGAAGATATTTTAAATCTCTCTACAGCTGTAACAGAATATCTTCAAGCTGATACATATTTCTTTTTTTGCCACCGCCACTGTCGGTTTTCACAGATCTTCGCACATTTTCACTGTGTGCCAATCCCTCACTCGACGTGTTATTTCACAACTTACGAAAAAAGCTTGTGTAGAGTCAAAATAAAATAGCAAATAATCAGTAAGAAGTGTGCACACGATGCCCCCCCCCCCTTTTCTCTGAGGGCCTTGATGGAGCTGGATACAGCGGTTTATGCTTGTGCCTCAACTAGGAAGTGAGTGAACTGGTGACAGACGGGCTGCAAGTGTTGGCTGAGCTCAAATGTCAAATGACAGGATAACAAGTGGAGGTGGGGCTAAGCTCTGTGTCGATGAGGGAGGGCCTTGCCTTTGTGGTTCACAATGCAAAAAACACTCACTCACTCACTCCTTTGCTCATTTCACTCTTCAGCAGCCAATAACAAGCAGACAGAGCTGTGGACTGAGTGCACAGTCAGAGGTAGACACTGGCAGAGCGCTGATGAGGAGCCACAGGAGTGTGAGAGGGAAATGGAGGAAGCAGACTGCTGACAGATTGTTTTCCCCCTCTGAAGTGCCTTAGCAACAGCCCCTGATCAGCTGAAACTCTATTGGTCACTGCTCAACCCCATGTGGGAATGTGGGCCAATCAGCAAGCTTTGGTGCAGAACTAAAGTGAGGAAACCTTCCCAAGCCAGAGTGAAAGTGAATCATGCCCCCTGGTGGTTGAAAGAATGCATTGAATGTATCCCCTCTAGTTTTTCAGCAAAGGATATCATCATGCCTAGTTTGTGCCTTTGCTTCCTGTCTCTTTCTCTCTGTCCTCATCTTGTAGGCTGCAGGATCCAGATCTAGTTTTGAGGCTATTATTATTATTATTATTATTATTGTTATTGTCCTGTCTAAACCTATAACTTAATACAACTGTTAAAGTCTGCTCCTGGTCTCTCTCCTCTGTCGCCTTCTCTCCCTCCTTTTCTGCCCCCAGCTCTCCTCTGTCCCCCATTTTTCCTTTCATCCCAACTGGTCGAGGGAGATGGTTGCACATTTTTGAATCAGTCAGAGATTTCTTCCCGTTAAAAGGGCGTTTTTTCTCTCTCACCACTGATGCCTAATTCTTGCTCATTGTGTGATTTGTTTGGGTTTCTTCCTATAATATTGAAAATGTTTTTGCCTAACTATGTACAGTGCCTTGAGACTATATTGTTCACTGTTATTCAACACAGAGGTTATTTGTATGCAATTAATGCATTTATTAGTGCCATGGAGGAGATGCTTGGAATCAGAAACAACTTGGCCTACACTGCCTCCAAGTGGGCAATATATGTTATTGCAGGAAAAGATACCTCAATCTGCAGAGGAAGTTAGACAGACAAGGGTATCGGTTGACCTACACGTTACACCAACAGGGGCTTTTATGATGTCCCATTTTAAATTTTCTAATTTTGAGTCCACTCTTCCTACATGATTTTGGACTGCCAGGTAGAGAAGCCTGACCTGTTGCAAAAGTGGCATCATTTTTACAGAACTACATTAGGAATTCTAAAGAGCTATTTAGAATGTCTTTAGAATTACCAATTCTTTAAAATAATAATAATAATAATAACAATAATAATTATTATTATAGCATGCTTTTATACACCTGGAAATAGGACTGAATTAAAGCCCAATTCACTGATTTGGAGGTGTGGCCCAATACATATAGTGTGTGCATTTTATAGAATTTTAGAACACAAATAATTCAAGGATAAATAATACCTTGTCCCCAAAAACTGGTCTTGTTTCATGAGTCTATATTTGATGAGTCTAAATCTATATTTGAGTAGTCAGTCTGAGAAAGTCAGTCAGTCATCATCTACCGCTTTATCCTCCACCAGAGGGTCGCGGGGGGTGCTGTGCCAATCTCAGCTACATCGGGCGATAGGCGGGGTACACCCTGGACAGTTCGCCAGTCCATCGCAGGGCCACACACAGATAGAGACAAACAACCATTCACTCCTATGGTCAATTTGGAGTGTTCAATTTACCTAATCCCCACATTGCATGTTTTTGGACTGTGGGAGGAAGCCGGAAAACCCGGAGAGAACCCACGCACGGGGAGAACATGCAACCCGGGTCTTCTCGCTGCAAGCCGAGAGTGCTAACCACTCTACCACCGTGTGGCCCCAGTCTGAGAAAGTCAGTCAGTCAGTCATCATCTACCGCTTTATCCTCCACCAGAGGGTCGCGGGGGGTGCTGTGCCAATCTCAGCTACATCGGGCGATAGGCGGGGTACACCCTGGACAGTTCGCCAGTCCATCGCAGGGCCACACACAGATAGAGACAAACAACCATTCACTCTCACACTCACTCCTATGGTCAATTTGGAGTGTTCAATTTACCTAATCCCCACATTGCATGTTTTTGGACTGTGGGAGGAAGCCGGAAAACCCGGAGAGAACCCACGCACACACGGGGAGAACATGCAAACTCCATGCAGAAAGGCCCTTGTTCCAACCGGGGCTCGAACCCGGGTCTTCTCGCTGCAAGGCGAGAGTGCTAACCACTACACCACCGTGTGGCCCCAGTCTGAGAAAGTAAGTAAGTAAAATGTATTTGTACCACAGATTTAATCCACCCCAACAAACACACAAGCAAGACATGAATGCATGCAGGTTGAGTGATGCAAATACCAGTACTGTTTTGTCGAGCTAACCCTTTGTGAAAATAGTCTCTATGTTAAATTGTTTAACAATGATATCTAAAATAAATGATTCTAGGACTAATTTTGTCACATATTTGAAAAGAAAACCCCCAAATGAAAACTTAAATGTGTTACACGAGAAGGCATTACATTTTCAACTTGAGAAGTGATGAACATGAAAGTCAGCAGCAGTGGAAAAAAGAGACGTTTTTGTTCTCTGAAGACAGAGCAGCAGGGGGCATCAACCCCTGCACTTGGCCTGAATTAGTGACTTTAATTGGTGAAAATGCTGAGAGCTAAAAATGTCTGTTCACATACAGTAACTGAATCATTATCATCTGCAGCCACATAACTTATGACTGTCATAAGCCATTATTAGATCAGAGAGGCAAGCCGACCCCTCGATGAATAACGACGCTCAGTCACTCCAATTGACTTATTAGGGAAGTGAAGGATTGTTGCTGCAGCTCATCTTAACAGTTACTTACTATTTGCATATGAGAGAAATTTAGCAGAGGGCAGATTAAGACCGCCACTGAAGCTCCGGCTACTTTTACTTTTTAATCAGTGGCACACACACAGAAATATATGAGCGGGGATGAGCTGCAGGGTTCAGTATGTGGGTTGCACGCATGAAAAACTACTTGCTAAATCTTCTCTGCCAATGCCAAACAGCTTATTCTGCTATTGACTTTGGTGTCGTTTATTGAATTGGATGACTGAAGTGAATTCCAATTCAATTTCCCGCACAACTCAAATGCAACAGCCAGACTAACGAACAAAACAGTCCCCGATAAAAACCCTCAAAGTGTGAAGTCACTCTCTGCTCAAGATATTAGTGCTCTCCTCACTATTTAACGAATAAAGTAATATTTGTTTCCCGATGTCTTGCGAGAAGCTCTGATGTGTTTATTATTCTCTGCAGGCAGAAGTGACCTCTGCTGCTGAATCAGTCTACTGTATGGACACATCGTTCAAGGACTTGGAGAGACACAAGTGCACAAGCCTTCCCATTGTATTAGCAACCTTTGATGTTGATTTGGAGAGGAATAATATTTAAATAGAAATATACAAATGAAAAATGTTGCACTGGGCTGCTATGAAGGACAACGGACAACAAACTGAGCTTGGCTGACGGGTTCAGATGGATTCATTGCTCTGTGCATGGCGAGCTGCCAAATATTGGTCAAAAGCCTATTTTGGCAGACCAGTAAGATATTTACTCTGAAACACCACGAACTCACTGCAAATACTTGATCATCATTCAACGGTTCCTAAACAGTTTTCCTATGTTGCTACTTTACATCCATCATTATCTTTCATCACTGCCTTTGCCAAGAATGTTCGGTCTGTTTTTCTATTATCAAAATATAAATTACTGGACCAATACATGCTGTGTAGGGGTGGTGTATGAAACACTGACGAGCCTATTACATTTTGGATTAGATCTGAGTATAAGGGTAATTTAAATTATTTTTATTTATTCATTTTGTTTGGCTCTCGCCTTCATACACTCTAAAGCCCATCTGTAGAAAGCTGTATAAAATCTCTCATCTCTTATCATAGACACTATGTTATATATTTCACATTTAACGATATGATATAATGTAATAGAGAGAGACTGCACTGCACATACTGCTTGACAACGTCCAGTTAACTCTCTGTCAATATGATAAAACCTTCATGCTTTATCTCTCCTTTGCTCTGCGTCTTATCCTCCACTCATTCATGGGGAGGAGCATAGTACATCTGAAACACACTGGTCACTGTAGGTCTTTTGTTCACCACTGGGAGAGATTAGACGGTTTGCATTTTATCTTTACACTGGCAGCAATTATCCACTTCAATTTGAGTGACCAGACTTTGTCACACAATAGAATGGAGGAAGCTAGGAAAGGGAATTGTGGGTATAATTTAAGACAGTATGTTGTCCTCTACTGAGTTATGTGCAAGGTCAAAATTTATTTGCCAAATGGAGGGTATCTAAGTGTTGTGGTGAATCACTATTAAAGTTTTTTGTTACTATCTTATATGACAGATAAATCACCAATATGTATCATTTATATTTGTAATAATGTTAGAATGCACTGTAAGAACTAGACAATCATGCACAGGTATGGTATTGTACAGGTATGCACTCTACTGCCTAAAATTTAAGCTGGGATTAGAGAAAGCAGCACAGAAATCAAACCAACATGTTGTTGTGTGACCATTTTCATAAACCATCGGTATGACAATGTTGGCCTTAATCATTAAGGTCAAACCACATCCTCATTAAGAAGTCACAGGGGCAAACTTGTCAGTGTATTATTAAATGATTAACTCATTGTTACAGTGATGCACTGACCCTGCACATACACACATGAGTCAGGAGGCCGGTCTTTTGGCTTCACTCTCCCTGCTTTGCATATCTGCTGTGTGACATTAAAACCATAACTTCAAACATTTCCTTGCACTGTTTTTGTAGAGGAGGCCGCAGTAGGACACACTGACGGGATGTCATCGACCATGACGATGTTAACGCCGTTCGCTTTTGCTTTTCTCATCAACAGTTTTTTGCCTCCAGTGTTGCCATCGGTCGTGCAAGATTTTAACCACGTGGAGAGATGCAAGGACTCCCTGTACATGGGAACACCACCGCGGGGCATCAGTGACATGAGTCTGAAGAAGATCTGCCAGAGATACGCAGACAAACCTCGCTATGTGACCCTGTACGACCCTCACAAGAGGATTCCAGTTTACTCAGCGTATACCTTCAAGAAAACGGAAGGAGACAGACGTGTGGACTACCCTTGGATGTATGAGCCACAGGTAGGTCTGACACTCCTGCTTTTATTATTATACATCATTTAATTAAGTTTGTTCATCAAAACTGACACAAATATGTTCCTACCAGCTCTTTCTCTCATTCATTCTTCTGTTTTTAAACACTGTTTTTATAAGTGTGAGCAGGTCCCATAGGCTAATGTAAAATACAGTATAAAATGTCCATACATGAAATATACGCTCACCTGCCACATAACACCGGTTCAACTGAAAATATAGAGTTTCGAATCAGCCAGTCCTATGGCAGCAACTCAATGCATTTAGACATGTAAGCAAGTTAAAACCAAGCATCACAATGAAAGAAAGGTGATTTAAAGTGACTTTGTACATGGCATGGTAGTTGGTGCCAGGGCTGCTCTGAGAATTTCAGAAACTGCTGATCTAGTGGGATTGTCATGCACAGCAAAGGTCTACAACATAGAAAATATCCAGGTAGCTTCATTTTTGTGGGTGTAAATGCCTTGGTGAAACCAGAGGTCAGAGGAGAACAGTTCAAAATGATAGATAGGCAATTCAACGACTTGTTATAGGTATGCAGAAGACCAACTCTGAATGCACAACATGATAAGCCTTAAAGTGGATAGGCTACAGCAGCATCAGGTACCTGAATTTGAAAACTGATACTGTCTCAAGGCAAGACTCTCTGTTTTCAATATTATTTCCCAGCAGATTAATATCTAAATTCTCTGTGTCTCCTCAGCTGGCAGAAATCGATGGCAATGGAAACATGCTGCCCTTCCCCACTGGCTACCTGCACATGAAGTTTGAGGACAGCCAGGCCGTCCTGGACGACTATTCTGATGTGGTTCTCTACGAGAGAGGTCACCTGAACCCAGACCAACACCAGTCCACTCCACATGACCGGGCTGCCACTTACACCCTGACCAACGTTGTCCCGCAGATAAGGCAGTTCAACATTGGCCCCTGGCGTGAGTATGAGGAGCGGATCAGGGTCCGTCTCAACAACTTCTGCCGTGGAACTGCCTACATCGTCACCGGCGTGACCACCAGGGGCAACATGATCCGTCGCAACAACCAGGACCGTGTGGCCATCCCCGAGGATGTGTGGTCCGCCTACTGCTGCACTGAGTATGACCGCAACGCACCCCACGTTGTTCGCATTCGCTTCCCTTCCCACGCAGCATTGGCCAAAAATAGCAAAGAGAGCAACAGTGTCCATGAAATGACGGTCCAGGAATTGGAGTTCTATCTGAAAAACCACATGGATGTCGACCAGAACCTGCAGCTCTTTTATGACAACTGCATATCTCCTTCGCCACTTCCTCTTTACTTGCAACACACCATCTAAAAGCTCTTTCAGTTACATATTTTGTGTGCATAGGCTGCTTTTTATTTATTTCTAATGGCTTAATAATTCTTGTATCTCTTAAAACGTGTTTAAGTCTTTGATGACAAGCTTTTTGCTATTTCATGAAAAAAATAAGCAAATTTAAGCATGTGAAGGGAAGAATAGTTAAACAAATGTGGCAGGCTATGCAAATTGGCTCAATAAAATATCTTACGTTGCTGACCTGTACATCTGTACATTTTCCAATGTTTTGCATATTATGCTAAATACTAAACTTGTTTCAAACATAACTTCACTGATGACAATGTATTTTATTTTACATGGACAAGAGTGTGTATGTGCATACATGTGCCCCAATGTTGCTTTGAACCTGTTTGCATTCACTCACAAGGCAGAAAGAAGCAGATGCTGTACACTACAGTTTTGCCATTCACCCATTCACATCCATTCACTCACACTTACATACAGCGTCATCTATGTGCATCTATCACTCATCTTTTATACCCACTCACACACTGCCGGCACAGCCGTCAGGAGCAATGAGGGGTTAAGTGTCTTTCCCAAGGACACATCGGCACGTAGATTAGCGGGGCGGGGAATCGAACCCACAACCTTCGAGGCGACTCGCTCTACCACTGAGCTACCGTCGCCCACAGACGGTGTCGTAAGAAAACGAGGGGCCTACTTCTGTGGGCCTGAAACTGCTGCCTGTGGGTCTGCAGTTACATACTATTTATTGCCTGCAACAAATAATATAACTTTGAATTGGTAAACAAACCATTTCTAAGAGTTGTTTGTTAAATGACTGATTTTATGCATGTTATTCAAAACACATACACATACATTTTAACTAAAAGTTAGGGAAAATTCTGGAAATTAATCTCCCACGACACATTTGTGGGTCGTGACCCAGGTTTTGGAAAATAACAGCTGAAAAGCACTATGTAATCTTCTTGAAAAAGTGCTGATGTTATATCCTCTTATTATTATTATTAGTAAATGTTAATCGTAAATGTTAACCTTTATAAGAGAGAATAATGAGGAAAAATAATCAACTTCTACCTCTGTCAATAGAGAAAACCTTTCCATTTGTAGCCACAAAAATAAAGATGCTTTCTTACACACCCCTCAAACTGAAACTAGGGGCAGCACAGCTGAGTGCTGTTATTTTCCAAACAGACATATAATATAAGTTTATATATTAATATAAGGTTATATAAGCAGTAATTTTCTGCTGCAGCAGGTTGACCTTTTATGATCATTATAGTGGCACACTGCTGCCATCTAGTGAAGGAAGTACAGCATTTTCTGCAGTGACGTCTGCAGAGGGGAAGCCAGTGTTGTCATCTGCAGAGGTAATTGGGTTGAGTGCCTAAGAAAAATGCAAAGGCATTACAATGTGCATCTGTCATCTTAACAATAGTGCATCTAGAGCACAAGGAACCTGCTGAAGTTAGAACAAAGATGATGATGATTAATACAGTCCACATCCACCAAAAGAGTTATGAGCCTGTGGAGGAATGATTTTCTTTCTAACTGTTGCAATATTTCAAGCCAAGGTCTTGCAAACTTTGGAATTTGGAAGAAGCACAAAGGGATGTAATGTTGTTTTAAAGTGCTTATTAATCAGTGAAAACAGAGGTTGAATCCAGAAGTACAAGTACAGTCTTTTACCTGTGCTTTCTCTTTTTTCTTTCCTTTTCTTTTTCTTCAAGTGTGGTTCCAGGAAATATTGACAAACAGTCAGCACTGATTGCACCACCAGCTCACCTCCTGTGCCGAGGAACAGCTTGAGACATGAACACTTGTTTTCACCGAAAACATGTAGTAGTATAAGAATAACTTTGCGGCTTTATCTCACCATTCGACAACCTTTTTAGAGGTCTTATCCACAGAGAAACTTTCCCGACAGGATCTTTTTCTTTTATGTTCTCAAAAAGTCTTTCAACAACAACATCCCCCCCCAAAAAAATACTAAATACTGTAGTATTTATGCCAGGCCTGTACGCGATACTGCTATATACACCAAACTAAACACCAAAAAGGTGTAGATGTAGATGTGGAGCATGTGCATAAAGCGGGGTAAAGGGTTGGGTTAGAGAGGTGGCACTATGAAATCCTCGTTTTCCCAAAGTTGCTGTATACATGGAAATTCAAGCGCTTTGAGGTCTAGGACCCATCTTCCACAAATAGTGTTCAGGGCTCCCAAAATGCCTGTTCTGTGTGGATAATAAACCAATGCAATAAAATTAAATTTTGTGTCACTATACAAACTGCTCAATCCCCTGCACCAAAGTTCACAGCACCTGCATCCATCACTAAATTCAAATGTGGTATTTTGTGACTTCAGTATTTAATCCACCATTGGGATTTACCTAAGTGACACAAACTTATCCAACAGATGCAATGGTAGACATGCAACTCATGAGCTAAAATATTTTCATATATGCATATTTTCTAAATGGATATTGGTGTGGGAGAGTGAGCATAAACTTCAGTTTTCAACCAGAAAAGTTGTGTAACCGCTTAAAAATATATTCTTAAAATATTGTAGACAAAAGCTAGCATAGATGTTATTAGGTAACTCTAATTAATTGGCTGAAATTAGTTTTTTCTTAAGCGAGTGTCAGTAGCCATGTTTACATGAACACAAGTAATCGTAATAAAAATATTTAATGTAAACATGCGTCCGAAAGCTCTGATCCGATGCAGCCCTTTCAAATTTCACAAATTTCTTTCCGAATGAGAGGGCTGGTGCATGACGACCGTCATTCGGATCAGTGTTCATATAAACAGTCAATCCGATCATGACTTCCTGGTTTGGTGCTGTTATGTGTCTGATCCACCTAAATGTGACACATTTCCTTTTTCCTGCAGTGTTTCCATTCCAAAAAAAGAGTAATTTACAAACTCAAAAATTACAGATGCGGAAGAGAAGGAAAATAAGAAAATAGTGGACAGCGAGGTCACGAGCAGACACATGCAGCATTTTCCTTACTTCGGGGGCAGTAGTGAATCTTCTTCATCCTTTTCTACTTCTAAAGTGGTACTTCTACTGCTTGTGGTACTTATTTCTACAATGACTTTTTTGTCCAGACGCTAGTATTAATGTGGGAATCTCAGGCAATGTTTCCTACTGATGACTCTACTGTATTGTCTGTCAACCTAGTGAAGCAACACAACACAGCAAGAAGCAATAATCCACCACTCTTGTATCAGGTGAGCTTCCCTACAGCTCCTCTGCAGTCATTTGGGGGTTTTACTTTTGTCTTTTTCTCCGGCAGATGTACACTGTAGTCGGAAAGTTTTCTTGTAGAACTTGTCTTGACTTTCACAGGTTCCCCTTAACTGACAATTCTAAAAACAGTTCTGCCAGGTAATGGAAACATGCAATCTGGATGTGCTTTGATAATTTTCTACACTCTACACTGCTTTACAGTCACCAGGTAGCAATTTTCACATTGTGTTATTGTTTGGACAAACTCATATTTGCTTTAGTTTTTAGTGTTCATATTTGCCATAGTTTTACCACAATTTATGTCATTTGGGGATTCTAGCTTTGTCTTTCACTTGTTTTGTGGCCAGGTTCCTAACGACATGGCAAATGTCCATACATCCCATAAAGAAAGTTATTATTTATTATGGTTTTCATATTTAAAGACTGGCCCATTTTAATACTACTCATGCTTCTTTGGTTGATTTGTTCTTTTCATCTCAAAAAGCAACATATGTAATTCATCCATTACTTGACTGCTCTAGCCAAGTTATTTTAGACATTGAAATGAAAATCAAAGACCTTATGAAATGAAATGCACGCAAATTATTCAAGCACAGCATATGCTCACATGCTCCCGTTACAGCTTATAATACAATCATCTGATCAAACAGAAGTTTTGATGTGCGTATTTACATTGCAAACCGAGCTAGCTAATAACAATGTAGCCACACAACATTCTGAAATGCACAGTGGATTATTAAAAGATAGCATCCAGCATGAAATAAAAAAAAATTTAATCACTGTATGTAACTTTGAATGAACATTATTGAAAACTCACCCCATAAGAAACTGTAAAGTATTCCTGCAGACTTCATTGCCATTGTCAGATAGGTTCGGGGGTGCTTTCTTTTTCAGGCTTCTTGGTGGATGTTGTCATCTCAGAAGTAACCACGTATTCTCATGTCCTGCCACTCTCTTTCAGCCAATCCAACCGTTTGTTGTTCATAAGCTTTGGGGAAATTTTGCAACGAAAAAGTCTCCTAGCTTAATGCTAACGAGTTAGCGAAAAGGTCCGCTAGCGTAAATGCTAACGAGTTAGCATAACGTGAGCTAGCTTAAATGCTAACGTGTTAGCTTTAAAGTCCGCTAGCAATGCGTTTTTCCTTGTCCATCTTCACTGACAGTGAAAACAAGCAGCAGTATCAAGGAGGAGCCTCTGCAGCAGCTGCAGCATATTAAGTAGCCATGTGTTTTCTCTGTGAGGAGCAGCTGGTTGGCAGAAAAAACAACAAAGTACTGGAATGTGATATCACCACACCCTTACTAGGAATCGATTAATAGCGACCAAACAACCCTAATTCCAATAGTATTTATATTTTTTTATATACTATTTTAAATAATGCATTTTCTTTGTCATACTCAGTTTGTGCTGGGCCAACTTGTTCCTGGATTAACTGGTGGGTCACAGATGTGGGGTGGAGTGGCTCAGCGGTTAAGACCGGGACCCTGTGTGCAAAAGACATCATGGTCGCAAGAAGAAGAGTTTTTGCTAATAAACTTTCTCAGGACAGGAGAAAGTGCAGGAAATTCATGAAACTTGAAGATTTCCACTTTGGGTTGAGGATGGTGAATCGGAATTTAAAGACCAACCTGCACATGAAAGGAGAAGTGAAACTTATACATACATATGCTCTTGCAAGGAAGAAAATGCTTTGCAAACAGGCACCGATGCACATACTCTCTTCTGTTATAAGCTACTTGTGCTTGAGGAAAAAAAAAGATAGGTAAAGCAGCCTACATACAGCATGTTCATCTGATTCATTTTTGAAAATGCCTACCGTAACACATATGGTTGCAGGAAATCAATTAACATTTTTGGTTGATTTGGGTGCAACAAGGTCAATATTAAAGAGCTCTGAACTGCCAGTGAGGCCTAGTGTTAGGTTTACCTATTCTGGAGGCGCAACAAGTCACATGATGAAAGAAGCACTTTCAAAACCTAGCTCATGCATGCTGATGTCACCATGCAGAGAACACATCACTCATTCTGTCCTATACATTTATTGGGACGAGACTTGATGCTAAACTTAGGGATAAGTGTTATTTCCACTCCTGGTGGTTTAAGAATTCATGTGCACAATCAGGAAGTCCCTCCTGTCAGTGATGCATTCAATCCTAGCAGAAGGTCCATGGAAGCTTTTAGTCTCCACCGTCTCTGTTGGTCTTTTGAATGAACCTTGATCTGTTGTTTCTTCATACAACACTGACTTCACATCATTCGATGAAGCCACTCCCACTTGGATTGCCTGATCCGACATGTCCTTTTACACACACAAAAAAATGGTTGTATGACATCTGTTCTTTTACAGGACGCTGTCTTGGCTTCTAGAGACATTGTTGGCTTTGCTACAACACTGTGTTATTTGATGTTACAGTTCTCCAACAGATGCGCAGTCCCAGACCAGACCTCGGTTCAAGCCACTGAGCTTGTGGCTCTTGCTGAAGCCTTTAAATTAGCAGCGAGTAAAGCTGCGTGCAACAATCTGCACTGATTCACGCTATACTGTTGTTATCACTATAGCTGTCAAATTACTCATGTTTCATTTACAGGTTTCTGTGTCTAAATCCTTAACAGAAAACACGGCAAAACTAATAATAGTAATAATAATAATAGTTTACTACTGGTCTTATAATCAGTTAAAATCCATTCCAGATTTTGGCATTTATAGGCCATGTTAAGCATGGTATTAAAGCAATTTTGAGCTTTTTGGTGTTTAGATCTACTGGAAGAGCGCCACAATCTATTGGTGGTTGCTTAGTCGGTTTTCTAAAATTGTACTCTTTATTACCCACACAAACCTGCATTAGCTTTTAGTTAGTTTTCCTGTGTCATCCCCTGATACCTCCAACACCCTCCACCTCCCCTTTTCTCTTCTATTAAAGATGCCCCTGTCCTCATGCTCACCAGAGAACCTAACCTACTAGATAAGTGCTCCGTTGAATCTGTTGCCCTTCTCTCTTTCTTGCAAGAAATAAAATCACACAAAGACCACTCTTGGTGTTTTCAGACAATTATTTAGCAATGATTTCCATTTCCAACAACATGTAAAGCATCTTAATTGTTAGATTTTACCATAAAAAAAACAATCTAGAAGAAAAAAAATTGCCATATAATTTGTTTAAGAATGTCTTTTAATGTATTTCCAGTTCAGATACACAACATACAGTGTGTAATAGCCTCTATTTGAAATAGAAATATTAACTTTAATTCTTTCAAAGCCTTCTGTCATTTATGCTCTTTCACAGTATCTCGAGCATTAAGCAGGTTACTGAAATCAGACTAGATAAAACAGACAAACAGGTGCAAGCCATCACTTTACCATTCCATCATTAAAGGTTGTAATAATAAGCTAGTATCTGGATGCTTGGGTTTTTTTTTGTTTTGTTTTGTTTTTAAACCCATCGTGTCCCTTTCAAGCCAACAACAAAACTGTACTGTAAACATGTAAACTTGGTGAGTGTGCTTCCATTATCTGTTGGCTGTCCAAACCTGTTTCCCAAAAAAAAAAAAAAAAAAAAAAAAAAAAAACCAGTTGTAGTTGTAATACTGTTATTGGGCAACTCAAATTCACACATCAAATATCTGGGTCAATAACATCCAAACAGAGGTTTCAGACAAAATTGCAAAATATAGCAAACCAATTACCATGATTAGAGTCTCAATAGGACCAGAACAGTACAAGGGATTTCAGTCAGCAGTTATATTGTGTGACAATGGTCAAGATGGTGTGAGACACAAACAATTATATCCAACAGCATCACAAGTACAATGCCTTTGATTTGTGGTTTTTCGAGCACATTCGACCCATCTGCTCTCTCTTGTCCTTCTGCCTCATTTCTCGAATCCTCCACATTTCCGCTCGCCTCATCTGTTCTCTGCAGCTGCTCTTTGGCGTTTGAACCAATACAAGGACTCGTTTCATTGAAATCCATTGCTCATGATTCACAAGATTGTGCTAGATGTGTATGGCATGCTTTAAGACAGCCATTTATGCAGTAAGAGCCCCACCCCCCCACACCCCACAAAAAAAAGAATCACCACAGTATCAAGGCTACCCTGAGCTGTAAGCATTCCTTTTCATATTTACGTTGACTTCAACCATGCTGCGGTTTTCTTTTTTCATTTTTTCTTTAAATAAATCATTAATGTATGTTAACAGATGCGTGTATGCGTGTGTGCCCACAACCTATCCTCCTTGAGATCTAGGAATTAAACATACAAACATACGCATGAGTGCTAAACTTATGTACGTCATCTAAACTTGCACCTGTTGTCACAAAGTAAAGATCCGGCCAATCACTCAAAACCAAACGACAAACATAATATTTACAAATTCCAGCTTGTTCTCTTACACTTAGAAAATGTACAGTTTGTTTTTTTTTGAACATGTCGTCCTCGCAGCTCACTCCAGTCCAGCGTGAGGGATGGCAGTCTGGCTCCATGAGTGACGTTATCCTAAGCAGACAGGATACAGGAGATCACAAGGAGTGGGAGCTATTCCCGCTTGCCTTGCTTTTAGTGATATACGATGCATGAGTAATGTCAGTCAGTAAAGTTTTTTTTGTTTTTTGTTTTTTTTTTTAGAATGCATCCTCCAGGGTCTTGTCAGAATTGTCCAGAGTGCGACCCGACTCTGAGTTCAGTTGTGCGAAAGATGGGAAATGAGCATACTAGGCTTTTATTCTCACCTTTGGCCGTCATATATATATATATAAATGTATATATGTATGTGTGTTTATATATACATACACACACACACATATGTATATATATATACATACATATATATCATCCTTTATCCCACCTTACAGAGGGGAGGATCATAAAATCATAAAACAAACAGAGAAGAGCAGGCGAAAAGATACGCGTCAGGCAGTCTCTTGAAGCATGTGGTTTATGTCGGTCACGGACAAAAACCTTAATTAGACTATTCATGTTAAGTTTTTTGTAACAAAAAAAGGGGGGCTATCCTCAGGTGGTGATTGCGAGACAGTGACTGCGCAAGCAGCGCAAGAACAAAACAAATTGGGAGCAGAAAAAAGGCTCTCATCAGTCTTTCTAGTAGATTTGCATCACAGTCTCAGTGTTAGGAAATGAAAAAGAAAATAGCAAGAGTAAATATTTACTCTCTTTATTCTAATCATAGTTTTACACAATATTCATCTCTTTATACTTTGATACCCTTTGAAGTGCCACAAAGTGCAGTTAATATTAAAATACAAATCATTTCAGAAATAATAAAAAATAAAAGAATAAGAAGGCAAATTAGCAAACATGAAAAACAAAGCTCTCTGTCCACACTTTTAAGGGAGAAAAAAAATAAATCATGCAACTATCCCAGACAGAAACGTAGTTTATATTCTTTTTTTCTTTTTTTAAATGAGCATATATTGATTTGATGTGATTTCCCTTTCAAAAAGAGACAAGCCACAGTGCAACATTGAGCATAATTAAAATATAACCCTGTGTGGATCAGAAACAAAGATGAAGGGGGTTGGCACTTTTTATGAGGGTGATTCCATTTGTAAGATACAGTCAGGTCGCACCTCTGCAGGCGCTCCACTGGACGCCAGCGAAAGCGGAACTTTGTCACAGTACTTGGCACCAAGAATGCTGGTAAAAACAAGATATCAGAATATTGTTTTTGTAGGTTTTTTTTTTTCATTCATATCCTTACAATTTATTAATAATACATCATTTACATTTGTGTTTTTGTATAAAAGACTCCTAAAGGGAAAAAGAGTCTAGACGTGATTGTGAAAGAGGGGAAAGAATTTGAGATGAACATTGATTATGCCAGTGGTTTAATAAAAAGAGCTACAAGAGAAGATGGAGAGATAGAGAGAAAGTGCGCGAGGGGTAATGAAAAGAGAGAAACTGTTCAATGAGCTGGGGATACAGACAAAGGAATAATGAGAGGGAGACAAATAAAGTACTGGTCATGATTAAGAGTCTGTATGGCAAAGATGCAGCAAGTTCTACTGTGCAGCCTGGATTCCAGGTTGCAGCCCACAGACAAATGATCCACTTATTTCCTGTATCACCCATTAATTGAAGACCCAATCTGGATATGTTTCTGATCATCGGTCCTGAGTATGCAGGTTTTTAAAAGGCCAAACAGTTGGATTCGGCATTTAGGTCATCATAACTGACAACAGTGATCTAAAGCAATTTCAGGGACAGTGGGCAGGGATATTTTGGCGTTATTGATAAACAATTCCATAATAACCTTTCAGCGTGTTGCAAATCAAGTTATCTGAGAGAGAGAAAATGCCAATTCAGTACAGCCTTAAAAGTTAATTTGTAGCATCAAAGGAGGCTTTAGTGAGACGGTGCCCCCTGTTGGCTGTTCCATTACACCTGCACTGCAGGTCCCGGCAACAACTGTCAAAAGCCGTTTTTCTACTGAGTGGAATGGTTCAGTTTGGTACAGTACAGTACGGTTCGGAGTTGTACCCAAAAAAAAATATCTTTTTTTCAGATCAAATCACATTCCCCGGTCATCTATGCGCCACACCACACTTTAAGAAAGACCCTTTTTTTTCTACCGTGCAGTCACTTCTCAACAATTTTCATGTAAAAAAAAAAGCAATATAGTGTGTACATGCACTTAGCCCAACAGACCTTCTAGTCTCAAATACAGCACTCAAGTAGTAACGGGGATTTAATCTACACCATTTAAAAGCATCCATCCATCTACCACTTTATCCTCCACATGAGGGTCGCGGGGAGGGAGGGGGGCTGTGCCAAGACATAGGGCGAAAGACGGGTTACACCCTGGACAGATCGCCAGTCCATCACAGGAACACATATAGAGACAGACAACAACATCAATTTAGAGTGTCCAATTTACCTATTCCCCATATTAGGGAAAGGGAGGAAACCGGAGAACCTGTAGAAAACCAACACCCACATGGGGAGAACATGCAAACTCCATGCAGAAAGGCGCAACCGGGTCATGAACTTGAGTGTTCTTGCTGCAAACCAATTTCTGTTTTCAATCTTTTCAATAAAACCGTTTACTTTTTGCAAGGCTTGACTTTGTATTGTAGTCGTACAAATAATCCACCCGTTAAATACGTGTGTATGTGCCAGTTTGAGTGAGAAAGGAAAGAAGAAAAAGGTGAAGAGGTGTCAGTGTGATGTGTGATGTGTACGGTTAGCAGCCACAGTCTGTATAAAATTCCGAAAATAACAGCAGGAAAAGTGGGAAGGGCTGTGTGGTACATGTACATGCTCTGCTCTACGAAAATAAAGTGCCTCTGTTCACACAAGCAAAGTACCAGAGGTTCCCAACTACAGCTCTGAACCGGGAACTACAACATAAGCATCTCAGTTGCATTACTGAATCCGAGAGAATAAGAAGAAGATTACAAGTCGACAGCTGTTAGCACAGAGCTTAAAAACGTAGCTACCTTAGCCTTTGGCAACCTTTGACCCGTCCGGCTTTACTTCAGATTGGCTAATTACCATGGCTTTGGCTTGCTTTATTGGTTGAGCGCAGCATCCGTTTAACACCTCGAGGATAATTAGATGGAATCGCCAAAACTAAACCACAACAAAAGCACATGCAGCTGCTTTTTTTCTCCTCTCATTTTATGACCAGTGACATAGCGACAGAGAACTTAAATCCCTGAGTACCAGTCCCCAACCGTTACCGTATCGGGTGACCAAAGTAAAATGGTACTGTACGGTCAGCTGACAGTCAGGTGATTGGGTGACAGGAAAAACGTCACTCCCTTGCAATCAGTGTAAATATCCCATGCTAGTCGAGGCAAATGCCTGCGGTCTATTCTCATACAAAGCTTGACATCAAGTTGAGATAAACAGCCACAAACAAAAAAAAGAGCTGCCGGATGTGCTCCATTGTTTATTGTGTCACTTTCGATGTTGTCATCGGTACGGTGTCACCCTACGTGTCTCACTGACATGGCCATCAGGCACAGCCCACACTCCATCTACCAGTTAAAGGTACTATTCTCAGTCTCATTGCAAACCATCCTGTACTGTACCAAACCAAACCGGGCCATGGTGGAAAACACAGCAAAAGTCCAAGGCTCTGTTCAGACCTGGTATTAACCTGTCCTTACTGTGTGATCACATGTGGGGAAAAACTGTTCACACCTTAAATTAAAAACAGGACATCAGCTGAGGTGGTGTCCTTTCTGTCCTTGCATTCATTCATGCTCAAGAATGTGGCCACATGTGTCCTCAAACCACCAAGTGTAGTTTTTGTGATTTTCGGAGAATGCATTCAGGATGGACTTGGAGAATTCCGAACTGAAGTTAGTATGATTGGCACGGATCATGCAGGACAGACGTTAATACCAGGTCTGAATGGGTTCTAAAAGAGAATCGAGGCAATGGAGAATCACATTGATCTGATGAAACAAGTGCATTTGTCCACGCTTACCTAACGAAGAGTGATCAGGACAGAAAGCCTTAAATCTTAAAATGTTTAGTAACCCAAACCTCACCAATGAGTGCTTTTTCCACTGATCCTGCCGCTTTGAGTTTCACAATAAATGTAGATCACATGCTCATCTGCGTATCCATTTTCATCCTCGCACTTCCAGCACTGACAATACATTTCGCACAAAGTGAAATTCTCCAAAAATCAGACCACAGAAACAGCTGTTGGGACATAGCGTGGTGCCCAAGCACTCACTTCCAGATTGGGCCTTTTTAAAGCTGCAGTTTGTAAGTTTCAATAAATGGCAGCTTTATAACAGACAGCTTGTTGGAGCATATGTTGCTCCACACAGAGCTGCTCACTGCTATAATATCTTCACACTAAATGAACAGAAAATGAATATTTGCATTCTATGCAAAACAGGTTTGCATGAACAACACTACACAAAAAAGAATAAAAAAAAACAAAAAAACAAGCAAGCCGCACATTAGATGCTTGACTGATTGTGGTCAGCTTGAAGGCCTCTTTGAGAGAGCGACAAGCTTAAAGCTGCTTTTTTGGGGGGGCTTGTCCAAACGCCGGGTATTGAAAAGTTGTTAACAAGAAAAAAAACTAAGACGACAGGCTTTTGGCAAAGGAGTGATTTTAAATCGACTTCTCGATTAATGATTATATTTTCAAGATATTTAATGGCTTGATATCTTACAGACTGCAGCTTTATTTGAGGGCTTGATGCAAAAGACATATTAAAGAGGAATAGAGGGTGGTGAGAGTGAAGTTTATATGGAACAGTTTGTGCGGTTCGTCTCTGTAAGCCCAGAGTGGGGTAGCAGAGGTTGTGCCTAGTCCTATACACGGGTGGTGGAATGTTGGTGTGGCAGAGCATTGTTGCTGTGGCTGGGGACAGGCGTACCGGAAGGGGCCGGGACAGGGGGATACGTGTTGAATGGGTGTAGGGGCTGCATGCTGCTGATAGTGTTGGGGATCATGGTGATGGTGTTGGCTGTCATCAGTGGCACATCCTCCGGTGCTCGCCGCAGGGCCAGCGTGTAGTCAGGAGGACACACTGGGGGCCGCAGAGGCTCCAGGTCACCATGGACACCACGGGAAGGCAGGGGTGTGCCGTGCTCTAGCTCCACTCTCTGCTGCTTCATCTGCAGTGACATGAGCTCCTCCTCTTGGCTAAGAGCCAGGTCATTGTGCGGTGGCGCACCGACTACTCCCATGCCAACACCCATGCCCATTGTCGTGCCTCGTTGTGGCGAGAGTCGGCGGTGGCGCCGCTGCATGAGTTCGTGACGCTTATCCCGTTTATAGTAAAGTGCCGCAAAAGCAAGCACGTTGAGAAAAAGAAGCGAGGCGCCCACAGCTACCGTCACGCTCAGCTCGGTGGAGTAATCTCTGGTCTCAGAGGGGAAAGGATGGTAGGGGGTTCTCTCTGACCCATCAGGCTCAGGGTCAGGAGGGTAAGTGGAGATTACAGGGTGTCGTGTGGAACGAGTACCAGAGCTTTGAGGGCCCTTCCAGCGGTTGGGGCCTCCAGGTGGCAGTCGAGTTGTGAACGAGCTAATGATTTTCTCATGAAGGCTGTGCAGATGTGGCACAAGCTCCAGCCAGAAGGCCACCTTGTTGGCCCGGTAGTTGTCTCTGACGCGAGGCTTCAGGCCAATATGCAAGTACTGCTTGTCTTTGGAGATGAACTTGGTCCAGATGACCTCCTCAAAGCGGTTGGGCTTGGTGTGGATGAAGGTGGTGTCCTGAGGAACTGGCAGGTTTGGATCCCTGTAAGAGGTCCAGAGAGTGGACAACAACCAGTTTTACCAAAAGATGCACTGAAAGTGCTACTTGCATCCAAAAAAATGTGTCTCATTTGACAATGGTTTGAATCTAACAGACTGTCTTTATATTTAAAAGTTACACACTACAGATTTAAACAGGACAAATATGCACATTGGAAAGTATCTTTGAAATCTGTAATATTTTACTGACCCCGTCTTGGCAAAGTTGGTCCAGTATGTCATGACTACAGCACTGAGCATTACGTCGTTCTTGGAGAAGTTACAGGGAAAGAGGTCAGTGGCTCCCACCATGGGAATCCCAAAAACATATGGGATCTCATCTCCGTGGGCTGCGTCTGCCCACTCTGGCCTCGCCTCAGTCTGACAGTGGTGGTGGAAGGTGTAGAAGTAGACTGGCGACTGGAACTCAGCGTGCAGCTTGGCAGTGGCAATAGCCGGGGCCACCCACTGATGGTCCGTGAACAGAGCCAGGAGGGTCTTCCTGCGCATGTCGCTGTTGTCCCTATCCGCCCAGTCAGTGTACATGAATTTGATGGTTTCCCTCAGGATATCTTTACCTGGAAATAAACAAAAAGAGTTTGTGAGGATGCACTGTACATCCTCATCAAAGAGTGTACGGTAAACTATGAAACCCTAATTAAGTTATGTGAAATCATTTCTTATCAGCATTTATCATGACACTAAACACTTCTTATTTTTCAAAAGTCAAACTGATAGTAAACCATTGTCTTCACTGATATTGAATTTTATCTTATTAGTGGTCTACATTCATTGAAGTCACATCTGTAAGTTGTAAGGTAAAAAAAAAACCGGTCCAACCCATAGAAGTGTACAAAAAGCGACACAAACGTCAATACTGTTTTTGGACATTGAGACAAAACTCAAACAGATGTTATTTTAAATGTGTTTTATACTGTTTTATACTGCAACATCTGGTGTTCATGTACAACTACAGTGTTTGCAAAGGCTTATTTGCTATTATAGAGCTACATGTTCTACACTTGGACCCAGAGTTCCTTTGAGTTGATGCCTTTAAGCAGCAATGTCTTTAGCTCTATGTTTGATATACACAGTGCATGTTATAATTTTTTGAACTTTTAATGTTAGATAGTTGATGTCATGTTAAATGTTAATATATATATATTTTTTTTTTTTATTGTTGTACTACATTGTACTCTGTAACATTATTACCAATAATGAAATTCTTTGTGCTCAGCTCTACAAAGTAGTATGATGAGGTAGAAATGTAGTGTTATATACAAGAAATTATATATAAAATAGAATAAGGGGATATATATCAGGGGATCAGGGGAATCAGCAGTTCAAAAGCCTGATGGCTTGCAGATATAGGCTGTCGAGCATCCGGCTGATGCTCCTGTCTCCCAGGAGTAGGAGTGTGAAAAGTCCATGACTGGGATGACTGGGGTCAGAGATAAAATAAAATAATATAAAATAACTTAAAACTGTTATTCAAAGTGTTTGCTTGCTTTCTCAGTTAAATCAGGTTAAGAAGTGTCTCTTCAAGTTGAGTTATCTTGTACTTTTTAGGCAGCAAGTGAACTTTCTTATAGTCCTTATCTGCCACATTATCTTCATAGTTTAAAAAAAAAAAAAGAACTGTCTCAGCTTGTCAGCTTTACTGCTTGGACTGCACCAATAAAGACTCCAGACCAGAGCCAATATACAGGAAGCATCATAAACATTATTTACTGTGGACACTGTTTTATACAGCAAAATCAATGTTATCCTATGTGCTACGGGTGATTTCATCACAGCACATCGATGATCTGTTCAGTCCATGACTTAATTTCTTAGCTGTTCACAGCGGTGAGACAATGTCAAGCAGAAGACGCGAGGGACGGCGATGTCCACACGACCTGACAAAGGCACCAGCGGTCTAGAATAGTCGGTTAGCTTACATCAGTAAATCTGTGCGGATGTGCCTATGGTAACTGTTTCTGAATAATAAATGTACATCACACCAAACGGGAAAATGTAATGACACTCATTAACCGAGCGTTTCGTCATTCCTTCACCTCTCTGACAATTCCACCGCAATCATTGCAACAGTGATTAGGAGCAAACCTCACAGTTTGAGCGTGTCCAACGTATTCCAAAGTACACTGTTCTTTATGAATATTTATGAAAATGCAAATTCTCATTGACCAGATTTTCAAAGCTTTCCTGTTATCGCAGGAATGACCCTGAGATTCTTTACAGTGAAAGTCAGAGTTGAGAAAAGCGTAAAAAAAAAAATATCAATGTCTGCGTAAGTCTAAGATATATTATGATATGTCCGCTTCTTTATTTTGCAGTTTGACAGCATTTTCTCTCCTCCTCCCGCCAAAGTCCATAGAGAAAATCCTAACCACAACATTGCGTCAGTAAGTTCAAATGTGTTATTTTGTGACTTTAGTCCTTGAAATCCTTTATTTGGGTTTACCCAAGTGACATGAAATTACCAACTTTAAAGAGAGGCAAAAGAAAATGTCTGTGTCCCTAACAGTAAACATTTTTTCTCGATTACACTATGCAAGGTGTCTATCACAGCTTGAGATTAGTGAATAATAATGAGATGACATCGTGTCTGACCATCAGGGTATCCATACAGATTGTCCACAAAGTTGGAGATGGTGTAGTCAAATGACGCTGCTGATATTCCATTTTCCTCTTCGCTGTCATCCACAAACTTCAGCCCCTCTCCCTGGTTGACACCCAGCAATATGTCGTAGTTGAGGAACTCGCCCTGGTGTGAGCACACACACACACACACACACACACACACACACACACACACACACACACACACAGCATGTCAAAAAAGTGTAACAATCAAGGACAATGCAACAAGCATATCATGTGCAGTGTTCGGTTTAATGCCATGTTTTACTTGTATGTGGCGTTGTGGGTGCAAATTTGGTTAACAAATCTTTCACTGGACTTTGGCGTTTCATTATCAAAGGGGTCGGTTCATGTCCATCCTCATGCTAGCTTAACTGAGCCCAGTAGTAGTATTTCTTGTGTCACTGGTGGGAATGAGCTCCCTCATGTGGCTCAGGGATGTACTGCAGATATAAAACGATTTATTTAAATAAAACAAACAGTGACTTCACGACTTAAGTTGTGACTCAACCTCAAAAGACTTGAGACTCGAGGACACTTAAATTATACCAGTAGGTGTCAGTCGTGGGCTGGTTACTCTTCGGTATGGCACTGTACTTCAGCCTGTTTAATGTAATGACAAACTCTGAACACTGTGTGGATGGTAGTACAGTACATGCTTGGAATTAAAAAGATTTAGCTATGCAGTGTTAGGGACAGACCAGATGGAACGAGAGACTTGACTTGGAGCACAAAGACTTGAGACTTGTGAACATGTCTATAAGACACACAGAGAAACGAGCTCTGACCTGCTGCATGAGGATCTCAGGATCATCTGGAACGACATCCCCATCCACCACAGGTCCAAAGGCAATGTGATAGCGTGCAGGCTGAATATCTTGGTCCACCAGCTCCCGGAAACTTTTCCTCCGCAGGCACTCCACCAACTCACCCATGTCCTCCAGAGTGCAGCCGACCTTCCTCGCGAGGATCTTTGTGTACATTAGCGGCCGGTAGTTGACTGACCAGCTGGAGATGGCGGAGCCACTCTGCGCAATGGCCCTCTGGAACAGGCCTGTACAGAGCGGGATCATATATAGCACATAGCATATTCTTTCATCTGACACACTTTTGCGAGCAGCTGATGGGACCCTCAAGGCTTTACAGCTTGAGAGATCTCAATAATGCATATCTCGGAGGAAGAGGAGTGACTGTAGAGCTATACTGCGTACGTACAAAGGGAGACGATAACCTGCTGTGTTTCATAGCTGCAGAAAATCTTTATGAATATGAGCGAAGGAAAATTCAGAGCTTCCATAACATCCAGCAGGAGACAGCAACAAGAAAACGGGTGACAACTGTGCACAGAGCAGTGGGCGATGCTGGATTAAAGCGAGAGCGACAGGAACAGAGACAGCAAGAGGAGCAGAAAACACTCGCACTGTTGCATCGCTGCACTGTTATGTAAAGTGGTTTGCTGTCCCTCTGTTTTATCTGCAGATTCTGTCATTAATAATTAAGCCCCCCCATATTCTGCATGTGCCCCACCCCCACTCCTCTCCCTGTGAAATCAATTAAAAAGCCTCTCCGCTGCAGCTCCAGCTCCACTGCTCATCTAATGTCTCCCCTGTACAAACACGCCCGCGCACACACACACATGCATACTCAAGTGTTGAAAGTAAAAGTACACATTTTTTTTTAGATTTTTGAGAATTCACCACATTTAACATTAAACATAAACCTCCATCCGGGGGGCACTGTGCCAATCTCAGGTGACATAGGGCGATAGGCAGGTCACAGGGCCACATATAGAGACAAATAGACATTCACTCTCATTCACACCTACAGTCAATTTAGAGCATCCAATTTACGTAATCCCCATATTGCATATTTTGGGATGAAGCCGAAGAACCCAGAACATGCAAACTCCATGCAGAAAGTGCAGAATTTAGACAAAAATTAAAAAGTTAGGTTTTTTGAGAAATATATCTGGTCTTGACTGTTTTGCTAACGATCTCGACCCACAGGTCAGTGGTCCCAACATCGCTAGTCAAATTAATTCTTCCTTCTTTTTTTTTTAAAAAAAATTAATCCTATTTAGGAAATGCAGTGGAATTAAAGTTGTGAGAAATACAAAAACTCAAGCTAGCCCAACATTTCATTGTATTTCATCACTGAAGTGATAACAAGTTTTGACAAGAAATTTAAAAAAGGGGCTCCTAATATAATACGACACAACATCTGCCAGGGTTGAACGCTATAATCCACACAGCGTGTGCAGCACGGCAGTGTCCATGCAAAGCATTCGAGTTAGGTTGTGAGTGTATCAGTGAGTATTTGACAGCAAGCAGTGCAGTCGACAGCTGGCTACTTGTCAAAAAATACCAACTTGGCCAGTACTACCCAATTACTGAAATGCTTTTCCTTGTCCTCTTGAATATTTTCTGATTCAGAACAGATACAGAGATGAGCCTCCCACCACACACACACACACACACTCATACGGTTCAGTTATTTAATTAAACGTTAAAACATATGCCATTTCATTTAGCACATACAAGATGTTGATTTTATCCGTCCAATGTCTGCTGGGGTGAAGGTTGATGGTTTGGTAATAACATAACGTCTTAGTTCTTTGGAAAACAAGCCATTTTAATTCACCTTCCAGGATGTGTTCTGACAGAAGGTCATATCAAAAGCAAGTGTGTATTTAAGAGATCCAACATCCAAAAACAGACCTAGAAAGTAGCCTTAATAAGCTGTATTGGCCACTGCTCTGGATCATAAAGTACTGCTCTAATGGCCCAATGCTACTGCAAGATTTATTTTTACTTTAGTGGAGAAGGATAATTGAACAAGGGTGATTTTGTAAGTGCAGTTCACTGATCTTTGCCTCATTTGGTGCAATGTTATTTGGGATTATTACAGCGCTCCTTTGCCAAGGTGGGTATTGGCTTCATGGCAAAATATCCTTCTTCTGTTTACTCACTCACACTGTTGCTTTTCAGATTACTTCAGATTACAGGGGATACACAAAGACCCTTAGCATTTAAAATGGGTATGGTGTGGTTGCTTAAGTTCCACCATCAGATTCACTTTAGTTTTACATCAAACCTATATGATTAATTTTCTTGAGACGGAAATTAAAGAGGCTGCATCTGCATATTCAAGTCATAATCTTTGATCAAACAAGTCATATTCAATCACAGTCATTCTATGACTTACAGAATATAACACATATCTTACATATATAGCCTTTAACAAGTGTATGTTTATTGAAATAATAAATACAGTAGCATAAAAATGGAATCCTCTGTTATACAGCTGAAATTGCAGGTTAGCAGCCGGAAATTGCTAACTGTAATTGCGCTGTAATGAAATACACAACCCACAGAGTCGTGAAAGTTAATCCTGTTTGACAGCTAAAAGTGACAATGCCAGTGAAGGAACCTCACCCTCAGAGTGATGGGAGAGGATGAGAAGGTTCACACAGGCAGCACCGGCCCCGGAGCCAAAGATGGTTATTCTTTCTGGGTCTCCTCCAAAGTGGCCGATGTTTTCGTTGAGCCAGCGCAGAGCTTGGATCTGGTCCAACAAGCCATAGTTCCCCTTTGCAGACTGGTCCCCTGTGCTCAGAAAGCCTGCGGGGTACATTAGAACAAACATAGGGAGAAAGTACAGATTTATGAGCAGATGGAGGAGCGGCACATAAATTCAGAGGCACAGGATAACATAATCCTATGTGTTTATTGTCATTATTTTAACATTATCCCCCATTAAGAGTAGATGAAACTCCTCAGCCTCCGACTCTTTGCCAGTCTGAGGAGATTTTACACAGAAAACCTGCCAAATTACTCATTTTTAAGACCCAACCTGGAAATACAACGCAGTTAAGAAGACAAGCAGAGAGAGGAGCACAACAGAAGGCATGTTTCACCTACTTATGCAGTTGGTACACTCAGAGCCGGATTAACGTAAAGGCAAACTAGGCACGTGCCTAGGGCCCGATTGGCAGGGGGCCCACACAGAGGGACAATCAAAACCTAAGAATGACTTGGTCCGCGTTTCAAGATTTGACTACTTATTAAACTATTCAATTTAATCAACACATTTAATCAAGATTTTCTGCTAAATGCAATAGCTTACAACATTTATCTTATTTGCTCTGTTTACATAGCAATGCTGACACCTATTGGTGATTTACTGGTACTACTGCCTTAACAATGACACTTGCAATGGATCAGATAAGGATAATTTAATAGCATTTAATAGAGCCTCGCAGTAACGTATAAATAAGGTAATAAAAATCAAAAAATAGTCTGATAGACTGTTTAATATACGACACATGACTTATTTTGGCATACAAAGAACCAACTCGTAACCAAAGACTACGCAATGTAAAATGTGAATTAACTTTTATTAGTAACTTTGGTAAGTTTCAGATTTCAATTCATAAATACCATTGATGAAGGGGGGGCCCAAAAAATACAGTCTGCCTAGTATAGTCCATTTATTTAATCCGGCTCTGTGTACACTCCCACAACAAGACAAAATAAACTGAAGTAAATGTCAGCCACAGACACACAGGATTCACACCATATTCTCACAAGCACACACAAAGACATCTGCCGCTTTTCAAATTTTTGACTGTTTATTATTTTAATAGCTCAAAGGTTTGAAAATGTAATTACACACTACCAGAAAAGCATAGGAGGGACGTACATGTTGTATTTATACTAAATGATGAGAAACCTAACATCAGCTGTTGATCATGTCAACGTCCTAGACGTTGCAAAAATGAAAGCTCTGTTTCACAGGTTCTCAGTTGGGGGGTCCAGCGACCATTGGTGGTCCATGTCATTATATATTTAGCATGATTTACATTGTAAGTTGGTCTACTTTGTATTTTAACAAAGCACTTCAAAACCAAAAATACAATGTATAGTACATTAACGTTCATTGTATAATCTGAAATAGATTAATTTAATAGATGACTTTCTTATCAATCAATTTTAAGTATTTCCAAAAGCAATAGATGATGGGGTTCCGGTGAATCCTACCACATGATCAAATATTCTTGTCTTGATTGTTTCAATAGAATGCAGATTGAGATGTTGAATAATACATTTTGATAATATAGCTGCCAAAATCTTAGGACGACGCAAAATAAAAGATTCAAGATTGAAAGATTTGTGCCGTTGCTTCATTGTAAAGCTGCCCCACAGTTGCTCAAATCCAGTTTATGGATTGCTAAAACATTGGTTACGACAGGTGAAAACAAAACCTTTCACCTGACTTCTCATAGTAGCTTCTGATGCCATTCCAAGTCAAGGGCACTTCTGATATACTTTGCCAAATAGTCTATACGTTAGATTACAATGTTATATAGTTCTAATTATGTTAGTTACAAATAATAGCATAACAACTGCGGACCAAGTGAGTTCGCCGGGCACAGACTAGTTGCTGCGTTATATGTGAGGCAGCTTAACTAAATCAGTTCAAATTCACGTCATTTAATTCAAAATAATGTGATGACAGACATTAAAGCGGTTGTCAGCGCTGTTATAATTTGGACTAGCTTTAGGCTAACTACCTGCTGTTTACACTGTGCTCCCTATACCGCAATGAATGTTTCTGGTGAGGGGACAGGACATTTATTCTTTAATATGTGTATATTCATATACACATCACTTGAGTTGTATAAACAGAAACCGACAAGTGGAAAATCAAGCAATAAATCAAAATATATTGGATATGGTTTCGTGGGGATAATGGGATATATTATGCACAGATTTGCGCTTGTCACAATTTATATTGGGCCCCAGAGGTTTGTCATCCTAAAAAAGTGGATCTGCATAAAAAAACAAAAAAAAACAACCTCTACTCTAGATAAGTGGTAGCTGTCGGAATATAGAGCTATTTAACATAATAACAAAAAACGTATTTCACTGACAGCAGGTGTAAAGAAAACATAAATTGCAGCTCTGTAGTGCAGCCATGCATACTTGTGTTTACTTATGTCAGGATATGTACATTAAAATCTAGTATATTCAAACTATAAACAAGGTCCTGAGGTCATGGTTAGTGTCGCTGCATGAAGTCCGTTGGTTAGATTGTCTCCATATGGCATAAAGACACCTCAATGCTTTGTGATTAATAAAGTGATCACAATTCGAAACGTTTCCTCGGGAGATGAAAAAGACATATATCAATGTTGTGAAGGGTGGCAGTAAAGTAAAGTGATAGGAGTCCACAGGCAGATGGTGGGAGACAGCAGTCAGTGGGTTGGAGTGCTGAACGGCAAATGGATTATAATGTGATGGCAGGGATGATAACGATGGTGATGATGACATCCTGCCAAAATGACCTTCGCACCACCATCGGCTTGACACACATCTCAACCACACTCTTGACTGAACACTGTGCACTACACCTAGCGGCACTTTAAAAGCTTTTTTTGCTTGGGTTCCCTGGCTAAATCATGATTCATATTACAAAAATCCTTTGACAAAAAAACACGACACAAATGCTTTCACCCTTTTAGGACAACTTTGCACAATGAAATATCGGCCTGTGAGAGATGCAGGGGTTGCACAAAATGTTAACTTGGAGAAGGTAGCGCCGGGGAGTGGGCGAAACATCAATATTATCTCAATATCTTCACATGGAGCAAGATATTATCTTCGATTTTGGATATCATCATATCGTGATATGACATCTGTGATTGGTTTAAAAAGGCTGTTGCAGCCTTGACCTTGTGGCATTTAGTATTAAATATTACATTTAAGAGTGATTAAAATCACACGGAATTAAAATGTTAAGACTTAGACCAATTTTAAGCAACTTAAGCAGCTCCCCTGAGATACTGAATAGCCATCGCTCCTAGAAAACTACAACATTTCACTTTGTTGATTGTCCGGCGCTTTAAATTTGTCATCCAGATCATTGGTCTGGTTGATTGTAGGTCTATGCAATTCTATTGGTCACGCGCCTTGAAAGTGGGAGGTGACTACATTCTTTCCAGACTCGATCTTAAAGGTGACTCAGATGCAGTTTGGCGTTAGCCATGCTATGAAAATATGGAATATAAACACATTAGGGATGGTAAAAGGTGAAAAAAAGAACACAATTACATTTTATATAAAGTAAGTAATATAAAAAAAAAGTAATTTATTAACTTATTATTGCTTTTTGCAGGAGCAGTTTCCATAGAAATGTTTCTAATTCGAACCATATCAGAAATAGTTTTAAAGGGACTATGCCCAGCAATCGGGATATAGTTCACATGTTTTGGAAGTAATTGCTTTATCCTTGGATCATCCTGGCTCTGGTCCTGATGTGACTCTGACCTGGTTACGTATATCAGCACTGGCCCACGCCTCTAATCAGAACCATAAGCATGTGGAAGTGTCTGCCCTGACTGTGTGCTGAGCTGAGCCGCCTGCCACAGTTGCCTGGCAACTGTTCAGAGCTTCAGGCAAAATGGTATGGACAGACACTCACAAAAGCACTTGCATGCACGAAATTCAAGCACGTCCATATTCAAGTGCACAAACTATGCCACACAAAAATACAGTCACTACACACATGCGTAGATAAATGTCTAACTGTCACTCCCTCTGCCAGGGCAACATAAAGAATTTGGTTTCGTCCTCTATCACTGAAGATAAATCAAACAAGTTCTTTCTTCTTCACGGAGTCTCTCCTTATACTCATCTGCTGAGTTAAGCTTCCTACAGACTTTAGCGCTGAGAGCAGCAGTTTATGAAGCCGAACTCATACATATTCAACACTTGCTTTAGGTAATGGCCAAGGAAATGTGAGGAGAGTCATCAACCTTTAAGTAAAGATACTGGCATGAAGACGCAGGGAAAGGAAATGAATGGCCGAGAGACAGCAGAGAGGAGTGGTGAGCATTAGATGGAGGGACGTTTAAAGCTCGTGCACTCACAGACTTCTAATTGTAACTGCCTGACCTTTGGGAAAGTGTATTTTTATTTATTTTTTTAATTATGAAAGCATGATATTTCAATTTAATGCAATACAAAATAAGATTGAGCTTTTAGTTGCTGTACAATGAAGAGATGAGTCATGGTGAGAGCACTGATATGGTGCTGCATCAACAGCATGAACTTAAAATAGAAATGTATCAAGATGATTTTTTTTTTTTTGGGAAATTCCAAATTTCAAAAGAGATTTGGAGTATATATGAAAACAACAAACATGTTTTTTAGTGTTTTTGCAGGGGTGGCACGATATCACATTTGGTGCCCGATCACAAACTTGAGTATCTACCAATACCGATCTGTCTGTCAGTCTGATAGCAGTCATTTTGGATTTTTTTTTCAACTATCAAGCTGTTAACAACACATTTGTGCTAGCCATTGAATGTTATTTCGAAGACATAGTTCTCCAACAAATATTCTGCTCCCATAAAGACGAAATAAACAGCCCAAGACATTACTCAACTCAAAATTGCTTATTTTATATACAGTGTGTGCATTTTGAAGCATGCAGATTTGTATTCATTTTTTATCCCAGCCGGTGAAGTATCAAAATGGCTCATCCCTAACATTTAGTGTAATATGAGGGATGAGCCAGTGCAAAACTCAGGATTGGTACTACTGGTCAAAACCACTGGACTGGATATCAGGAAAAATAAACCACTTAAAAATCTGATAAATTCCAAAAACCCTACATTTTACTTACTAGTAGTACACAGTGTAAAATGTGGCCTGTTTTTCCTTTATATAGGGGCATTCTATTTGTTTTCTAGTAAGAACATGGTGTTTTTTTAAATGGATGGTTTTGGCTTGATGGTAAATGCATCAGCCACATGTGTTGTGAACAGCTTGGCAGTTTAAAAGATGCAACAAAGTGTGTATTGGACTGATATCTGTAGATTCTAAAGGTTGTGATAGTATATGTATCAGACAAGAAATGGTTTTGAGCTTTCCCAATCGTTCTCTGCATCCTCCCAAATTCCCAGAACTAAAGTCTGTGGTCTCTGGTCAGAGGCATCATGGGAACACACATCTGCAGACCCTTTTTTCAACTGAACAGAACAGTGTGACTGCAGTGGGTCACGGAACATATTTCTGTGAACAGAGGAGAAAGAATCAGATGAGAGGAGGGAGGGAGGGAGGGGGTGAGGTGGGAGGGAAAAGGAGCAAAAGAAAAACAATCCAGAGACATAAAAAGAGGAATTAAAACAAGTACTGCCCAAAGCTACTGTCACAGACCAGAGAAGTGAAAGGGGAACTAAAGGACATGTATAATTCCACTGCAATGTCAAAAACCAGAGGGAAGACAATGGCCATTTAATACACAGGGAAGGAGACACATTTGATTCCTATATATAAGAGTCACAACTTCAAGTAGATCAAATATTGACACACTAATAAAAAAAGATGGACAGATTTCCTGCACACTGAAGATCCATTTTGATAATAATATGATCATTGAATTCTAAATTTACTTATGATTTAACCTTGGTTATACATTATTATAGCCAAAGGTGGATTTGATATGACCTTTCAAAGAGCATTGAATTATAAATTAACATACAGTGTTTTAATCTGGCTGAGACTAAGGGGCATAGACGTTTGTTAGTGTATAACACAAACTGCCACTTTGCCAGGTTGCAGATCCCCTTCACTCCGTGTCTCTTAATTTTACGCTGGATGACAAGACTGCGGAAAATCCTTCAGAAAATCCTTGTGGTGAAAATAGTTCTACTTGGTGTCTAACGAGTGCTGCAATTCTCTCACGAGTTTCCTGCATTCAACTGGAATTTTATTGATAGCATTTGAATATACTACCGATGAGTATGTTAAGTGTGTAATCACTTTAAAATAAAAATATTGCATATTCACAAACAGATGCAGATTCAAAAGAACAAACGGAAACAAATGCAACGTGAGAAACGCGCCGCAAGAGAAAAACGATCTGCAGAAAACCAAAGCACATGCATCAACAGAAACGGGCTGCAAAAACAAAACGATGCCAAACCGAGAACACACACAAATCCCAAAAACAGCAGCAGGAGAGAAAGACTTTTACTGCTTTCAATCTCGGAAAATAGTAGCCGAGTAAGTCGAGGAAATTACTCTAATAGTCCGCAAAAAGTGATCGGTGGGGATTCTAAACACTGCCGTTACCAGAAATGCATTTACACTGTAATTGGGCTCCCTTCCGCGCAGCTAACCTGCTCTCAGTACACTGCCCATGGGCTTCCAATGTCATTGTATTTATTACCTTACTAATCTCATTCAATTTTTACCCAATTCACGTGCCCATTCAGAAGGTGCCAAGCTGTTCAGTGAAACTGGGCTGGTGTGCTTTCCTGAAAGCTTCAAATGTCACACTAAAAAGACATCTTAAAGTTTTTGTTTTTTTAAAGAAACAGCAGTTTTTTCTAGTTTTCCCAGAAAAAAAAAAAAACACTTAACACACTTAAAATATACATACAAGTGGATACATGTAACAATATATTAATAGCACAATTACACATTTTCCTGTGGTCCCAGTTTAGTTGCTATCATGCATTTTGAAGGTCATAGTAGTCGATTGATGCCTACATAAGTTCTCCAACACACTTAGGAGGGGAGGGTGAAGTGAGGGATATTCATTTGTATTTTCCACCAACTGAATAGACTGATTTTTGAAGGTGCAAGGCTTGAAGGTGGGCAGCAAAGGTGGATTCACAGAAAGAAGGTGCTGGGTTTGATTCCTGGTCCGGTGTTAGACACCTCGGCTCAGGTTGGTCCATTTTTAGTGGACCAACTATGCCATTTGAAATAAAACAAACAAACTGATTTTTAAAGCTTTTGACTCAGGCAAATCTTTGAACAATGCGATCCCTTTCCCCTTTTTCCATTTTCTATTCCCGTTTGCTGTAACTGAGCATTGTGATCATCTCTGCAGTATTGTCAATGTTTGTCGATGTTGGGTTTATTGTTACGCTCTCTGCTCATGTTCGAGTTCTAGATTATTTGTTTTACTATGTCTTATTCTTTTAAAAGCATAACCCGGGAGATTAGCTGCTTATAAGCCACAGCTAGATGTCACATTCATTAAAATGTATTGTCCTTTTCATCCTGGACAGATTGACAGTCAAATATCAATAATAATAAAAAAAACTATTGCTTTGATTGATTTTTATACCCAAAAACACACCTAAGAATAATCCAGACACAAGTTGTAGCTGGACAATGCACTTGTGCCACGCACTTTCGACCATGTGTGACAGATTGCTTAAATTGATTGTTATGCGATGAGTAAGTTGTTGAGCAGTATGTATGGCAGGCTGCATTAATTATCTTCCTTGGATTTGACTGCTCCAGCTGTGCCACTGGAGGCCAGCTTGGCATACAGATTGGTGTCACTTTCATTCATCACACCTATAACTCATTACTGTTCAATGTGAAATTTGCCAATAAGGGAGAAGGTGTCCTTAGCTCTCATTCCGATACATGTCACGTCGCTGAAACTTTCCCAACTGGGAACCTTCTAGACACGGCAACAGATATACAGTACAGCAAAGGCAAGGGATGTCTTGTATTGTGGTTTTTAATGTGTGGGCCCATGTGCATCTCATCACAGTTTAGTTTTGTGTGCCGCTATCACAGTCTGCAGAGCACTCACAGTGGGAAGATTGTGGCTCTGAGCGAAGAGTGGGAGGTGCATTTCATTTGTATTGGGGGATGACCGAGTTGTGAGAAGGCAGCAGGCTGAAATTAACAGAGGGCAAAATGTGTGCCCGGCTTAAAAAATGTTGTTTATGTCACAATAATTGGATGTTTTTGAGAACAAGGGGTCAAAATATTTGAACCGATTCTCAGGGCTATAACTGACTCGACCCATGCTGCAAATATTTTCATGTGCATGGGCTTGTAAATTCCCGCCATTTAAAGAACAGAACGATTGGTGTGTATTAAATGAGCACATCGTGTTTTACATCCTGTAAAACAAAAATAAAACCCATCTAAGACTGATTTTTTTTTTTTTTTTTTTTTTTTTAAATCAAATTCATTATTTGGCAAACAGATGGACTCAGGACTCAGGACCAGGCAGACTTGGAGATGTGAAGGTCATAGAAAAGGCATGAGAGTTACAACTTTTTAATCAGCTTTAATCATATTGTCCTTTTTGTATTTTCATGTGTTCTGCATCAAAACACAAATTCCTTATATCTACTTGGCAAAAAAAAACAGAGGCATTATTGATTTAGATTCAGATTCTAAATAATGCCATATGCATTTCTGTAACACACAGTAAGTGTTCAATTGCATGTTTTTGGGGTAAAACAACAAAATAAGATCAACAAATATGGCTACCAGCTGTCCTGAAAAAAATGGATCAAATGGCCATGAGCAAACTCATGGAGAACGACTCCGTAGCTCAGCCCCATGTTGCTTCTTCCATGTGTTGGCACATTTTTTTTGGTAAAAATTGGATTGGTTCAGTCTTGCTGCTCCAGCTGTGGTTGACAGCTGTTTTCAATGAAAAAGTTCCGATGTATTCTCTGTATCGTTGCTTCTGTGCACCAAGTCACAGGCAAACTGAGACGAGGAACACAGCAATAGCACATGCAGCTGCTGAAGAGGCAGATGTTGACTTCAGGAGGAAGTGAAGCACAAAAGCAGAGGTAAAAATAGGACAACAATGCAGGCCATAATAAACATGAGTCCGAATTAGTGCAGTTAAACAACTGACTGTGTTGAAAGGTGCCCATGGCTGTGAATGCAGTTGCTAATAAATGCTACATGGATGCTATAGGAAGCTATTGGAGGTTAGCAGAGCAGTGGCTGTCATGCTAACAAAAGAGCAAAAGTTGCCAATGTTGCTAAAGTGATGGTGATGTCATTGCAATTGGATCATTGATGTATTTCAAGAATTCGTCACGTCTTGCGCAAGCTGCTCACCTAGCGCAAGCACCAAAACTCTTCTACTTGCTTGACGCGTCCGTGAATAGCCAAAGGCATCATGGGAATAGTAACAGGCGTGGCATTTTTACAATGTTATATTTTGCCCTTTAAAAATGTTGATTCGCCTCAGCTCTTCAATTCACATACTGCAGTAATATAAAATATTAAATTGTCTCTACCAAAATACACTGTGGGAACATTGTAGAACCTTTTTCTGTTTCCACTGGATGTGGAGGTAATAACAGGTTTTACACAATTTTAATATTTCAGTGTTTCCACAAATGTTGCTGTCACAGAACTCAGGGAGTTTAAACATTATTGTCCAAGTTTTAGTTGTTGGCTCATTGCTATGCTTTTTCATCTGCTTTTATATTTTGGTTTCAGCAATTGTACAGTAACTGCTCTTGGAAAGGTGCTTTACAAATAAAGCTCACTATTATTATAATTATTAAAATTACTATTGTGATTATTATATCAATATTATATTAATATAATGATCTAAAGAACTAAAAAACATTTTTTTTTAAATTTTGCAGCAATTCATACAATTTAGGTGACAACACTGAGAAAGCCTTTAGAGATTTAATCTAATTTAATTGTTTTCTTTCATTCGTACCAAAAGACAATAATTTCACACTGGACCTTTACATTTCAACAAAGTACGTTTTAAACTAAAAACTGACTTGATGATAAAATCATATTCTAAATGAAATTGCTATAGCAACATATGCCACATTTATTTGGACATTTTACCCAAATAATTTAGCCCAGGTCTTTTGACAGCTTTTAAACAAACTTGCTATTAATAACACAGTTGTACTGATGTATTTACCACCAAGGCATCACCAGTTAATTTAAAACATAACTCTCTATTATATTGTGCTTCCTTAAATGGAAGAAATGTCACCACAACATAACTCAGTTACGTAATTCCGCTCCTTCTTTTTTTAATTAAATTCTACTACCAATTAAATTACACACAGCTGGTTTTCTTTCTTTCTTTTTTTTCTTTTTATCTTAAAATAAGTCAGCACAGTTGACATGATGCAACATGTCAAACATGAACAATCACTCACTGTGGTAAACAAGTGATAAACAACGTGGTAAACAACGCTGCAAAAAGTAGTGCAACAGCTCTACAATGCTGCAATGGAGCAAAACCCACATTTATAATTCTCTTGTGTTGTGTTGAGAAAGTATAAAAAATATATACATCAGTTCATTATGAAGCTGTTGCGGGACATATTAGAATGTGGCAGCCAGCCATAGCGTTAGATAATTAATGTGCAAGTACTGAAATATTACCTAACGCAATAGTAAATGTGGAGAAATACATTTTGGTAGAATAAAACAAAACAGATGCTAAATTCATAGCTCTATTTACGCCACACAGAACACTTCATGAAGCTGCAAGAGGAAAAAAAAAAGAAAGAAGCTGAAATCATGTAGAGAGTGCAGAGAAACGTTTCCAGAAGAAGGGTTTTGTATTTTTGTTCCTCAGGTAAAAAATGTTCCTACTCCCATAGACCATGACGGTGGGCCCTTCCCTAGAGTTCATTAATTAGTTAATTAGTCTGAACAGATGGCTATGCAACACAAATCAGATTGCTCTCTGGGCCTGGAGCAGAAGAAAGGTAGAGGAAGGTGAGCCGGGCACCGATCACAAATCTCACCTGTCATCAAACCTGTGAACTGGGCTGTGGAGCAGCGGGCTTTTTCTCATCATTCACCCATTTTTATTGAACAACATGAACAAGCGTGTAAGAGGCTGCTCTGGCCACACATTTATTTGCTGATTTTATACTAGTAGGCTCCGTTCGCTGATGAATACACAGCTGTTACACATTAATACACTTTTTTTTGTCATATTCATATCATTGCACGGGCAATCTCCAAAGTATCTCATAGACCTTTTCTATGACTCATAGACTCAGATCATCCAACCAGCTGCTTCTGGCTGTCCCGAGTTCTAGACTAAATCTTAGGGGGGGACAGAGCCTTTTCAGTTGCAGCTCCAAAGCTCTGGAACGCTCCTCGCCGCCACATGTTCGGCTGTCCCCCACACTGCCTGTTTTTAAATCAAACCTCAAAACACACTTTTATTCCTTGGCTTTTGGCTCGGCATGAGAGTTGCCTATTTCAATCTGTCCTTCCTTTCCTATTGGTCTTAATGCTTTTATTACTTTAATGTCCTGTTGGTTTTAAGTTGGTCTTAGTGTTTTCTTATGCTGTTTTATGTCTAACTGTACAGCACTTATGTCAACTTTGTTGTTTTCAAATGTGCTTTACGGATACATTTGGAGTGGATATTGCAGGAAACTATGAAAGGTGGCAAGATCAGTGTACAGCACTTTAAAAATAGGAATTGCCCTTATATACTTGAGTACTTGTTACGCTACTATATACACTTGTTAGCATTATGTATTGACTTGAATTTTTTTTTTTTTAAATTTTAGATACTTTATTAATCCCGTTAGGGAAATTATTCGCTGCATTTTGACCCATCCTAGAATTAGGAGCAGTGGGCTGCCACACTGAGTAGCGCCCGAGGAGCAATGAGGGTTGGGTACCTTGCTCAGGGGCACTTGAACCGGCGACCTTCCGGTTACAAGCCAAGTTCCCTTTCCACTTGTCCACAGGCTGCCCCAAAAATACAATAACTCCACTACATTTATCTCTCAGTTTCTGAATTGCCCGGGTTTGAAAGTGCCCGTTCTCCTCCTCCTCTCATCACAGAGGCAGCTGAGATGCAGCATTGGTGAGTCTCTATACCGTCCTGTCATTACGGGCAAGCCTAACTTTTTGAAGTTTGTAGTTACTGGGAAAGTCTGTTAAAACAAAAAGGGAATGTGACTGTTCTCGCTTCGTAAGTGTAGACATCTTCCCGCTAACGCCTGACTATATTAGCCTTTAGCTCGGGGTCAAAAGCGGGGATTCCCTCACTGAGTGACTGACAGAGCTCAGCTCAGCTGAACTGTGAGATGACCGAATTGTAATTCAGTTCAGTTCATTCACCCAAACGGATCATTTGTGAACAACACAACACGACTAGATGGCGGCCCCTATGAAGCAAGTCCTTTGCCTAAACTACTTATAAAAGGCTTATTCTAAGGCTACCTATTTAAATTTAAAACAATACGCCACTTTATGCGTAGTACATTCAACATTTACCAATAAACCCTTCTGAATCTTACACACCGGTTTTAAAAAGGTTTTTCTGATGGTTTATTTTTAGACTGTTCCCATCTCCCGCCCCTTCTGTTTCTTTCCCCCTCACTGTCTCTCTATGATGCTCCCTCGTTCATCTGTCTCCATTTCCTGCTCTTGCTTCATCCCTTCTTCCTGACTCCCACATATCTCTCTTAAAGGTGCAGGCAGTGCTGTCAGGGATGAGATTGGCACGTGTACGCGTCTCTGTGTGTGTGTTTGTGTGAGATGAGGATCATAGTAAAAAGATGGGAACAGAAAACTATTCAAATATGGTGAGCTTGTGTTTCTAAACGCACACTGTCAGAGAGGAGAGTTATTACTAATTCACACGGATGCTGCATTGTTCAGCATATGTTACAATACACAGCCTGGAACCAAGTAGTGGTCACTGTCACATGCCCCAAGAAAGATACTGGCAAAAATATGCCACACACACACACACACACAGGTATACATGCAAACACACACACAAACACAGAAGAATAATCGCCTTAGTACACTAACCCATTTGAGCATATCTATGCGCGAGAGACAGCGAGCGCACACATTCGCCGACACACAAACATTTCCCATCAGTGTTCAGGAATCAAGGACGCTGCGTCATCCTTCATAATCATTCAGCAGGATCACACTGCACCTTGATGTACATGCACTGTAAAGCCTGTGTGCTGCAAAATGCATGAGTACACCTCCTCAGACATGTCAGACATGAATCACAGTAAGTAAGGACGTTAATAATTCACCGTGAGTCAATTCATTCATGTTTAGAATTTAACCGACTGGAAAATGTCATTTCCATGGACCTCACACGCTGTGTAGTGAGGCGTTACACCAGCAGAGGGCAAACGGCGCTGTTGATATGAGCAAAAGAGGACGTTAAAGTGCGGGGAAATCTAACTGAGATGAAGCAGCTTCTGAGCGGACTACTAATTTCATGTATGTGTGCATTCATGACTTTAGACTATTACTAGTATTATGCTCCAATACCATACAAACAGTAAACACAGTCTTCCAGTTATTGAACAGCCACCAGTCCATTTGGGGAAAATGAGCTTCTGCTTCTCACTTGATTTATAACGCAAGTAAAAGAGGAAAATGTGAGTGATAGGTGGTATCATCCAATCCTGATTAAATCGCGATTCTAGACTCCTCAGAATGGTAGCTCAGATTCTCGCGGGTGACGTAGCGACCTGTTGCGGCTCGATTTTACTGTTACGTTGCTTTCAATGAATGATAGTGTTCTATTTCTGTGTGGATTCGGTGTCATGTGTAATCCTGCCTGCATGTCTGCTTTGGGTACACATGGGTAGGATTTAATTACTGCGAAGTTGCAGTAAAACAGCATTTATGAAGGAAAAATACCACTAAACCATGACTGCATGGAATTACTAGTGTAAAGGTACAGTAAAATATAGTTTTGACACAGATAGGTACTGCTAAAGCGTACTAATATCGCATAGCTGTGAAGTAATTTTAAAATTACCTGTGAAAATACAGTATCTAGGACAGTAATTTACTTTAAATATAACGCACAGTGATTTGCCGTGGAAGGAATACATCTAGTATCCAGTAATTTACTGTAAATGTACAGTCAAATACTGTATGTTATACTATGGATGAAGCTGCAGGTTCACAATAACTCGGTTTGTCCTTGTCTCTGTGTCTGTCTCCACTGGCACGTTCAGTCAATGACAGCGTGGATCATGTTACCCTCTGCTTACAGACTCTGAAACTCTTGGACGTCGTCCCAAACTACTTCCATTTCTCTGTTTATCATTTTTCTGATTTGTTGAAACAGGCGTGGGGCAACAAACAAGGTCTGATTACCCGACCTGGCGACTGCAATGACTGACGCAGTCTTTGTGCAAACACCTTGAAAAAATAATGCCCAGTGTCAACACTCCACAGATAATATCCAGCAGCATGTGTGGTCCAGTATACACACACACACACACACACACACACACACGCACAAACACGGTCATTCCACATTCACAGGCCACTGCAAAGCTCCAGTGGACAAATAAATTACTCCAAGACCATCCAAAAATAAACACACAAACATACACACAGAGTGCTTTTTTCTTAACACCGGTTGTACAATGTAAGCATGAAGTGTCTGAATATGTGTACATGTTAAGAGGCCAATTCATTTACTTAAATAAAGAACAAAACAATTGAATTTTCTGGCTAAGTGAAAACAATCAATCAACAGTTATCGACGTGAGCAGCTTCAGTGGCAGGAATGAGAACAAGATCATCTACAACTCAATGTGCACGAAAACCGGAATTACTATAGAACTACGTGTACAAATATGACTTTTGTAGAAATACGGAATGTCCCAACCTAGAGATATTGAGTAATGCATGGCATGAGGTGTAACTTCTGTGGCCTGACCTGAATCAGCAGATTTGGTAAACCTAAATTGTAAATGATTAAGAAATACTTTATACATCGTAGTGAAGTAAATTCGTAATATTAGATGTAGAATTAATAAGAGAGGCACTGGAAGTTCGGCCACCATAACCAGCGGCCAAAACGGCCAAAACCAACACGACCGAAACAGGATGTTATGATGACGCATGCAAAACTGCGGCCAGCACGCGCCTGTCTATTCAGATCAGATCAGTTTGGAACCCCAATAACGCAGTTCCAACAAGATGTGAGTACATGGTGGAACAGCACACAATGGAAAGTCTCTTTGCACGGAAGCGAAATTTGTGACTGTACTCGTTCCTCCTCAAAAGGATCATTACTTGGATGTGGGGATAAATTAGTGCATAGAGAAAAGGCTCGTCTGTCTGAACCAGATGGGGGGAATGCACCCTCGTTGTCTATGTTCGCTGAGATCCTCCTAAATACTTTCATAGATCCTTAATTGATTAATTATTGAAGCATGAAAATTAAGTTCCCACAGCCCCAGCCATAACAACAAAATTAGACTAAAAAAACAATGGTACAGAATTGGCATTTCGGTGCTTCGGTTTTCGGTTTCGGCCAACAATTTTCATTTCAGTGCATCCCTAGAAATAATTAAAGCACATTTGATTTTTCCTGAAAGTGCAGATTTCTTTTTTGCACTGAAATTGTGTATTAGATTTTTTCTCAATTTAAAGTTAAAGCTTCAAGTTTTAAATTAATAAAATAATACAGTGTGTATTCAAAAAAACAACAATATTTGACTAAATATGGTATGGAATTAATGATCCAGACCATATCACAATAGCTCCTATCGTAGATTTAACATTTATAGACCTTGCAAAGCCAGTTCCGAGTAAGACAATGGCAGACCTGTACACAAGTCAAATGCTGCTGAGATTTATGATTTAAAAGGAGCATAAATCATCTCAAATTTCACAGACTTCACAGACTGAGGTCAAGGTGAGGTGACACCTCTCAACGCAGTGCATTAAAACCTACCAAGCACACCAAGCCGATAGTTCATGGTGACGACGATGACGTTTCCATAGGCAGCGAGGACGCTGCCATCAAACATGTTCCCTGAGCCTTCCATGTATGAGCCTCCATGGATGAACAGCATGACCGGCTTCTTGCGACGATCCCGAATATCTGCACAACAAAAACAGAGGCGTTCACATATCTTTTTAAATTGTATTTCCAAGTTTGATCCAATCATTGAAATCCCTGTTAACCTCAACTGGCAGACCGACAGTTTAATTTGAAAGCTCTACTAAACAGTTAGACTCACTGGCCACTTTATTAGCTAGACAGGACACCTAATAAAGTGGCAGGAGTGGCACCCAGTGTGGTCTTCTCTACTGCTGCAGCTCCTCTGCTTCATATTTTGATATTTCATACTCAGAGATGGTCTTCTGCACAGCTTAGTCATAACACGTGGTTATTTGAGTTGGAAGTGCCATTCTCTGCTAACCCAACCATGACACATCCACTCAAATCACCTATACTTCCATTCTGTTGCTCAGTTTGAACTTGAACACCATGTCTACCTGTGACTTATGTTATGCAGCAGTTGAATAGCTACCTAATACAGTGGTCAGCAGGGCTGCACAATAAAACCTTTTCTAATCGCAATTTGAAACAGCAGAAAAAGACTGCATTTCAATTGTTCTATTTTTGACTGTTCTATGCTTTATATCGATCTAAAAAAGTAATTCATACTATGAATTGGTTACTAAATGAATTGCAAACTGTTTTAATGGTCTATTAACAAGTATAAGTGATTGTTTATAAAATAAAAATAAAAAAGTTCTGTGATTTAAACATGTATGTCAATGTGTTTTGGTGCTCGTCACGGATTGTCCATAACAAACACCATGTTCAAGCATAAGGGTGTCCCATATGTGCATTTGGCACCAGGATACCCTTGGCCGTGAGTCGTGTTGTCGGACCTGCGGCCATATGTCTTGGATACTCGGTTTAAGAGAGGGTCGGAAATGTTAACTCATCACCAGTGAGTTGGCTCCGATGACAGGGAGGATGCCTGGCAGACTTAAGGTCTGCTGTCAACTCTCACTGGAGCAGTTCACAGCTGGGTGTGAAGCGGCTGGGATGAGAATCAGCACCTCAAAAATCCGAGACCATGGTTCCTAAGTCAGAAAAGGGTAGAGTGCCCTCCTCTGGTCGGGAGTGAGATCCTGCCCCAGGTGGAGGAGTTTAAGTATCTTGTTCTCGGAGCGAGAGGTCGTCAAACGGATCGGTGCGGCATCTGCAGTAATGCAGGCTCTGAATCGTCATGGTCTGTCATGGTAAAGAAGGAGCTGAGAAAGTGAATGTGAGGGAGTGAGTGTAAGTGCACCACAGGAATTCCCACAAGTCTAGGTCTATAGCAGAGATGGTTCAAGTTTCCCTGAGCCAGCTCTAAAAACTTTCTTCAAAAAGGAAGGTTTTAAGTCTAACTTCAAATACAGAGAGGCTCCGCCTCCCAAACAGTCGCCGGGAGCTGGTTCCACAGGAGAGGAGCCTGGTAACTGAAGGTTCTGAACCACAAGTAAGCCAGTAGTTGGGGATTGAAGTGATCTGTTAGGATAAGGTAAAACTAGTTCTTTAAGGCATGATGGGGAGTGCTCATTAAGTGCTTTGTACGTGAGGAGGAGGAGGATTTTAAATTTAATTTTAAACTGTACAGGGAGCCAGTGTAGAGAAGCTAACACTGGAGTGGTCGATACCATAAAATATTGATACCCAGTAAATGTACGTCAGAAAAATCACAATGACATACTTTATCCAGTGAATGTATATAAAACCTCCTTATGGAGAATTTTGTAACCATTCACAGGGAATGAGTTCTTAGAAAAAAAGAGGACGAAGATACTAAGTATGGCACAATGTTGGCAACAAGTTCTGTATTTCATGTCTGCCCCACAGGGCTTATCCTCCATATTTTAGTCTGTGATGTCTGTTTCACTCTTCCCTCTTGTGTGCAGTGATGGTACCTTCCAGAGCTGCTATGCTCCTTGTGTGGAGCAAATGGTGCAGCCAGTTCCGAGTCCCTCTCTGGTTATTGTATGCCCATCAGTGCGTTGCTATGGTTCACTCTGCCAGCATGAGTGTGTATGTGTGAATGTGAGAGTGTGTGTGTGTGTGTGTGTGTGTGCTCTTTCTCTGACACCCCCTTTGCAGCGTCTGTGGTATGGTCTGGTATGGAGTGTGGTAAGGATGAGAGACCCTGGCCTCTGCAACGTGCAGGGCCAGTGGTTAATTTTCTGTGAAAGACAGACCAAGAGGAAACATAAGTAACGTAACATAAGACATATGTTTACTCCTGATGAGCTCCAGCACTCAAAGATGAGGAGACGGAGAGGGGGAGAAAAAGAGATGACAAATCTGTGATCTGATTGGAAGTTTACACCAAATAAAAAACTAAACCAAAACATAAAATTGTGCCATATATAATAAAGAATGGTAATGCACTGGGACTCACACACACAGACAGACACACACACACATACCACACACAAACTCTTGCATAGGCAGCTACGATGTGGAGTCGCTATGGAAACTGCCTCTCGCTAATAGAACTGCACCAGCCATTCCGTTGCACCGGCTCGCTGAGTGCCTGTTGCCGTGGTAACAAATTCCACTCACGTATTTGCACACCCGCCTGCATCACCACCTGAATCTCAGGTTACACATGCACTTGGGTGCGTCACTCACAGTCTTACATACACGGCCACGTACACACACACACACGCACAGTGTAAAACGGCACATATGGCTTCACACATGCAGGAATCACACGTCACACAGATGACACAAGCTGACTGGCTAAGAATATACATTTTATACACACCACAGTGCTCCTTATTTTTCTCTCTTCCCTATTTGCGCTGTGAACCTGGGACTGATTTCCCAAAGGATATGTAAACAAGTTCAATTATCCCTGGCATTACCAGGATAGTACAGAGAGGAGTGACATCAGCAGCAGCAGCAGCACTGCCATAAATTTTATGCTCAGAGAGGAAGACAGCGCTGCTTCAACCTATGTTTTCTTTCACTGTTAAATTCCTATTTTCGTGCTGCAGACCATCACTAAAACATGACAATTTAAATGAATATTATGTAATATGTTGGCTTTTTTTTTCTTGTATGTTAATTTGATGTAATACAATTGCTATGTAAAGTATGTGCATATCAATCTGTGGGCTTGCTCATGTTTAAACAGTATCAAATGTATATTAAAAAGAGGTCATTATTGACATTTATAACGCATTGGGTTTACATTCATATTATTAATGTTTAGGTGAAAAATGAGTGGGAACTAATATTTACATAGCTATGCAATAATTACTTATTACTTATATGGTTTATTATATTGTATAATGCAGTAATTCCCAAAGTATGGGTTGGGACCCACAGATGGGTTTTTTTGGGGTTCCGAAACAATTATGCAAAATTTGGCCAACCTTTTAGTTGAGACGTATGTGTATGTGAATTAAATGGAAATTTAATAAAAAATATAATTAATTCACTAAACATTTCTTGAAATGATTGAATTACCAACTCAAATTGATATTACAGTGTTACAGATATAGCTGTACATTTCCTCTTGTCACGATTATGTTAAGATCAGTAACAAAGCACATGTAGACTGGTCGAAACTCCTCCTGAGGTTTGACTATCTGATGGACCCTCCTCTCCAGAATCCCCAAATAGACCTTACCCGGGAGGCTGGGGAGGTCTTCCCTGACACTATGTGTCAAGGTCAGCAGCATCCCATCCCCAATCAGTGTTAACGGTGCACTGCTTCCCCGTCCAGAGCCGTCAGATGGTTGACCACAATCTCCTTGAAGCCGTCCAGAAATCTTTTTTTGGATGGCGTTGTAGTCAACCATGGCAGAGACCAGCAAAAACATGACTACAATCTGCTAGCGGTGCTCACTGGCCTCCAGCTCAATACTGAAAAGTGTCATTTCAACCAGAAAACCCTGCAGTTCCTGGGCCACATCCTTTCAGCCCAAGGTTGGCTACCAAATGAGGATCACCTTCAGGCACTGGTATACTTCCGGTCGCATACTGCGGACCCTGTTATACATGCACGTCAGGGTCCTGTAGTATCTGACTTCACCATCAGAACTGGATGCAGAAATAGGACCCATTCCTACCAAAGAAGAAGAGAACATAGCTACAGCTCCCTTGGACACTTCTGGTTCGAGCGGCTCACAGCTGAAAGGTACGTCGGGCAGGGGAGTCGGGGTGTCAGACAGTTCGAGGGTTCCCAGGTCGAGGCTCGGGTGACTATTTTTGGCAAAATGTTTTTTTCTGCTTGGTGAGCGGGACCTACTGGTAGGGTGGAAATTCAGTTCGCACATTCCGCTGTGCATGCGCACCCAAACCCACAGTTCCAAAATTTGGGGCTGCACACGCGTTGTGCGTTATCAACATCATGTGCGTTGGGTCCTAGCCTGTAGAGCCGTGACAGAAGCTCCAGTGCCTAGCGATGCCACAGCTTGACGCTCATTCCTAGGGCTCACGGCATGATATCTAAAGTTTGTCCAAAACCATGCGTCTTTGGTGCGACACATAGTTGCAAGAATGCCTGCGTGTTGACACATTCAAGTGGACTGCAGCTGCACAGGCAAATTTTTACACAGTAAAGGCTTGTATAATAATGTAAACAGCACAGCACTGGCAGTCTTTGACCCCAAAGACGGGGGTCTACTGACACAAATGCACCCTGATAAGACAGATTTGCTTCATGTTCACTTACACCTGCTGAACGGAAACATTCCATTGTGGAGAAGGTGGCATTAGCCAGTGTGTGGGCAGCTGAAAAGTGGAGGACTTTTCTGTGGGGGACAAGAATCCCGCTGTGCACAGACAATAAGGCCCTGACCACACTGCTAGCCCACATGAGCATTGAAGTACAAGGGAATCCCCAGCAGGAGTGGTTTCTAGCAGGGACTCCAAAAAAGAGTGGATACTCTGAACAGTCAGGACCCATCCCCCGACCAAAAGGCAGAGGGAGGCTACCCTCTCGTCCACCGGGGTGAACCCCAATGCACAGGCTCGTAGCTGGGGAGCAATAAGTATGCCCACTCCCACTCGATGCCTCTCACCAGGGGCAACTCCCGAGTGGAGATGAGTCCTACCCCTCTCAAGAAGACTGGTACTGGAGTCCAAGCTGTGTATCAAGGCAAGAAAGACCACATCTAGTCGGAACCTCTCAACCTTGTGCACCAGCTCAGGCTCCTTCCCCGCCATAGAGGTGATGTTCCATGTCCAGAGAGCCGAATAGTTAAAAATGTGTATTTTGTATGTTCCTCTTGGATTGAATTGACCATCCGTCGTTTTAAACGACCTCATAAAATCACTGGTGAGCAGCAGCCGTCACTGTCAGACATTTATAAATCACAGGAAAAAGCTGCATCAATCACTCCACTCATCTAATCCACTTCATCCCGTCTTTAATACATTTCACTTCCCTATGGTTTCTTGGGTCACACATTCATGTGCAGGTCCTTTGCGCCACATTTACATTTTCAAGTGCTATTAATTCTGCTACTTTATAAAAGTCCCTGCTGATTCCTCACACAGCTTAACACTTTATTTTGAAGCACTTGTGATTCTCTTTGCATTTATTTAATGTTTAAATGCATGTATAAAAATGCCACTTTTAAGTTTTTTTATATTTATCTCGTATTTTCTTTGTAGGATGTTTATTTTTTATTATGTTTTGTAGGAAAATCCCCCTCCGTCCAATCTTCAAGCCTCTGCTCCATTAGCCTTGAGAGGAAAATGTATTTCCCCATTGACATTATCTTTGATTGGTTTTCTAAAAGGCTGAAACATGAAGTTAAACGGTAAAGTGTGCGCTATTGGACTGGACAGTTAAATATAAGCAACTTCCAATATTTATGATAAATCATGAATTGTGTGTGGCTTCGTTGCTGTTTCCTATTATGAGAAAGCAATTACTAAGATTGCATTTAAGTAGTTTTACCACTGACAATAAACATCTCTCTAGCTCAAAATGTAACCGCACTGTGAGTGTTTTTGACCTCATGAAGTGCACAACAATGAAACTAAAGTCAATCTTTTACCATATCTGACTACAAGCTGAAATCATATCTTAATATCTCAATATTTCAGAGCCACAGGAACACTGGGAAAATTAAAAGCTATTCATATTAACTGAATCCAATACAGCGGTAGGAGGTGTGACAAAAAAACCCTCAATGGAAAACATAAGAACCCAACTATTATGGGATAAAATATAATGTTTATCTATGATGCATTAACAAAAAAGTGAATAGAAGAAGTGTAAAAGGAGAAAACTTTCTGTACATTGCTTGCCGAGGGACTACATTTGGAAATGAGCAGTTTTGCTGAAATATATACAAGGTTAATGTTTTATTATGTACTGTCCCATGCTAAATACATAATATTAGGGAAATTACAACTTGTACAATGACGTTTAGTGTTTTCTATGGATTTAACTTGATGCTCTAAAAAAATATTAACAGTGGACATTTTATCTTTTAAAAAAAACATGTTCATATTATCTCTAAAACACATGGTTGAGTGTATTTTAGAGAGAATATATATTCTAAATATAGCACTAAATAAGATTAGATAAGATAAGATTGTCCAGTTTTTCATTGACTTCTAGAAAGAGTTAAGCTATTTCTTGATTTTGTCGGAATTACAATTATTTGATTAATAATAAAAGAGAAAGAATAGAATAGCCTTTCCATTGCTGTGTCAGTTTTAAAAAAAAGTCATTGTCTATATCAGTCAGATAGGGTTGCCAAATCTTCAAATCTTCATTTCTAAAATGTATTATATTGGTTGGAGGTTGGAGTCAGACTTTATTGTGTCTTTACACTTCCTGGCAATGCACAAAGCTATTTCCAAAAATCTTTTTTGAAAGTTACTTAAATATGCATCAGTTGCTGTCAGGTTTCCCAGCAAGCAATGCTGCTGATCTAATGGGAAAGTAAATACATCCACTAAGTTTTGCAATAACGTCACACAGACATCTCGCCGAAAGGCTTTACATTTTGTGCACAACCAGGTACAAAGTGAGAATGAGTTCTCCTCCAATGAATTCATATACTGGATAATAGAATCAGATGTGTGTGTTGAAAGGGGCTCAGCAGGAGTAGAAAGGTGGGGGGGGAGGGTCACAGGGTTCAACTGTTACACTCAGATCCACTTCCTATATTTCCAACAAGGAGGTCACCGTGTCTCCTGCCTGCCACTTAAACACTGGAACATTATAACTGCACTATGGCCGTCCCTGGGGCTGGGCATTGTATCAGTGTTATATCCACATTGTGGTTTAAAAAGCTGCTGCACTGATATTCATATTTATTTTACTGAATAAATATATGAAATACACTTATCATAATCAATTATATATTATATATATTGATAAAAACAATACATAAAAGAAATACATGGAATTGACCAAATTATATTTTCATTGGGTTGGAGACTGTGATGTTTCTTTTTTTTTTATATGTGGCTCAGACATGTTTTGTGTGTGTGTGTTTTGTTTGTTTTCCCTTCATTTTGTTTGTGTGTGTGTGTGTGTACATGGTGGTTGTTCCAAATGCTGCCAAACAACGTCCAACTGTTAATGTGCTTGTGCTCGTCTATGATGTTTCATTCTCCATCAGAGTATGGAGACGTCCTGTGACGAGGTGCAAGCAGGAGGCCGGGATGTCACAATAGTTTGGTGGAACGTTAAGGGGCTTGGCGACGTTAAAAGGGATAAAGTTTTTCAACATCTTAAACCTTAAGCTGCAGATGTGATATTCCCAGAGGAAACTCACATCAGAGCAACGGAACAACAAAAATGAAGGTACAGCTGGATATCAAAAGGATATCAATCACCATTGAGCCGGTGGTATGGCCATTGTCTTTATGAAAAATACTCCATTCCAACTCACCTCCCTTACAACTGACTCTAATATTCGGATATAGTATTGATATAATTATTTTATGGGAGTTTTCATCTTTAACAATTTGATCACTAACAGCAAATACCATAACATATTACTATCTGACCATAGGCCAATGTCAATTTAAACCTCTCTCTTCCTATGCAGATGTTTCCACAATAAATTTGTGGAAACAATTACTAATCTAAAACATTTCATAGAAATTAATGACAATGGTAAGGTGTCAGATTCCACCCTTATCAAGGCTCAACATTCTCTGAAGACTATAATAAATATGAATATAATTGTATCATCGGCAGTCAAATTAGCAGTTGTCTTTTGAAACTGAGGCAAAAACATTTTGAATTGGAGACAAGCCTCAGGGGCTCCTGTCGCAGCAGCTTAGGGTATACAGGCATTTACTTACTTTATTTATTTTTACATTTTTACATGTCTGAGCTTGGTTTTGTGATTATGATGTTGCTTCGTCTTTGAAAAGTGCAAACATAAAATAATAATAATAAAAAAAGTATTATCTGAAATGAAAGGCAATAACTGTATGAGCATGTAATGCAGATCATAAACAGTGTATGTTTTATTTTAGAGTGTATTTACAGTGTATTGTTCCCTTTGAGAAGCACAAATAAACCCAGTGAAAAAACCTGTGTAGCTTTATATCCCCATATATCATATATTGGGTATATAGTCTTTCTTTTAAGCATGACAGAAATAAAGATTTGAATATATTGTTTCCAATGATATAAAAAAGTATATTGTGATAAGTATTGCCGAGCCTAATTTATTTAACAATTATTATTACACTTATTTGACGAATCTAAGAATTGATTTTATGATTATTTTTAGCACTAATCTTTTGCTTAGGTATTATTTTTACCAGTTTTTCAATTCATATTACTAGGGCTGCCACATTTAAGTATTTTGGTAGTTAGATACTTAAAATAGAAAGAAATAAACAGAACATTTACCACAAGTTACAGGTGTGTGTCATATTTACCTAACCCTAACTTCACTGGTATATTTGATATGCTTCTACCACACAGACCATGAATAAAAAGTATGATGAGGCCAAACTGGAAGTAACTATATAATGAACAGCCACCAGAGGACATCTCCACTGGTTGCAAAAACAACTCAGAGCCTTTTCTCACTCGATTTGTAAAGCCACTAAAAATAGCGGTAAATGGTCTCAATCACTCCAACAATAGGAACCTGGTTGCCGGTCAGAATGGGTATTTCTAGCATATATGCTATAATGCAAACATTATATAGCTATATAAGCATGATGGAAAAAACAAAAACATGCAATTAAAATACCTTCCTCCCTTGGTCTGTTCATTGTAGACTCATCAGGTTTTTTTGTCAGTGGACCTAAGGTTCAGAAAAAAAGGGGAAAAAAGAGACACAAAAGAGACAAAATTCAAAAAGATTGCATTTGCACGAAAAACAAAACAAGAAAAATATTACAAGAGAAGAACAGCACAACTGTTAGATGTTATGCTTGGTTACATTTGTGAAGACAAAATGTTTACAAGATTACCGTTTCCTGGAAAGATAAGCCCCCCCCCCCCCCAAAACTCATCTGTTTCAACTGCTTTAGGTCTAGTCACGGACTCCCTCATAAATAACCCTGGAGGCCACTTCCCCTCAACCCTTCTTCCAATCAGTCCTGACACGTTGCTGCTTTGCAAAGAAAAATCAATGAGCAGAATCAAGCCATCACTCTTTTTGGTCAAGGGAAAAAAAGCCAAGGAATGCCAGGATACAGGATACACCCTGTACTAAACTGGAAATTAAACTTAAAATGGTTTGTTTCCTACCTGTTTACATACCAAGGAATGTATACAGACAAAAGGCCCATGACAGGATTCCCCACACCAAGGTCAAAGAGGAACCCCACATTAAGCTTTCATGGTAACACCAGTTAAATGCCCCATAGGGCAGAGCCAATAACAAGCATTTATCACAGCGACCAACCAACGCACTGGCCTGTCACCCTCTGCAAGTCTGAACTGATAAAAATCTTATTAATGTGTCTTATTCTGTCAGTGGAGCTTTCTGTCAGAGCTTAATTAGCCTTGTGCTTTGCATTGTTATAAGGCACAGTCAACATATGGCCCCAGGGCTGGTTTCAGCCCATGAACTGGCTTTATCTGGCCCACGATGTCTGAAAATAGAAGCAAAAGTCTATAAAATGCCGCATTATGAATGACTCTCAGGGCTGGACTTGAGATGATGATCAGTATCTGTAGAGTGCTAAAGTAAAACTGTAGTACAAATACAAACAATTGCATGGAGCTTCACTTATAACTTACAACAACAAAAATAAAAGCCAGCTCCTTTACACTAAAATTTGTGATTAAAACCGCCGATATAGATGAAATGTTTACATGATCTTCTAGAGGGGAGAACAGCAGAGCACTACTTCATCCCTCTGAGCACAGCCTCCACTAGATTCTATAAATTCTTGCCAGGTACTCTTGGTAACTTCTGCACGCACCAACTGTAGAACATCTCTGCATAGTTGGCTGACAGCTCACCAGAAATAGTCGGCCAAGAGATATAATGTATAGGCAATTGTCCGTTACATACAGACATTACTTTGAATGCTTGAACTATTGACCAAACAAATGTTAGATCTTGTGTCACCCAACAACATTCCATTGCTGCACTCACAGTGATGCATTTTACATCATGACTGATGGAGGCAAGGCTGAAGCACGACAGCTACATTGAGCTAGTAAAGCAACACAGCTGTATACCGTTGGACAATGGCTGAAAACACAGAGTAATACATTAAAAGTTGGATTCCACTGCTACTAATAAACCTGGATGTTCACATGTTCACAATTGCATTTTAATCTCGTGCTCTGCCAATAGAATGCAAAGCAAATCAGGCGGTCCTTAAACCACTGCTGGACTATGTTCCTGCATGTACTCTATACGAGTAACATGACGTTCAAAGAAAGATAAACAATTACTCAAACTTAACTTAACTTTTGAAAAATCTAAAGGGGAATGTATCTTTCTGTGAGAATAAGAGGAGAGAGGGAGAGAAAGTTTTCTGGCAGTGGTTTGATAACATGAAGTCCACAGGGGGTGACAGAAGATTTGCATATATTGAATATCAACAAATATCGGTTGCATTTAAACCACTGACAAATGAGTTCACATCATGTTGCCATACTTTTGGCTCTTCAGGACTCTCTCTCTCTCTGTTTCTCAGTAGTGGATACATCTTGTTTTGCCTGGTGACATTCCAGCCGTACCCAGAGGAAGTCATTTGTTTTATGTCAGGATGGGGCAAAGTATCAGCAACATTGCGCTAGTAAAGCAAGACAGCTGCAAGTTTGGAGTACGCCTAAAAAACACAAAGGCTGTGCCCACGAAAAGTTTCGGAAGTGAATTCTACTGCTTAAAAAATGCTAAACAATAAACCTAACCTAACCTACCCAACCCCTGCGCTGCCTCTACTGTATTTACAGACAGTACCACGGTCAGGTCTGATAGTATTGCTTGACAGATCTTGTTTTCAGGTGAAGGATGCAGCATACAAATAATTTGGTGTAGGTTGGTGTGGTGGTTAGCACCCTTGGTAGTTGTTTGTGTCCAGGGTGCACCCCGCCTGTCGCCATATGTCAGCTAAGATTGGCACAGCTCCCCCCCCGTGACCCTCATGTGGAGGATTAAGTGGTAGAAGATGGACGTTTTTGTTCACAAAGACCAGAGGCAGAATAATATCAACAAAGGTTACACACTTCAGCCTTTCAAAAATTTGATGTGCTGTCATAACTCAGGCGAAGGATGCAGCCTACAAATAATGTATGTACATACTATGTATGTCAGTATGTTCCTCTATAAAAACTATTGCCCCCTTGGTTCACATGGTTTCAAGAAATACAAAAAAAATAACACCCACTGAACACCCACATGCCACAGGAAGCGTCTTCAGAGTGTCCTTTTCATCTGCCTCCTTGTTCCCACCCAGCTCTCGTTGCAGTCACTTATTTTTTTTTTTGTAAAATACTCTACATTCAGTTGCCAAAGGGGGGTTTATCACTCTGCCAGTGCTGACATGTCTCTTTCTGTCAATCTGCCGCGAACATCACAGTGAAGTGATATTTGCAGATGTTTTCCTTTCATACCGCTACACGTGGTGAAAGAGAGCATCACGCCACTCTGCACTGCATTTTCACTCTATATGAATATGGTTTTCTGATATAAAATGTTTATCTGCTGTCTAAATGGAGAGGGGATCAATGCTGAATGAGTTTGCTGCATCCTCCGAGTGGCACTATGCAGGCGCCAGATCCAGAAAGCACTTCCTGTCATAAAGGGACATGATACAGTAGTGCAAAAGACAGGTAGACAGACCGGTAATGGATAAAAAGGCACATTATACCTCCGTCTTGTCAGCACTCCTCCACTACTTAGCACCACTCTAAAACCACACCTTGCCGCTTAATGGAGACCTCCCTGATTTGATTCATTTTCTAATGTTCAATAAAGGAGCAAACTATATGTGAGGGTGAGCTCTGCTCAAGCAAACAGTCTTACTTTGTAATGGACTATCAGAATGCAGCCTTCGCAAGTTGTATCTCGCAGTCGAGGAGCAAAAGTAGAAAAACAAAAAGGTAAATTGATCGTCAGAATAGTGTAGGAAGTGTTTGAAACAACAATTCAGGCAACACAGAGCTCTGGTTTGAAAGGTGAGTCTAGCCAAGAAGTAAACGTTTATTCAATAGCTACCAGGGGGCAAAAACACCTCAGTTTGAATGGCAGACAATCTGAAAAATTAGCTGCATTCCACTTGAATTGAGTTAATGGTCTCAGTTTAAGTTACTTTCAGCTGTTCTTCGGTCTTCCATGATGTTTATTTTATATGTTCTATGATATTTAGCCTGGATAAATGGGAGGGATGCATCAGCAAGAGCATCTGGCTTAAAAAAAAACATCTCTCTGCCAAATCAAACATGTGGATCACTGAAAAAGCAGTGGAAAAAGTCAAAAGATATGTATGTTCTCCACACATATCTGTAAAACAAAAACAATCAGTTATTTTCATAGATTGCATATGCGTAATTTTCCTTCAAACAGCCAGTGAAGTTGCCCTCTCCCTTCTTTTTATCGATTTCATTAACGGATTACTAAGAAATATTATTAATTTGTGAAAAAAAACCAAATTACAACGGGCACAATGTGGTTTAGACTTGTCAACAGACTTTTTATGTATGAGTTTGGGAAAATAGTAAAGATGTTGCCAGAGGAAACACACAATATTTCCAAACTACACAGCAGAGAACCCTGCCAGTAGGTTCTGTCGCTACTACTGCGAGTACTACTACTACTACTACTGGTCAGTATGTGTTGACCGACACAGGAGCATAAGGCTTGGCTCGTCCCTGTACAGTTTGACCTAATGTAGCTCCATCTCTCTAGTCAACAGCGTTTCTTTTCGGTTCAGTGAACCAGTGGCCAGAGAGCAAGCTGTCTCCCTTCCCTTTCCATTTCCTCAGTGCAGTAAATGGGATGAAGCTGCAGTATGTCATGTCTGTGGTGGCCTGTCTGCTTGACAAGGTGTCAGACACAGCTTTGGCTCAACCCCCCCCTCCATCCAGGCAGCAGCTTCCAGTACATTCACTCTGCTCTCCATCTCCCCCTCTCACTGTGCCTGCAGCCTCCAGCTCCATCCTCGCCTCCACCGTCCTGCCTCTTGAAATATGGTTTTTAATAAAGGCGCGGTAAATGGCTGCTCTAGCAGCAATAAAAATGAAGGATCTTAGGCTCTTGGCTGAGGAGTGTCTCGGGAAAATAGGAATGCAGTGAGACAGTGCTCTTGCCGAGCAGCGCAGCCACACAGGAGAGTTAGTGCAAACGCTGAAGAAGGAGGGAGGGAGATAAATGGAGAGTGTAAAGCCGACTCTTCAGTCAGCTGAAACATTTGTGTTATTTACATTATTCTGAGAAGTTATTTGTATTCCATTTGGGTTTAAATAGTAGCAGGCTATACAGTGGCCTGGAGGTGGGAGGGGTGTGTTGAAAATGCTCATTTGCATTCAGAACAGTGACCCCTTCTGCCGCCATCTGCATAAAGATGGAGAAGAGAGAAGGAGATGCAGGGATGGTTTCAGAGAGGACAGCAGAAAGAAAAGAGAGCTGTGAATTTGCTTTTGTCCGATGACAAAAGCAGTCAAGCCTCTTTCACACTAAAATTAGCAACTATACTGGGGATTTTGTGAACCTGGGTGAACCTGCTGAAAAAGAGTGATTAATGCGGTTTCCATTGCCAGTGCTTGGTCTGCCCTCTGGTGTTTTTTTGTTTCATCTCAAAAATGTGACATCATGGACGTGATGGAAACAAAAATGAGTCAGAGGAAGAAGGAAACAACCATAACACATACTTTGGTGCCTCTTTCAAATGTTCTTCCCACTAATCTGAATAATTAAATGAAAATTACTGAGAGCTTAAATTGTAAAAGTTAAGTTCAACTTCACAGACACTTGCAAATGGCTGGAAGACGGATGTGTGCCAGTGCGCTGCTCCGAAATGGAAACCGCAAGAAGGTAATGTGCTCTGCGGGTCTTGCCATCCCAGCAATGTCGATTGGAGCCGAATGCTGATTTAACACACTCCCACTGGTCAAACAAAACTGTTTAAACCTGCTAAATCACCAGTGGGATTAGGGGTGTGAGAGTATTTCGGCAGCCAAAAATGGGGGCTAAAGGTAGACCAAGAAGATTAAATGTAATGTTGTTTTCCAGATATTTATGTACTAAAATCAAGTTGTGCAGGTCATACCTGGCACCGAAACATTCTGATCGTGGAGTGTGTGAATCTGCGCTGCCAGTTTATTCTGGCCCGACAACATTTGACTGTGAGTGGAAACGGAACTATTCACTGCCAAAGCACCGACAGCCACCACTGGCTAAATGCCTCACTCTGCTGGTACATGTTACAATTTGTGCTTTAAAAGTATTTATTTAAAGAGACGGCCCGGGTTTTTGCGACATACAATAGTCAGCACCGATTGCTCTCTATGTGCCCCCTGCACTGGGGAAAAAACAAATGAAAAAAAAGGTTCTAGCCGCATAATAAAATCTACACCTACTTGGTTAGCCAATTTATCTCAACTTTAAACAGCCTTTTTTTTTTACTGGAGACTAAGGTCTGTAAACCAGTCATTATCCTGCACCAGAGTCCATTGAAAAAAATCAGTGTTTTTAGCACACATGGACAAGGGAGCTCCTGGTCTACTGCTGCATCTTTTGGTAAGTATATGCCATGAGATAATGAAGGATTTTTAAACACTTAAGTCACAAAATAACACATTTTAATTTCATTTTAGTGGAGGCATGAAGTTCTGTGATATTTTCTATGGAAGTTGTTGTGGTGGAGTGAGTGGTTGTACAAAATGTTTAACCCGTATAACTAGTTTTGAGTCCATATGTCCATATAGGATGTCAAATGATGAGACGAAGCTTTTTGCTCACAGCTGATAGTTGAACTGCAGCCAATAAGAACCAATCAGGGAGTAAACGTAGAATGAAGAGGTCACAAAATATCACAATGTCATTGAACTTTCAACCACCAGAACTAACGGAGGAAAGAGAGGATGAGTACTTCCTGTTTGCTGAACCACACATTTTCTAAATGAGAAAAAAGGGGCAGACTTTATCTTAAAATATTGTAGATTTAAGCGGGCATAGGCTTAATTAGGTGGTCCTTCACTTAACTGGCTAAAATCTGCTCTTCCTCGTGTCCCCGACTATTTGTCAGTAGCGCATACCAACACACTTCAACAAAACTGAACTATCCCTTCACCTAGAGTCCTGATTATACTTCAGGATGGAGTTGGCGCCATATGCACTCAGTTGTGGAGAATTCTAAATTGAAAACCCACAAACATCGCCTTATTGTTGCGCTACCGATAAAGGATTAGGATTCATCTTGAGGGAATGTCTGTATGTCAGCACCAAATTCCAGGACAATCCACCCGACATCCAGGAGACATTTCAGTAAAAAAAAAAACAATCTGCTGGCGGTAGAGAGAAGGTCAAGGGATCACACAAGTCAGGAAGATTAATCCTCTTAGGCAATTCATCCTACACTAGATTTGTTGAGATATTTTAGTTTGGATGTGGTGGTCCCTGTAGATACATTGCAAGAGATGATAAATACATGGATGCTGCACTGAAGGACTAGGGCTACATCCATACTGCAATGTTTTTTTTTTCTTAGCTTGTTTGTAGTTGTTTTCTTAGCTTCAGAAAACACGACTAACAAGAAACAGCAGCAGTGAAAAAGTAAGAACAAGCATCTCTGTTGTGAGACCGACAGCGAGGTGAAACTGAAACTAAAAGTATGCGTTAACGGAACTGTTTAAATTAAAATGTGTATACATTTAAAAAAAATAGTAACATGCAGTCTTCTAGTTGCCAAAAAGTGATTTGGGCTCCTACCTTATTTGATATCAGAATCATTTGGTTTCATTGGGGTATGACACTCAGTGCTCATAACCTGTTAAAAAAAGCTGTAAAGGGCTAGTGCAAATAATAACATGCAGTATTCCAATTGTCAACAACAAAGTGTTTTGGGCTCCTTGTGAATCTGAATACATGAAAAGCAGTAATGTTATATTTTGAAAAAAACAATTGCAGCTGTTTGTGCAGAAAGCGACGGCTAAAACTACAGGAAATCTATTTATCAGCGGAAAAGCAGATTTCTTAGCTCAGAGGCTGAGGTTTGAGAAGCAACATGACCAATGATCGTACTTGCTTGACAAAGGAGAAAGCGGTGATGTTTACATCTGTCATCATAAATAAAGCATGGCAACAGAACTTTTCTTAGCAGCAGAGTAAGGACCCTCAAGGCAGCAGCTCTATGTACTGAACTTTGAATCAAAAAATATTGTGCATTGAAAGTTGTTTTGAATCGAAAATCGATTTTTCTTCTTTGACCATGACCCAATTGGAATCTAATCAAATTGTGCTATAACCTATATTTCTGGGGCTTTACAACATCTATAGTGTTTACAAACATAATACGCAACTGGCCCTCCTTCATGTAAACAATATGAAGGACTGTGACAAAAGTTACACATGGGGAGAAAAAAAAATGTAGTGTTTGATTTCAGGGCCACTTTACTCTTCCTCAGTTTCTATTTTTCCTCTCACAAACAAACAAGGTAGAACATATCCTTGGAGACCGCATCAGCCTTATGCAAGCACTGACCCATGACAGTAAGTGACAGATCCTGACAAGCAGACATGGCTACATGTAAAATCTTTCCCTCTCATTTGCACACCTCTCCTATACTGGGAAGAACACAGGAGGCTCTAGATCATCCTCTCAGTGTGGCTTGTGCCGCTTTAATGCACGTACACTCACATTTTTATCCTCTGATGTGAAGTCCATACTTTTATTTATATTTTCCACCGGCAATTAATCCGTTTCAATCTTTCCTGTGGGTCTGCAGCGTTTCTCAAACTTCTCCATTCATGGGTCTAAACTAATGTGGACACATGTATACATTTTTAAAGCATTATGTCAATGTCGTCCGTCCTCGCTGTGACAAGAGCATTCATTTTCCCCAGCCTGCGCCAGAGAAACCACTCTCCACACTCCAGGCAACACAACCTGGAAGAGAACATCCCTTCACATGCATCCTGACATAACTGTCACTGCCTTTTAAAACCGCATGGTATCAATACTAAAATCCCAGGTAACGACAGCTCTTGTATTTGCAGTGTGAGAGCAAATACAAGAAATAGTTGTTAAAATTCTGCCTGTGAGATGTTGAATGGCAGGCTGCATCAACGCTATATCAGAAATGCAACGTATGAAGGGGGAGCTGTAACTGAGCTAACAAGGCCGATTTATACGTTTATAAAATCACATTGCATGTGGGTCTGGCGAAGTTGATTGATGAGGTTTTCGGATGCAGGAAATTAATTAATTCTTCATAATGACTTATTCTTAAATGCAGATTTCAATATCAAATGAAGAAGTCATGTTAATTAATATTCATGAGGGGATAACGCCGTTTTGTGAAGAAAGCTTGTTCTGGTACAAATGTTACTTTGGCTCTTTTTTGATGTCGTCATTTCTTTTAGAACGATTTAGAACATTCAGATCAAGGTGCAAGTGTAAAACAATTTGGGAAAAAAAGGAATAATTATGGTAAACCAATCACTCATTTTGTGATTTTTTTTTAAGGTTGGTTATGAAGCACACATTTTTTCAGATCAGCTGCAGAAATTAAACCTCCAATGAAGAAAAACAACAAATAAGCAAGTAATAATAGAGTTTATATACAATGTCTATATTATGGGAGTTTTAATATCAGAGATTTAGGTTATGGACAATTGTGTCATGGAATCAATGTTTGATTTGCGATACGAGTGCTTCTCCGCGTTCAGTCGCTCAAACCACGTGTGACTTTCTCCTCCTCGCTCATGCAAAAGGTTAATGCTAGCAAGCTAATACAATTACAGTGATGAAGATGTGATGTTCATGGATGATTTAAACAAATTAGTGTTACATTAAAATTCGGCATGTCATAATGCGGCTAATTGGTACAAAACCAAACTAGAACATACTCTGGAGTGTTTTAAATATTTGATCAAATGTTATAATTAATTAAATATGTGCAATAAAAGTCAAGGGTATCTAATTGCTTCGGGGGCGGTTTGCAGAGGGAAGATAGCAAATGTGACTCTGCTGCAGCGCAGACGCCTAAAAAACTGTTTCACTCACTAACCAGTAGTAAGTAACACACGCGTTCGGCAGTGTGTTGTCAATAAATTATTTCTTTTGTCTGATGTGAGGAGCTTTCCTTACACAGAATATTATTAGAATAAGGACACCGTTCCCAGAGGTGCTACGGAATTTCAAAATAAAAGTAAAAGTTGAAAACATCGTTTGGTGTAGAGACAAAGATTTCAGGGTTTTTTTTCTGACCAACTTCGAGTTCAAAGAAAGGACCAAGACTAAGATATCCATACGATCCGATCACACAAGTGGGCAGCCCTAATTAAATATCTGAACGTACCCAAATGTCTCTTCACATCGTTAGATTTATGTGTGAACACATGAATGACTGCGTCCTGAGCTGACATCCTCGAACCCACTGCAGTATTTTTACAAAAAACAATGCCCATTTGTAGCTTGCAATAAATGAAAAACATTTTGGTTAGTTATTGGCCAAACAAAATTAGCACGTGGAACAATCTACATTTATCTGAGCTGTGTATGTATACGTCGTTTGTGATCTGTGATCTAGAATCAGAGGTTTTTTTTTTTACTCACCATCTTCAGTAGGTACGTATATGTTTAGGTAAAGGCAGTCCTCGCTCTGGTTTTGGACATAGTTCGCTGCAGCATCCAGGTTGTCCGTGAACCACACAGGTAACATGATCTCAGGTAAAACCCCGTGCACGTTCTGCGGACACACAGGCGCAAACTGGGTGGCGTTGCGGATCTCCTGCCAGGAGCCCGGAGCTTCAGGGGGCTGGAAGCGACGCTCGCCAATAGGTGCAGTGGCATACGGCACGCCTAAGTACTGCTCCACTGGGCCCAAGATCTCATTGCTGAGCTCCTTCCTGATTCCACGGATTTTTCCATAGCCTGTGGACACTATGGGGTGTTTCAGATCAACCCGTTGACATGAGGAAAGAGTCAGGTGTAGTGCTAGTCCTAAGAGCCACACCAGGCAGAGGTTAGCAATCTGCTGAAAAGTATAATGATGCTTCCCACCATAGCCTTGGTGGCTGGCAGCATTGAAAGGAAAAAACCACATGTCCAAAATAAAGGCTCTTTTAGTCGTATCACCAGGACTTTGGTTGATCAAAAACTCAGTGGGTTATGGTGGATAAAAAAGGCAAAAAAGGAGGTTGTGTGAGAAGGGACAGTTTTCCTAGGGCGACATGGTGAGGCAGAGGGTCAGGTAGCATTCTCAGGTAGACTGTGTGGTCACATCAGTCTCTCTCTGTAGGACTTCTGATGGGTCTCGAGCTGCAGTCAGTGAGCCAGTTCCACCTGGGAGAGACAAAGAGGATGCAGGTTTGAGTCAGAGTGTGTACTGGAAACCACAGTTGAGAAAAAAAGTACTAGTACCTCGCATGTACCCACGTCTACCAACACATAGGCGCATGTATAGCGATAGCTGGGAGAAATGGCTGTGCCCATCGTTGCAGTGTATGTGTGGTATGTTTGGATAAAACAAAATAAACCCCCCCCCCAAGACCAATAGGATTTGATGCAGCTCCATGTTTTGCTCTTATGTGGCGGCAACACAAGTTGCCCTGCATTAACTAACAGATGAGCGTTCTTGTTAATTGTTTGTCTTATCTTCTCCTTCAGTAATTCTTGATGCAGCCAGAGGCGGAGCTAGAGGGGGGGCCGGGGTAGCACTGGACCCCCCCTGAAATCTGATTGGACCCCCCAGGTGCCCCCCCCAGATGATTGACATATCACGGTACCGCACGTCTACAGTGGTCTATGTCTCCTGACATTTTGTAGGCTTGAAGTGGGGATTTAATAACATTGTGCAACTATACGTGATGCTAGGAGTAACAAGACTGCCTTATTTTTTCATAGGGTCAGTTGAGAATGAAAAGACAGGGGGATAATATACATGACTTCTATTTAAAGAGAAGCAAGTCAGGCAAAGATGAGGCATACAGACAGACAGACAGAACTCAGCTCTGAGATCAGCAGTCCTTGCAGTGTTCATCCTGGGACTAGTTAGGAGAGAGAATGTGAGGCACAATACAGCCCATCATCACCAGGTCAGAGCATCTACAGAAGCAGTCGCAGTCACAGTCACATGCTCAGTTCCGTCATTTTAAGTTAAGTTTTAGATATTTGAAATGTTGGTTACTGAAGTGTGTTGTTTTTTCAATGGTGGTTGCATTTCTAATATTAATATTTTTATACAATGTAGTTCCATCGAAGGAGGACACAGAAGCCTCTGATTCTGACAAAGATGTTGGTGCGCCAGAAAAGCCAGACCCGGAGCCAGCTGTGTCCAGCGTGTGTGTGTGTGTGTGAGTATCCCTGATTAACTGTGTGTGAGTGAGTACCAGAGAGAGAGCATTTTCATCATTTTTGTAAAAATGATGTCATTATTGAAAAATTGTTGCCAAGTTGTCTTTTACATTTTGTACATTGTTAATAAACTGCATATTATACACAGAAATCTGATCTCCTGTGTGCTTAGTATGTACATTTTAACATTAAGAAACTCAGATTGCAATTCATTGGTCGAGAAAAAAATTCACTGTCATAGTCTGTGGACCCCCTGAAATAGAGACATTTCTGGATTTATTTCATCTGGGCTCATTGATAAACTGTGTGTCATCTGCATAACAATGAAAGTATATGTTCTAATAATGTTCCCCAAAGGAAGCATTTACAAGGCAAAACGTATAGGCCCAAGCATTGAGCCCTGTGGAACTCCACACTTAACTTTTGTTTGCAATGAGGCAAACAGTCTGCTCCAGTCTCTGCAATAGAATATTGTGATCATTCACATGATTTTATCTGTCTTTAGTACTAACTCAGATAAGAATTCAGAGAACTCTGATAAAAACTCTGAATAAGGTGCAGGTAGACAATAAACAGTGACTATCAAAATTGGTTTCCGTGTTTTTTAACTAGGATGAAAAAGACAAAGAATTAAGCTTTCCAAAGATAAATATCCAGGTTTGGATTTGGAGTTAATTAATTGACTGGTATTAAAAATGGCTGCGACTCCTCATCCTCGGCCTCCGCACATCTTTTTGTAGAATCAACAAGCAAAACCATGCTGGCCCCACATTCCTTTCTCCACGCAATATCGGGGTTACCCTTTCCTTCTCAACTTAGTTTCTTCCTTAGATGCTTCCACATCATTACAGATAAATGAGCAGTGCTTATCACACTCAACAGAGGCGACAGAGACATTTAGGTGTGATAAAGGCTTCATGTACTGCTAACTGTTGGTAGATAGACACCTCATCCCTCCACCCTCAACTCTTGCAATACACACACCCCAGTAGCAGCCAGCAGACACAGTAAAATAGAGCATTAAGACTCTGTGCAACATAACAGGGTGTGCAGAGTTAGTGATGGGCGCGCTACTCTACTTCATTGTAGAACAAAATAGTAACAAGCTGATGGAGAAATATTCAGTTCATTAAAGCCCTCTGCGAGACCTGCCTCTACTGACAGCTCTGTGCATTCTAAGGCGGAGTTAAGATAAGTCAGGACACCATGAATCCCCATTAAAAAAAGTTAGTGCGCATGCATAGTCAAGCCGAAAATCCAACTTAGAAAAAGATTAATGTGAATTATACATAGTACATGACTTTGTACACTATGGTATAAAAGTTTAAAGGATTTAGCGACATGCAGCCAACAGTCAAAACAGCTAGAGTGTCTCTGTCCAGCACCAATAAAACAGTTACTGTTGTAGCTTGTTTTGAATTACAATGAATGTCTATGTATGGCGTCAATTTTAATATCTGGGCAATATAGGTGTGATCACACCTAGAATTTGATTGACAGGTATCACTACAATAGCGGAGAGGAATGTTAGACTGAAGCAAAAACTTTCAGGGATCAATCATAAGAGGGCCGGTGCGGTTGTTTAATATGTAAATAATATATGGACTTAGATTGCACACGTGATGTTAATATCTATGGTTGGTAACACTTAAGATTAGGGAACACATACTCAACATTAAATTACTTAACATATTAACCTGGTGCTTACTTACATGCATATAAGTAGCATACCAGACCTTTATTAGTAATTATGAAGCACGTAAACACCTTAATCAGGAAAAATCTTAATTCATGTCATAATAGAGGCAGAATAATGTTGTGTATAATAAGGTGTTACTACATGCTTAATAATTACTAATAAAGGGCTAGTGTGCTATTGATGCATGTTAGTGAGTACCTAGTTAATAGTGAATATGTGTTCCCTAATCTAAAGTGTTACCCTATGGTCTCATTGTTAGACAACCTGAGGTTGAACATCATTTTACATCATGGGACACAGGAGTTGTTCAGCCACTGCTGCCTTCACCAGTAAGTTCAAATGTGTTATTTTGTCATTTCAGTGTTGGAAATCCTTCATCCAGAATCACCTACTCTATATGTGACACAAACTGACCAAAAGATATAGCAGTAGACCGTCAGCTCCTGTGTCCCTGTGAGCTAAAACAACCCTTTTCTCTATGAACTTTGGTGTAGGAGTGTTTTATAAATTGTAGTTTCATGTCAGAAAACAGTGTCTAATGGCAAAATAAAGCTGTAAACATACTGTTAAGACATAGTAAACTTGAGCAGGCATAGATTTTATTCGGAGATCCTTTGGTTTAGTGGCTAAAACCTCTTTTTATTGAGATAAAGCATCAGATGATGCTTATTCCCAGCACAGCGCAGTCAGCACTCACTCTGTCTGTACCTCATACAACCATACTTCCAAAAAAAAAACAAAAACAAACTTGAACTATCACTTTAATGACATTGCAAAAATTGAAGTGTAAATGGCCTATCACAATGTTCTCTGCGTGCCTCTTCCATATGCATGGGCAATGTTCATAGACAAGTTTCCTATCTATAGAGGCATCCGATATTATATAGATTTTACAGAAAGCACAAATGGGGCTGTTCTCAACCACTCACATGTGACTGGCAAATGGTAGTACTCTAACTTCCTGAACATGAGTCCGTGTCAACCATCTGTGAGCTGAAATGGCAATGATCGTGCACCTTCATGCATACAATGGGATAAACTGAAACTCAAATCTCTAGGTTGGTGTAAGCAATTCTCTGTCTTGTTTTATATAATTGGTAGCCCTGTCAAATGGAAATGTTGGAGAAAGTAATGCCTCACTGCCAGTGGACACTTTTGTGAATATGTTTAAATGGAATGGTCAGGGTGGTTTGAGGAAAATGCTTGTCTTGGGATTTTAAATTGCTTTGTTTCCCCTTTGAGTGTTATAACTGCAAGTAATTCTTCAGCCGTCAAGCTGCTTTCCCCTGCTAGTCAACATCTGCGGATGACAAGCAGCTTAGCAAGCCAGAAACCGAGTGGTGCTGAGACTGAACTTGGTTGTCTGCTACCAAATGTCACAGAACTGAGGAAAGGGGACCTCACAGCACTAAAATAAAACTAAGCTCTTTAGCTGTATGCTGTATTTCCTGGCAACTAGGAAAGGAATAGACACATTAAACCATGGGAAAGACAGCACCATCTCTCAAGCTACATCACTCATCGTATTCAGACTAACAGTGCAAATAAACTCAACATATTCCCAACATTTCCCATGTGATAAATATATTCTTATCCCAATTTGTGACTACCTAATCACTAAATTGACACATGCTACCTGTGATTTCCTTTTTCTAGAGTTTGAAGAATGAATCATGTTAGTCCAATAATTGGATAATTTAAATACACTTTTACTGAAGGCTTGATGTGATTGTTTCTTGATGATTAATAACCAAAACAACCATTTAAAGACCCAATTGACTGGCACTGGAACTCCAATGGTTCTTGACTGTAAAGTTAGTTGTAAGTTGGATATTCTAAACATTGACAGTTTTGGATCCAGTAGCAGTCTGCTCTCTCTGAACTACCTTCACCAGTCTTTATGAAGCAGAAAAAAAACATCAGTGCTCCAGTCAAATCTATGCCATAGACCAGACATTATGTTTCTACAGACAAACATTTTTTTAAACAATCTAAAATAAACTCTAGTGCATGAGAGCTAGTGTGAGTAATGCGGAATCCACAGCATATTGAGCTTAGAGGAGCAGTTATGAGATGCATTCAAGGAACCCAGTAAATTGTATCACTCCAGCAAACACACATGCAGTTGCCTGCTGCCTTCTGATGCTGCAATCTTGTAAAAGATCTATATTGGTTGTAATAAGGTCATTGAAGAATCATTAATAAAACATGTTTCAGTTTTGTTCCTCCTTAATATTTTCATAAATATTATTACAATGGTAAATATGACAAAGACTGACATTATTTTTAAATTTTTTTTTTTTCATTAAGGAATGGGGGTTTGGGCTACTGGTTTTTATGGGTTTTTTTTAAGTTGCGATTTTGATTTAAAAGCTATTGTTTAGCATTTTTCTTCAGCATGCACAAATACATTATCTTTTATTTACATAAATTAGAGCGACAACCTTGTGACATTGTGTTGTACATCCGTTGCGTCTGACAAAGATAAAAATATATTAACTTTAAAACAATTGTCTTTTTTTTTATTCCTAGTTGAATGTGTTCATTAATTCACTACTCAGTTGCACGGACTTCAGTCATCTCAGCAGCTCCTAGGTTTTGGTTGCTTAGTAACAGCATATCACTTGTGTGACTTTGTAAAAAAAACACCTCTGGCCGCTTCAGTGCATTTTTTCGTGTTTTTGGATGATGCATGTGAACAGTCCCTTAGTCCTCATTTGAGGTCTCATCCAATATGAATATTGGTAAAAAAAACAAAAAAAAAACCCCAACAAAAATGAAAAACTAAATTACACACTCAATCCATCAAAAACATGATGTTTAAATAAACCTGATTAGTCCTGAAAAACATGCCTTCATAGAAAACTGAAGCCTCCTAAGTCAATGAATGGGCTGCAGCCAGTAATAGACAGAGATCTGGCAGACTTTATGTCAGTCTAGCTTTAAACCCTATTACAATTAATAGGATCACTGTTGAGTCTTCTGACATGATATGTATTTATGTTGCATTATATTTTCACAAGCAGTGGAGATGGAAAATCACAGCGCACATGGATATTAAAGCTGTTGCTGATGAGTGTATCTGTAAAATGTTGAGCAAGAGGGACGAACATGGGAATCACAATAACATCCCATTAATGAGATGTCATATATACATCTCATTAATGGGAATTCCTTTAAGCTATTATATATGTATATATACAGTATATACCAAGTTCATCTCCCACTAACGGTAAGTAAATAAGTAAAGTGTATTTCACTATGCAGAAGTAGCAGCATCTGAGACGAAAGGAAAGGTGAAAACTGAATACCAGAGAGATTTTGTCTGTTAAAAAAAGGAAATAAATGTCTTAGAGAGTGAAGGTGAGGGCACAATACAAGTGGAAACATGAGGGTTTAAAAGAGAGTTCAGAGTATTAAGAAGAATCTATGGTTTGTGACTATCGGTCAATACAAGGTCAGATAAAAAACTGTGTTTGAACGGCATGCTGATATTCCACTAGTCTATTTCTTAGAATGTCGAAGGAAACTTGAACTTGCTTTTTCACTTTCTTTCAGTGGTAGATGTACGAGCTGTATGAAAGTGTGAATGGCAAAAACTGTAGTGTAAAGGGGTCATCAAGGCTAGAAAAGTGCTACAGAAATACAGACCATTTATCATGGAGCAGGGCTCCGAGTCAAATTTCACAACCAGACCGCACCCCCTGCACTGCTCCCCACTCTCTCTAACTCCTCCTCTCCTCACTCAGCCTGCTTCATGGCATTTCTAAGAATCATGCATTGGGCGGAGTTAGCCACAGAAGAAGGGGTTGAGTTATCCTTTGGTAAATTTAAACTATATTTACAGCTATATTTTTGCCTTTGCCTAGCACTCTAATTAACCATGGCAAAAGCACAATGAACAGAGCCAAATAAGGCTGAAATAGTTTATTATTCTTTTTTTCAGAAGAGATGGAGAGGGAGAATCACTTCTGGACCGAAATGCCGAAAAAAGGGTTAATCCTCTTTAGAAAATACACATTTCAGGTTATCATTGTGTTAATGTCATGATTGCACAGTTATGATGCACCATTTCTTTATTACTGCTGGAGGAGGCTGTGAGCATCCTGCCACAACGTATTCTATTCACCACAAGATCTCCAGACACCAGGATCATCTGAATCAGTTAACACAACTGCTCCATCTGCCACGGTGTTCCCATCCTCATCAGCCCGCAGCCAGAAAAATGTGGCAACATCCACAATGAAGTGACACTTCCCACTTAATACAATTGTGGTTAACCCCAGAAATGACTGCAATCACCTCATCTCTGCTGGACAGATGCTGGCTGAGCAGTGGAGGCCACGCTCAATTAAAACAAAGGTCAAAACAAATTAAGTGTCATTACCGTGTATTTCTGGACTGCACCGCACCATGAATGCACCCCAGTAATTAACTAAATAAACGTAGGGATTACGGATTTAAAAAAAGAAACCACGTGTTTAAGTAGGAGTCAATCAAAGGGGCCTTACTGATGCATGGGCACGTGTTTCTTAAAGGCAGCAGAAGGGATCATAAAGCAGGAGGCACCAGGAGCAGAGAGGAGATGTTGGACAAAAGGCTCTCTGTCAGAGCTTGGACCAGAAAATCAATATGTTGCTGTTGGTCACCAATGTTCCCACAGCTTAACACCTGTACATCACATGGAAAAACCCTTTATCTTACACTGACACACACACACACACACAGAATAGGACACGTTGATAGCTAGTGACCAGACTATGGATGTATTATAAGAACTTCATTCCCATGAAGCTGCTCACCCTGCGCATACGCCGAAAAAGACTGACTTCCCAGTTTATTTCTGGGTTGTGCAGCCCATTGAGCATGCGCAGTCGAGTTTCTCCCATAATGTAACACAGTTACTGTGAAGTTTACCGGGAGCATTTCATATAAAATGTTTTGATTCATGGTATTTTAACAATGTTTTATACATATATACATATATATATATATATATATATATATATATATATATATATATATATATATATACATATATATATATATATATATATATATATATATAAATATATATATATACATATATATATATATATATGTACATGTGTAATATTTAGTATATTTGTAATGTCTTTTAAAAATGTCCATCTGCCTCAGTTTGTCATTTCACGTGTACATACTGTACTATAATTATCAAAGTTGGTAACTGTGAAAAAACCTACGTACATTGTAGAACATTTTTCCCTTTAACTGGAATTTTTATTTGACATCATTGAACTTGGAAGTAACGGGTAAACACAGTTTTATAGTCCACACATTTATTCACATAACTCAGGGGTTATATATATTATTGTCCTAGAAAAGACAAAAAATAACTTTTTAAATAATTTTACAAAAACAATTCCAGTGCATATTAATTGTGAAGTTTACAAATAAAGCTCACAATTATTACTATTTTCATCATGTTTGTTATTATTATTGTTATATATTACTGTTGACTCGTGATCATATTATTAGGAACAATAGCATGTTCAAATGTTCTCTCAACATGTTTATCTTCAACTCTAATTCATGTGTTTATCATATTTATCCGGGACTTTATTAACAGATAGAATAATATAATAAGACAAGCAGCCTCCCCGGGAATCCCTGGTGAAGTGACCGCAGGGCTCAGTGCATCACAGGGTCACAGCTCCACAGTCCACACACTGCCATCTGGCCTGTGTCACTGCAGCCGCTGACGGTGTATGATAAGTGATAAACTTCACTATGCCAGTCTCCTCCTCCACTGAACTCTCTCCTCAATGAATCTGACACAGCAGCTAGTTAATACATCGAAAGAAAAGTTTGAAAATAAATGCTAATGGTTGCCGAATAAATAACTAATACCTGCTTTGTCACAAAAACACCCCATCACCTTAAATTATTCACATTTCCAAAAAGTTTTCATATCCAGACAGTGGCGCCATTCCCAAGACGTCACTCTGGGAAATAGGATTTTTCTGGACATTTGATGGCCTTTAGGAATGTTTTTCAAATATGAAACTCCATGAATTAAAAACATGGAATATAAAGATCTGCCTGTGTCTGTGCCTCGAGGTGTCCCGAGTGGCCACTGGGAAAAAAAAAAGGTCTTCAATGCAGAGGGGGCGCTGCTCTATCCAGTTCTTATAATACATCCATGTGCCAGAGCCATTCTAAGTGTGATGTGGACAATGCTGCCTCTGGGGGGGGCTGTTAATTATAAATGTGTCTCTTTTTCTGAGGCTGGGTTCATATGTGGGTGGATCTGCATCGTGGAACTTTTCATTAAGGTGCAGAATTTGTAGCTACTGTAGCTTGGTAATCATGGGATCATGGGAATTCTTGTTCGGCTGCCCCTGTGCCAACAAGTAATACATCAACACATTTTCATATAACTTTTACATTTTAGTTTTAATCCACTGAATTCATTATTCTTATTATTCTAATTGACTTTTTTTTTTTTACAACAATTCTTTTTGACATCATGCCCCATTGAAGGAGACATTGAACTAGATATTGAGAACATTACAGGTATAATGTGTAGAATTTAGCAACATTTATTGGTGAAGTTGGATGTTGGAGGTGAATATTCGTCACATTGTGGTCTGAAATAGTGACCTAAATATATATCGCTAATTCTGGTGACATTAAACATGATCATTTGTACAATCAGGTGATTGCACACATATAAAAGAAATGTTGCCATCTGGTGTTTATAAATCAAGTGAGAAGTACTGTAGGTCCATTTTTCCCACAGACTTCCATTCAAACTGAGTTCTTTTTGCAACCAGCGGAGTCGCCCCCTGGTGGATATCTGCTACTTACATCTGACTTCCTGGGTAGGGCTAAATGATTTTGAATAAATGTGTAATTGTGATTATTTTGAATGAAATTGCGATATGATTTGTGATGGAATGGGAAATTTTCATTGAAAAACAGAGTATTTTAAATGGTTTCTGTGTGATATTTGTTTTCTGTAGAATAAGTGTTTATGTGTAGGTTACGACAATATTTAATCTCAAATTGTATTTTTGACACACATTTCGGTGGGAACAAAATGTTGCACGTCCAGCGATTTTAAACAAATTAAACAATTTCCCCTTAAGGATGAATAAAGTATTTCTATTCTATTCTATTCTATTTGAAAAACTCTGAAGGCCATATTGCAATTCTGATCTAATTTAAATAAATTGTTCAGCCCTCTTCCTGGACTTCACTTTTCAAACCACAAGAGTAGTCATTTTTACACGCAGCCTACGTGCGAAACACAGCGACAGCGCCACAGCAGGTGTGCAGTGACACACCTCCTGTGTGGCCAAGAAGCGATCAGCGCCGCAGCTGTCACACAGCGCACACGTATTCAGTGGAGACTCAGCCTTGGTGTGTTGGGTAACTGTAAGTGGGGGAATGCATCATCACGAGGAAGAGGACAGTGCCCGCAATCTGGTGACACGTTAATTACCGATGATCTAAGTAAAAAGCTAGCAGTGGTAGCATGCTCCTAGGTGTCAGTGGACAACGCACACCGTCTGAGGGAGCCGTCTGACAGCTGCGTTGCCTCAAGCATGAACCTAATTTAAGAACAGAATGGCCCACTAAGTTAAATAGACATGGCAGCTTAGCCATATAACCATGAATGCCCAGTCTCAGCAATGTTCTTTTAAATATAAAACTCCAAATAATAATAGTAATAATGAAGCTGATGATAATCTATGTCAAGTTATGAAAGAGGGGGAAAACAGAAGGAGGCTGCAAAGCTGAAGACAATACATTAAAGTATGTCTAGAGGGGAGCAATTAAAAAGGAGATTTATAGGATAACACTGAATTAAAGCTTCAATCCGCAGGCGGGCACGTACTATACCCCCTTGCAAAACTGCAATCAGCTTTATTCTTGACTCAGGGTTGATGGAGAGTCAGAAGAGTGTGAGGAGCTCAGACTGACAGGAAACTCACAATTCTGAATGTAGCTATGGGCCAGATGTTGATTCAGCCTCCTTTAAATGCGAAAGTGATGACGCCACACTGGAGTCACGCGGTACGCGCGTTTGCATCACGCATCGGGCCTCATCGGGGGGAGGAGATACACCGGTGCATCTGGTTGACAGCAGTCCAGGTCAGTGGTTTTTCCACTGTATCACATTTGTCTAGTAAGTGATGCACTGTCAACTGTGTGGCTCATGTTTTTCGATGGGGGAAGTGTTCTGAACATTTGGCTGGCAACGTGTAAATCTGACTAATTCATTACTGGCTGTGACAGTCACATCCATCAAAGCAGAAACTTCCTTCCGTTACTAGGCGAACATATGGGGTTATAATGTCATAAAAGAATGAGTAATGTTATAAAATAATGAATGCTCAAGTAAACATTTTTGCATTACATTGACACTATAACATACCAAATTAACACGTAGGACTTTACGGTTAAGTAAGTGGCCTGTATACGCCCTCACTCACCCACTATTAACAAGGCTCTAAACCTTGAAAATAGGGGTGTAACTGTGTTTGTGTACCGAATTTTTTTTTCTCCATATATTTTCAAAATATGTCTAGCGGTACTGCATGCGCAGTATCCATCAACACCCACCGGCTCCGTTCACAGCTCTGTCAGCATGTAGCAGGGCCAGACAGCTGGAGCATTCAGTGGAATCCCGGGGTAACATTAGCACAGACAAGCCTCGCATGGAGAATGCAAGTGAGAAGCCAGAGCTCGAGGAGCCACCGAGCTACTTCAAGGTCTGCTGAAACACTACAGTTTCCCAGTGGACTACAACAGCAGCAGCGGAGGAGGAGAAAGGCAAACGTGACGCCACTGTTCAGTTGAAATTGGCTGGGCCACTGGTCATACATCAAACATACATGATAACTCGTTTGAAATGGCATCATCCAAATCTGTGCAAATGCAGATATTTAAGCAGTCTTTATTAACTGACTGAAGACGACTAACTGAAGTTAAAAATGTTCAAGGTATTTTCTACATGCTGCACTACAATAGACCTTCATTTTATGACTAACTTTTTATTTATTTGCGAACCTTCACATTCAAGTCTTGTTAGTAGGTGGTACAGCAATACTGAGAATTATTTTGTAATAATTCTTACCTGCTTTTATTTCTTTTTTTTTTTTTTTTTAAACACATCCTACAAAAACTTCAAATACATTTGCAAAAAGTAATGGAAAGTACACAAGTTTATTGTGTATTAACTGTCAAACAGATTCATCTGATGAGTTCTGCCATTTTATCAATAATCAATATTTTAGTATTTAAGTATTACTACTTAAAATTTAAATGTTTTGTCTTCAGAATTTAATAACTGCTGCAAAATCACTAGCATGTTGCATTTTCACATTTGACAATGTTTTTTTGTGTTTCACTTTTTGTTTAATATTTAGTTTATATATTATTTTCATTTAAAATACACAAGCGCTCAGGCAGTGCAGACAGTGCAGAGTGGACAGACATCTGAGAGTTGTTTATATTTACTTAAGTTAAGCAGATGTGTGTGTATCATGTTTTATTATTTTAGTTTGTCAAATAAAGGGGAAAAAAAGGGAAAATTAAAAATACCCCTGACATTTGGATGGTTATCAAAAAAAGGGTAAAAAGTGCCACACAGAACATGTTTGGATCACCTGTAAGGTCACATTTTCATAATGAAAAGTGCAGTTACGCAGGTTGGTTGGTATACCAGCGAATCAATTTGTTTGGTCCTGATAAAATGATTGGTAGGGTTGTGGATTTGTTTTTTCCCCATAAAAGTTGATTTTTGACATTTTTTTTAACATGTTTTAGGCACTAATGTACACATAATATCTTTAAGTCAAATTTAGGGCAGAAAAAAATGTATCGAAAAACATTTTAAGTATTTAACACAATCAGCTGCATACAACTATATATATATATATATATATATATATATATATATATATATATATATATATATACACATACATACATACATATATACACAAAACCCTCAAGTGGAGGAAAATGTGGGAGAAAATGGATATTCAGAATTTATCCTATGTTAAGTTTACAATATAACTAGTCAATAACTTTTTTGCACATGTCTTTTTTTCTTTTCTTTTTCCTTTTTGGTGGGTGCTCTTTCTTAAGGATGGGGATGTACACACTCGAAAAGCTCAGGAAAGAGTGTGAGGTCAAGGTAATGAAGGAGAAGAGGCTTTACTACGGGTGCTCGTGAGTGGGGAACAAAGACGAGAAACAAGCTGAAAAAAACCTGTCATGGTTAAAAAATGAGGCAGGTGAGGAAAAGAGTGGTGCCATGCATGGATCAGTGGTTTGCTGAATGTCAAGTTCCATCTCATCCTCTAATCCTCAAAGCTCCACAATAGTGACAGTTTGTGAAAATAGGCTAGCATCCTGAGATAACAATCTAATGAAATGATGTATTTACACAGCATAGCATGTTGACATTCATGGAATGACAGTGGATACAAATATTCATGCTGTTGAAAGATGCATGAATGACGCATGAAAGCAAAACATTATTCTTTGATATTTTCAAAAATAGCAATATAGTCACCCTCGCATCTTGCACGTTGCAGGAGCTTTCACCTTCCGCCTGCATGGGCCTCTCTAAGTGCTCACTTAGATTAAGGTCTGGCAAAAAAAAAACTCCTTGGCTGCATTTTCTTTATGCTCAGGATCAATGTCCTGCTGCACTGTTCTTCTTTTGTGGATATGTATATAATGAGATAAGAGCACTTTAAAGTGATTGTTTAGGTAGTTTGAAATGCGGTTGTATGAGGTATAGTGGCATATGGTGTGCCGACATTACCGCGGTCAGGACAGGAACTCGTCTGAGACACACCGGCTGGACAACTCATCATCACATCAGCCGCTTCATGTCCATGTTAAATATGCTAGAGTTTCATTAAATCAACTGTTATTCCCAAACTTTTCCTACAGTGTTGCACATACCGAGAACTGCTCTTCATTTAAGTTTTTTTTTTTTTCACTAAAGGCCAACAATCTTCTTCCTTTATTAATATAATTGTATGATGGTTCTGCACAGATTTATTTATTAGTTCACCTTTTAAAATGGGTCAAATACTTAAAACTGAAAATACTAAAGTTACACTACACTTAATACAGCATATAAACCCTCTTGGACTCAAAATGTAAAAGCAAATATTTAGTTGATTGCGTCTCTTGCCAGAAGTGCATTACTTAATGAAGCTATTCTCACTCAATTAATCATCAATATTATTTAGGAGCAATTGATAGTAACTCACTCCCTGTGTACTGATGGAGACATAAATCCAGCATATTAACACAGCTCAGTCACCACATCTTTATCTTGTTATCTTATTTATTACAGCTCTAAAAAGTTCTAAAGTTCTTCTATATAGACTGCATTCAACCAAAATTGTGAAAAAATAAAGTAAAACACACCTTTACCCTCGTATTGTCCACGTCATATAATCAAGACAGAAACAGGTGAGCTGTGTTTTGACCTTGCCTTCCACATTGATGATCGTTTGGGGACTATTCACACCACCCTTCACATAAATAGATCATTAGCATACTCTTACATTGTGGTCTTGTTGCGTTCCAATTAGGCAAATTTCTTACCAGTCATGCGTGCACTCTCCTGTGGAAAATGCACTATGGTCTAAGGAGCACCATGAGAGACACAGAGAGTCAGCCACACCTGCTCCACTCTTATATAAGATCACGTGAGAGCAAAGGAATACTTGGCTGGAAAAAGCACACGTGGATGACGATGCACAACACGTTGATACCAAAATATTATAATAGGAAGAAGAGCTGCAGGCTGGATAGTGCACCACAGTGGGGCAAAGAAGGCCAGTGACATGCAATGCAACACAAAGATATAGATTTCTACCAGATTTATAGGGGTATTGTCAAATAGAAGAGCATCATAGCCACTTGTATTGACAGAAATTGCCTCCGCTTGCTAATGCTGACGCCACGGAATAGTCTCGGAAGTTAAAGTCACTATTTCAGCAGCACAGTGTGGCTCTATAATCACAGGTAGGCCTGTCTCAGTCAGTAATCTAATGTTGTGTCAACATGTCTCTACAGATGTAGAAAGCGAAACGGTAAATATGGTTTAACTTCATGAAAAGTTGCCATCAAATTCAGTAGACAGAGGCAGAGCCACACAGTTATCAACTAATAATTCTGTTGTTCTCAGTATTCTTCTACTGATGTATTTATCCTACACACACACACACACACACGTATTGTATTATAAAAGAAAATGGAAGTGAATACATCTGATTGTTAAATTGTGGATCGCTATACGCACTGTGCTTTCAAGAAAGAATCTGATGCATTAAAAATCCTTTTACATTCGCACTGTAGCCCACTCAATTGCAATCTAATCAAATAGTGTGGTACCAACAGACACACAGATTTCTACGCCTGGTGAATTTGTAGATGAAATCAGACGAATACGATCCCAAAGCTCTTGCAGATGTATGGTTTAAGTGCATGTGCAGTGAGAGAAAATAGGGTTAAAGGGCAAAGACTTGGCCCAGTTACTTATACATAAATTCTGCCTCACGTTCTTTTGTAGAAAACCCTCTGCCTTGCTGTCTTCGAGCAATCACCTGTGATGCTCACTTACGTGTCGAGTGACAGGAAGCCGACCTGCCGGCGTTGACTTTTGAGGAAAGAGAAGAAGCAAAAAAAAAATAAAAATAGAATCCAAAATGGTGGATGCAATCATAACCTGTCAGCTGTGTCACAGTGGTTTTGTTTTCCTTAAACCTCCCGCGACGGAGCATTAGTGTTAACAGTACCTCGCCAACGAAGGCACTGTTTAAGCTGTGAGCACAAATAGGTCCATGTGAACTTGTTGCCGAGTTAGTGACAAAGCTAACAAGCTCAGAAAGCTTTCCGCCCCTGCACTAAAACCATTAAATGATTGATGTACAATCCACTGAACAATAAAGTGCCAGCTGAGAGGGAGGGGAAAAAAATGAATGAAGCGCAGGCTTTTTACAAAAGTACTGCTTGATGACATAAGGTTACTTATGTCATTGCGGTATTTTCAGCAACCGCATGGACATCTACCAATCACTTTATTAGGTACACCTGTTAAACTCCTTATTGATCCAATTATGAATGCCTTCAGACACATCGACATGATCAAGACGATCTGCTGAAGTTCACATATTACAGTCAATTATTGTGTAGACTGATAAATTGATATTGAAAATATCTCCAATTTGAAATCAATTGATTGTCTTTCTCTGTTTTCAGAGTGGTGCCTTGATTTGGTAAAAAAAGAAAGAAGACAAGATTGAATACTTTTCTCTGAAATATTTAATCATAATTATTTTTCACAATCAAACTGCTAATAGTGTTGGAGGACTTAGAGCAGGGGTGTCAAACATACGGCCCGGGGGCCAGAACCGGCCCGCCAGAGGGTCCAATCGGGCCCACAGGATGAATTTGTTAAAATTTCACTCTAACCTAAACGTAATGTCAAATGCTCCAGATACCGGTGACTAAATGTTTGTGCCTTTATAGATCCATTGTGCTGTGTAAATAGTAAATTTAGGCATGATATTGTTGAAATTGCACTTATATTTCTCAAGAAATTTCATGTTTTGTAAAATTGTCCTCCATTAAATGTAAAACAAAGGAGAAAAAACAAAGGAGTTCTTGTTGTTCATAGGTTATTATGCTATTATTTTACTATTTTTACTGGTCCTGCCCCCTTGAGATCAAATTGTGCTGTATGTGGCCCCTGAACAAAAATGAGTTGACACCCCTGACTTAGAGGCATGCAGCCCTATCCCTCCCTCTTTGGGATGCACTATGTTGAACTTTTTGCCAATATCTGATATATCAGGAGTGCACCCGGGGTACACCCTGGACAATTTGCTCGTCCATCACAGGGCCACACATAGACAAACAAGCATCCACTCTAACACCTACAGTCAATATAGAGTGTCCATTTAGCCAAATCCCCAAATCTGCATGTTTTTGGTCTGAAACACACACACACGCTCCATGCAGAAAGGCCCTTGTACCGACCAGGTCACGAACCCAGGTACTGACCACTATGCTAACCATGTGGCCATGAATGTAATTCTTCATAAATCCAACTCCAATTTCGTTGTACACAATACAATGACAATACAGGCTATTCTATTCTGTTCTATAAAAATGTAAAGTCATGTGGATGTTTGTCTGAAATAGTGATATTTCTTGTGATGGGTACCATCCAGTCTTATTTTAGGGAAAACTCTAAAAACAGAATTTATAACAAGGAAGCCAGTTGTCTGGTTTTAATTGTCCAGTATAGAAGATCTCATGCATGAGAGAGCTCCACTAAATGAGCTCCACTGGGGTGAACACAATTGCAAGGAGAAGTGAAAAGCATTGGGTCTGCAGATGCTTGGAGTTATTTTGAATGGATAACACCATTTAGACAGTCCTCTGTTGATGTGACTCCGGTTGTCCTTTACATAATTTGGTATCTGTATGATTGGTGTGCTCCTGTTTCTTCAGTCAGTGTCATTCACTGCTTCTAAAGCCCGGCTCCCGCTGCTGGTGTAATATACTGTAGCCCAGCTATGTTCTGAGCATCCAACCACATCAATAATTAAATGTTTTTCAGAGAAGCTGTGAGAGCAGAATGTTTTTACTCTCCTGAAACACATGCATATTTTTTTTTCTTATCCCTGAAAATAAACCAGAGAGCTCTTTATATCAAAATGTAGTTGCATGCACAAAATCGGCAGGGGATTCCCTGTCACTGTTTGTATTGACACATAGTCCAGAACCAGCAAGACACAAATGCTAGCTCCCAGTGAAAACATGGCTAATATTATTTATTGGTAATATGATAGCATCTGCTGATTCCTAGCACAGGGGGTGTGCAATGTAGACAGCGCCGACTATGTCAGTACCTTATACAATCACGCTTCTGGTTAAATGTTCTATTAAACCACAGCACAACAAGATGACTTCAGTGCAAGTAGTCCACGTCGAACAATAGATGGTGGGGAAACGAAGTGGTAATAGCGGTGAAAACATGACATTTCCGTTTCATTCAGCCGTTTCCTTGAAATTTAATGAAAACAATCAACACAATTACCCATGACATAATTGCGATTACAGCAACAGACATTTATGTCACAACTGTGACAGGCCTATTTAAGGGAGACAATAGGTGCTCTCACTTTGACCACAAACTGTCATAATAATGGATAAACACAAGCATGTCATGCAGCTGGTCCTACAGATGCACACGGCTCATGTGTCATCTATTGTCGGGGGGGAAAGCTGCAGCCTAAGAGTTCAGCCACATAGTGTGAAACATGAGCCTGCTGTATTGTCTCACACATGGGGGGTAGTTTGACTTCAGGTCATCAGTCATCCGAGTAAATACATACAGTTGACGCTTTAGTGTAATTGAAACGTTGCCTTAAGAGGACTGTCTTGTCTTGGCTTGGCAAGTGTGCCTTGACAGATGTGCTGGCTGCACTGATGACGTGTAGCGTGACATATAGGCAAAAGGGCAGTTCGGTTTTTAACTTTTAAAATACATTTTAAATAGACAAATCGTTCAAAATACCATCACAGAGAGTATTTTGAATCTGGTTGTAAACTGAATGATACCACAATGGTGTTTGAGGAGGTTATGAAGGACCCAGAATCTTTTTTGCTGAAAAAGAGTTGCAGAAGATCCCCATCCTAGAGTTGGTCATCCCAGGCAGAAGTGGCCGCCTGCCATGTATCACTTCAGTCACGGGGTGGACGAAAGCCAACATATTTGGGCAATTGGATGAGAAAACTCCTGGTGTATCCGGCGAACAACACAGGGAGGTATAATGACACTTCTACCCAAACCGTCCCAGGACCAGCTGATAAAGCTGTGATCAGCTAGTTGTCAATAACACCTGAGAAGAAAACGAGACCACAGTTAAATGCTGTTCTCGCTGTATATATTTTTGGAAATATTTGAAAATGAAAATATTTTTATACATTCAATACATTTTTTGTCTTATTACTGTAAAATGCACATTTCGTAGATTCAAGATTTTCATTTGTCATTTCCTCATAAAGGCAAACAAAACTCCCACCGGCTAGCGATAAAGATATCTAAAAATAACAACAAATGGGCAAAGTAGTGCAGAAAAAATGAAATCATAAAATCTAACGATCAGTCTAAAAGTGCAGAAGCTTACACATTGTGAGGTCGGGGTGGGGGCAGGGGAGAATGCTACCATCATTGTGTCCTCAGAGTTCAGGATTCTAAAAAAATAATAATTACCCTTATGAAACGTCCTGCTGCAGCTTTGGCGGCGGAGGTGGTTCAGTTGTCTCTGTTTCTTGTGACTGTGGATATTTTGAGGGCCTGCGACGAGGGGCCGCGATGGAGCCACTTCCCAAAAGTCGCTGCTAACGGCTAGCAGTGTTTTCAGCATTGTAGAAGCAGAGTTGTGGCAGGAGGGGGCGTGCAGGGGCCGGGAGCTGGCCAATCGCAAGAGAGTGGGAACGCTCTCAGTAGCTGGCCAATCACAAGACAGTCTGTGTTCCGGGGGTGTGGTTTAGCTCTGAAACCACTCAAAAAGCAGCAACTGGCTCATTCTGCAGAAACAATGAGCTTTTCAACCATAAAAAGAAGCTAATGTTTCTAAATAGACTTCCATAACTCACATGTTTAGTTTGGAAAGGCCAATCGACAACACCTTTAACAGGTGACAGTAAAGATTTTTAATGCACCAAATTGAAATTGGGAAGGGTATTTCATCATCTTGACTTTATATGCGATAACATTCTCGCTCCCATATCAATGTCCAGTTTAACTTGTACCTTAATCTATTTTATTTCCACTTTTTAGTAACACACTATTGCTTTTGCAAATGTATGTGAGAGTTCTAGGGCACTACTGATAAAACTTAAGGATTACAGACTTCAAACTGGAGTTGTTGACCCTTTGAGAATACACAAATGTGTTGATAGTTGTAACAACTATGAACTATAAATGTTTATAATTGTCTGAACTCAGTGGAAATCCAGGTTTTTTTATTTATTTAATTAACCAGAGCATACAGTCACAATGTGATGTCTCGCCCTGTAGCCTGAGGTTGTTATGAACAACTGATTTGAACATTTAAAAATAAAAACATGGTGATATGTTGCAGCACTCGGCATGTGCAATGTGCATCAATAATGATGTCAAAACCACAGACTAAAGCCACCCCATGTAATTACATTAAACACACTGCAGTACACCGAAACAGGAGACGCTGGTTATACAATTTAACAATTTTAATTTGTTTGTCCAGTAATTTCAATTGAATAAAAAGAAAGAAAAGAGGAAATTGAAAGCCTGTTTGGCACCGGACGGATAAAGTAGTCACTCAAATGTTTAATTAAAGGTCAAGTACAGTGCAGTATACTGTTTAATTTGGTACATCACAAGCAACTCATGCAACACTTGCAAAAGTGTGCTTCCTAATGTGTATGGCAAATCTAGAAAAACCTAGAAGCAGATTGGGGTATTTTATAAAACAAACGTAAATGTAAGTACACACTCCAGGCAGTTGTTTAAGGGAGCACTTTTGTCAGAGCATGCATTTTCAATATCGGAAATGTTTGTGAAAACATACAATTGTGACGTCCTACATAACATCCAGGTTTATTTTTAGCAGTGGAGTCCACTTATGTTTGTGGGCTCTTCTTGGTGTTTTAAGCCAAAGTGCTGCTCCATGACGCTGTTTCACATTACTCGGAGGCATGCGTCTTCCGCCTCACCTACTAAGTGTGACATAAAGTGTGTCACAGACACGAAAACATAAACAAAACAAAAATCAGCTATACTGACACAAACAGAAGAGAGTCATGTGGAGCTAATGTGCTTAATTAGCATTGTGTGGACCAATTTGGCAATGGTTCGAATGCAACAGACACTTTTTTTTAGATTTAAATGTTACAACCTACAGCTTTAACTTAAAGCTCAGCTAATACATTCTACACCTGGTCAGTCTACAATATTTCAAGAACATTACCCGCTTTAGCTCACAGTAAGACAGCCTTTTCCAACTGGAAAATGAAGTTTGTAAAGCACTCACTCTTCTGCACCTAAGGAGGCAGCTGTGCATCAACAACTCGTGTGCTGTGATGTACATCACTGATTATCTCTATGGACGCTGGTGTGGGTACAAAGGTTTACAAAGCAACACAAACTTAATTTCCCCATTGGAAAAGGCTATCTATTAGCAAGATAAAGTTCTAAAAGGGTTTTGTTAAGAAATCTTAGACTTAGGTGAGCCTTATCCTATACGCGCTACAGGATTACGCAGTACTGTCGATACCGCTGTCGTAAAGCTGTGCTCTCGTTTGCATCTCTGCAGAGGAGAAGAGAGCAGACTCTCCTCTATCAGGGTGAGCAACGCACAGCAGGAGCGAGTGCTTAGGATTTTGACAGTAGCATGGAAGAAAAAAAAGAATATATCTCATATCACTCGCAATGTCTGAACAATACGTGAGGAACTGGGAGATACCCCGTATTCTATTTGTTTTTTCAATAAAATAAAATATATCCATCCTTCCATTTTATACCGCTTTATTCGCGCGGGGGAATCTCAGCTGACATAGGGCAATGTGTAGGGTACACCCTGGACAGTTCACCAGTCCATAGCAGGGCCACATATAATCACATCTACAGTCAATTTATAGTAACCAATTTACCTAATCAAAATAAAATATAATGAATTATTGTTTTATACAAACTAAATGTGTTTCATGCCAAAACAAAGTGAGTCAACGTTAAATTAAATACTTCAGTTGGTGAGCAATTAAGATGCAATTAACAAGCACAACAACATATATTGGTCATGAAAGGTGTGCACCTGCTGAAAGGTGTGAGTATATGCACCTGCACAGAGGAAACCACCAAATGTTTTTCCTTGTGTGTGTGTGTGTGTGTGGGGTGCAGTGAGCGATTACACTGTAGCACTAACAGTACTCAGCAGACAGCAGGGAGTAGATGGGGGCATGGCTATTAACGTTTCCCTGAGCACCATATCTCCTCAAATTTGCTCAGGCATTAAACGTTCCACACTGTAACTGAAGTCAATGAAACAAGCATTAGCTAACTTCATAACGCAGCATTCGCAGCCTATCACCTTTCCATCGGAAAATGTAAATGGTAAATGGTCTGTATTTATATAGCACTTTTCTAGTCTTGATGACCACTCAAATCTGCTTTACGCTATTCAATTTCCCCCATTCACCCATTCACTCACACTTTAATAAAGCACATCCAGGGCTGGACATGTAATCTGGATACTATTTACCCAGGGCCGATGCACCTCTGGGTATTTGTTCAACCCCTTAAGGCTGGCCATTGGTTAATTTACTATAGTAACACTGGGTTAGTGTAAGTATAGTGTCATATCTATTACTGCCGGCCGGGGGTGGGCTGACACATAGGACACAGATGGCGGATCATCCGTTCATTTCCTATACTGACACTTGGCCGGCCCAATCATTTCTCTCACTAGTAGTCCTCCTCCCTCCCCCTCCATCTTCAGAGTATCTCATAGTTTGGAGCAAACCTATAAAAAAGAAAAATGGGTAAACCAAAGCACAAGGGAGGTGCAGAGAAAATTCGGCCCCAAAAAAATGGAAGCTGTTACTGATGGATGCCCAAAAGTGCTCAAAAATTGCAGACATGTCTACTGCTGCTTCATCATCAGCAGCACCTGATGTGCTGGGAGACCATGACAGGGCCAAGGAGGGAGAATGAGGAGAGCAGAGTTGATGACGTGGTGGTAAAGGAATAATGTTAGCAAATTGACAGGGACTCTGGGATGGAGGGAAGCTGTGTGTGTACACCTGGTATTCCTTGTGTTGTGGGGATGTAAATCTTTGGCCACTTTGGCAAAAAAAAAAGTCCTCTTAACCCCATGTTGTTCCTCGCGGCTGTGTAAACGGCGAGTGAATGGGTTTAAAAGATGCACGGGAGCAAGGTGGGAGAGCGGAGTTGGGCTTGGTGGACAGGTGGAGTCCAACAAGGTATCTCCAAGGTGTATCTCTGGGTGTCATCCGTGTATCTGTGGAAGTGGATGTGGTGTTTATGGAAGATCAATATCTACTGTTATACTGTGTATTTATAACAATGTACAATGCAAGGAATAGAATAGAACTTATATATATATATATATATATATATACATATATATACATAGATATATATAAATTAAATTGGACAGCAAAAAATAATTAGATTAGAGCAAAAATAATTCAGCATTTGTGGTTTTGCTTTGTTTCAAAATGAGATCAATAATTTAGTCCTAATACCAAAAAGACTTGAAATGCCTGTGTCTAACTCATGTCAACACTGCCCACACCTTTCTAATAGCACAAGCTGCCTAATGCCTGCGCTGCGTCATGAACAAGGTGAATCATGAACACCAGTGAAACACAAGAAGCAACTGTATTTTTCTAAGATGCCATGTTTCATCGCAGTGTCTGCAAACCCACCAAAGAAATATGGGTCATTTATGAATCATATGTGATTAATTTAAACATGTGTCCTGTTTTAATGGGCTTGCACTTCAGCTGCTCATAAAAGACATTCCCAGATATTTAATGGGGTTTGGTTCTGATTTTTTTTTTTCTTCCCAGACTCTATGAGACAGAATGACTCTTATTCTGGCTAATGTGATGGAAGACCGTTATGTGATATTGTTCAAAGGATGTTACACAAGTTGGTTGCCATGGCTTTTGCACAGGCGTTTCTCCGGGTTCACAATGCTTGTGGATAATAGGTCAGAGCTATTCTCCTGCTTTCTTCCTCCTTGGTTGTGACTTGAGTAAAAGCTGGGTCATTTTAACCTCCCCCCTTTCTCTGACTTGACATCTTCACACAACAAAAAAAAGCCAGTATACAGGGAGGATGTGTGTCAGGCTGCAGTGCATATAATGAGAACATTTTTGGAGATGCCGCACTGCCAAGCTGATTAAATTAAAAGCAATACAAGTTGTTTTTTTAATCCAGTTTTGTGAGACCTCTATCAAATGTAATACATTAGTGTAGATATTATCATTAATAGTAAATGTTATTTGTTGCCACCTTTCTTGACACTCAAGGTCACCTTACATACAAAGCAAACATAAAAACAGAATAAAATAAAATAGAATAATAAAAGACAATAGAACTGAACAGTGCTGTATGGTCATTGGGAGTAAGCCATTCTGAACAGGTGAGTTTTTAGGAGGGAATTCCAGAGCTGGGGCACAGAGCGGCTGAATGCTCTGCTCCCCATGGTGACAAGGCGGTCAGGAGGGCCAGTGAGGTGGATGGAGGAGACTCTGAGGGTGCAGACAGGAGTGGAAATGTGGAAGAGATTTAAAAGGTACGGCGGTGCAAGGTTGTGGATGGCTTTGAAAGTAAGGCGAAGTACTTCGTAACTGATGGGACGTGTGATGGGGAGCCAGTGGAGCTGCTGTAGGATGGGTGTGATGTGATGGATAGAGGGGGTTCGTGAGAGGATACGAGCGGCTGAGTTCTGAACCAGTTGGAGTTTATGGAGGGTTGTTTGAGAGAGACCAGACAGAAGTGAGTTACAGTAATCCAAACGGGAAGTGACAAGGCTGTGGACCAGGATGGCAGTGGTGTGAGGAGTGAGAGAGCGGCGGAGATGGTTGATATTACGGAGGTGGAAGTAGGCGAACCGGGTAACATTATTGATATGGGATGCGATGGATATGAAAAAAAATATGGTTTGGTGGATTTAGTGCCAATTAGAAGTAATTGTGTTTTATTGCTGGGGTTTTTTTTTTTTTTAAGTTTTAGGTGAACCAGGACTTTATTTCGAGGAGACAGTTTGATGAGGGAGCAAGGTAGGAGAGCGGAGTTGAGCTTGGTGGACAGGTAGAGCTGGGTGTCATCTGTGTAGCAGTGGAAGTGGATGTGGTGTTTATGGAAGATATGGCCAAGGGGGAGCAGGTAAATGATAAAGAGCAGGGGCTCCAGGACAGAGCCCTGGGGCACACCTGTGGTGACAGGGATTACATTTTAACTGAATGAACGGAGTGCAGCCAGAGAGGGAGGATTTAAACCAGGTGAGGGGTGTGTGTGTGATGCCAATGGAGCAAAGTCTGGGAGGATGGTGGGTGAGATGGTGTCAAAGGCTGCAGTCAGATCAAGCAGGATGAGGTTTGATAATAGTCCCAATTCAGCTGCAAGGAGGAGGTTGTTGGTGATTTTAAGTTTAAGTGATGTTTCTGTGCTATGAGGAGGCGGAAACAAGACTGAAACTGTCCATACAGATTATTAGGAGAAAGATGGGTGAGGAGTTGAGTAGCGACTGCTTTTTCAAGGATTTTTTGGGTCTGCACCAGGTTTTTTTCAGAATTGGACTGACAGCAGCTGTTTTAAATGAAGAAGGGACAATACCAGAGGTGAGGGAAGAATTCACTATTTCTGTCATGAGGGGTACCAGGGACGGAAGGGTGGTTTTGACTAGAATCATTGGGAGGGGGTCCAACTGGCAGGAAGAAGATTTGGATTTTTTAATGAGATCACAAATTACAGAAGCAGAGGGTAGATGATAATGAGTGGGTGAGGGACACAAAGGGGACCAGGGAAGATGGAGTTTGGGAGATGTTTGGGATGGGTTGTTGATGGATTGTGTTAATTTTGGATGTGAAGAATGATATGAGTGCATTACAGAATGTTGTGGAATACATGTGAGGAGGGAGTGAGTTATGAGGTTGTGTGATATTGTTTAGTAGGGAAAAAAAGAACAGAATTTCCTTGATTGGAACATATTAAATTAGAGTAGTATGAAGGTGTTGCTTGTGTTAAACAGTCCTTTTAATGGATTGGAGTGGTTGTGGTACATTTTTTTATGAACAGAGAGTCATTTTCCTGTTAGTGACCTTTAGATTTGAGTTGACAGAGTGAACCATGGGGCAGAAAAGGTGAAGGATACAGTCCAGGTTTTGAGGGGGGCAATGTTATTTAAGATGCATTAGAGACTGTTTCTAGTGTGAAACCAGTTCATTGGGGGTGTGGAGACTGTCCATGCTGGGGAGGTTATTGATAGTAGTGTTTAAAAAGTCAATGTCCTTGATTTTACGAAATGAGATAACATGGGGGAGGGATGTTTTGGAGATAGTGAGAGGGGGGTGATAGACAGTGGCAACAATGGTGGGAGTGGGTCCAGGCAGAAGAGATGCAACTGCTTGGAATGAGGAAAAGGCAGGAGTGAAAACTGACAAGCCCTTCCAACTACTGTGGTGCATCATCACGAGACCTCCTCCCCTGCCGGAGCCACAGGGTTGACGGTTATCAACAAACCCCGGTGGAGTAACTTTGTTGAGGGGAGTCATTTAGCTGTTGCCACGTTTCTGTCAGAAATAAAAACTCAAACTTCTGGTCGTTGAGGAGATCCCTATTGAGAAGACCTTTGCTCGTCAGTGAGAGGATGTTATAGAGAACGGAGTTGACGACGGTGGTGTTGTGCTTGACAGCACAACAACCCACAGCTGGTGTTTCTTGGAGGATGTCGAGAAGTGGACCAGAATGACTTTATGGAGTTGTAGGTGGTGTTGTTGTTGTGGAAGCTGCGTCGAGATCTGTGGTGAAAGTATCTCCGACAAGGCAGGTGAAGGCTGGTGAAGATGAGAATGGAGACGGAGGACGTCAGCACAGGACAGCCCAGGTGAGTGTAGGCCACAATTTCACTCTGTTGAGCCTCATTGTTGTTACGGGCAGTGGCAGGAGCCAGATGTGGCAGGAGCCAGATGTGAGCAGCCAGACAGGGGGCAACAGGTGCGCTAACGCTACAGCAAAGCGCGCCAGTGTTCACTCAACCAGAAATAGAACAATGAAACACAACAAATGTACTTCCAGTTTGAAAACGCTACCTTAGAATTCGCTAGGCATGTGTCTGGTTAAAGAAAAAAAAGAAAAAACTTGCAGGTCCTGTGTTGCTGAGAGAACCTGGTCAGATGAAAACAGTTTCAATGATCTTAATTACAGTAATGGCCCACATTTTATTGTCTGTAACAATAACGGCGTTGTAATGATTGAAACAGTAATTTGTTAGATTACCCGTTACTGAAGAAAATAACACATCTTTTATTTTAATGCCGTTAATCTCATCACTGCCTGCGACATATAGTGTTGTGACCTAAAAAACAGGATTGACAGCAGAACCACAGAAGCATCTGGAGAAACTTTAAAAAACATTTAAAAACAGATCACTGGTCAGCTTCATCCTTACTGTGTTATAGTGCTATCCAAGACTGGATATTTGTATTTGGAGCCCTCTTATCAATATGCATGCAGTTGATAGGATCAATTGGATTCTATGATATTCACTGCTTTGACCATTGAGTCAAAGTGAAATTTCTCCAGTGATATATGAATAAGCCTTAATTAGGAAAGTCTCTAATGAGAAATTACTCACACATGTTCACACTTGCTGTCACTTGTTCAAAAAATCAAGTTCAAACAAGTATTACTTGACATTCCACTCTATTCCACCCGCCCGCAAAATGTGATTACATTATATATTACAACCCTTCTTATTAGTCAAGCAAAGGTAGAACACTTCTTGCACTTCACTTCTTCACTCGAGTGGGGCTAAAAGCTAAGCTAACTAGTGAGTAAGCAGATTTGTTCTTTACTTTATCATCTGCAGTGTCGAACCCAAAATACTTCCACACATTGCTTTTAATAGATTTTGGTGTTGTGACTGTCCACTCAGTAGGATGGATTATCTTGTGTCTTTCATTTTCACAGCTAAACCAAATATTTAGGCCTGACCTGTGCTTACGGCACCCCCAGCCGAATCAGATGGCCTGCTGCACTTGTAGGCTGTATAATTCTGAACAGGTTTAAGGTTCAAATTTGTATAGTACATAGTTCAAATAAATATCTTAATATTAGAAAATGCTAATTTCTTCTTGGTGAGGTGCCATTTCTGTCTCAACGCTATGATAGGCAATCATCATGTTAGCCTGTTAGCATATAGCTGTTAGCATTAATGTCTGTAGTATCCTTACTTGGGATAGTGCTCAGTATTATTTATTTCAATGATCAGATCATTGCAGCGATTGATTCAAAGAGAGACCAAAGTTAAAGATGCAAGATAACAACCACTGAAACATTATCACGGTGAGCTACAGAGTCAACTTTAACACCACAGGACATACCAAATACTCTTAATGGGAAAGGTATTAATCACCTATTTTAGCGTTATAAAGTTATACAAATCTTGGTGATATCGGCAGATTTCATTGTGAAAGAGGTTACATTACTTTATTTTAAATACCTCAAAAGTATGTTGAATTAAACTGCATAGTATGAGAATGAGAATACAATTGCACTGTCGATGTGTTGCTTTTAGAGGCCACATCTTTATCAGAATTTAATGTTTTTTCTTTATTCACATTTAATGCTATTTGTATGTTTTTTTTATTTTGTTTACATATTAGGAAAACACTTCTCTGATAGAATAATCATTTAAGTAATGACTACAAAACTAGGATTTAGATATTTTTTTCCCTCTATATTTCTTCGCATAGTGCATATAGTATTTAACTACAGTCAAATTCCACCTGTAGTTTACAGGAGAGGAACTATGTTTAACTTAAATTTAACTAAATTATCTAAAGTTAAATATGCTTCATTTGCTTTATTACTACATCTTTTATCTCATACATTACAAATGTGTAAAGATGCATTTTCACATTTAGATAAACATTGACTATTAAGATTATAAAATAGAATAAAATATACAGTATATACTTTAAGTAACCAAACTATATACAGTATGAGCTCAATATTTACAGTGCAATCAGGATTTCACTTGAGATACTGATCATACTGTGGAGTACCGTGTTACATACAGAATATACTTTATATACATTTATACTTTATATAAATGCTAAATCCGTATGTTGTGCAATCACCTGTTGTAACGATGCAGATTTGAATGTCATCAACATTTTAATGAAGAATCCAAGTGTTTCCTTTTGGTTTACTTTCTTACAAAAAATAAGCTTCGACAAAAAAAATAAAAGTAAACCACAATTACAAAACAATTGCCAGTGACATACCAAAGTAAAATTATACAACTATCCCTCTTAACTACTGAGTGTGTGATGACATAAGCGTTGATGTGTGACATGGTGGCTCTCTCTGTCTCTCTCAATAACAGACACTGTATAACACAAAAACAGGACAACAACCTTGTCCTCCTTTAAGAGAGCTCTGGTGCATGGTTTTCTCTGTTTATTGTATGCGTGAGAAGAGTGAAGTGGGCACTTCACCTTCCTCGCACACATATTACCCAAACATACTTCATTAAACATTAAGACGTTTTTTGTTCTGGATTGTAAGTCTACACTTTGCGTTGTCATTCAATCCAGTAAGCAGCCACTCTCTGTTTTACAACATTTATCTTATCTATTTTCACTCTGGACAGGATAACACTCTAGTAACTATGACATTAGCCTTATCGACCCTTTACTGCAGCTTTTTTTTTTTTTTTTTTTACCATACGATACACTGTGGATGATAGAAATCCAGATAAATCTTTTCCGGAATGAAAAATAGCTAGGAAAACATTTTTAACAGTTACATAATCAGCCTCGTTAGTCTTTATTGGCATTGACAGGAGTAATTCTGTCAGTTTTACAGCCGATATGCGTAACCAACCGCTGACAAAAGACATCACTGTGATTGGATGTTTGGTTTGCGGCCAATCACGTGACAAAGAAGAAACTGAAAGCAAAGGACAACAACAGTAAGAAGGGACACACAAAGAGGCTTGCATATAGTATCTTTACCTTCCTTATCCTTTCATTTGTCATTTGGACACAAACACAACTACTTTGTGGTCATCTAGCGCAAAGCATCTGTGTGTTGAAATACACAACCGATTCATTGAGACAGTGGTTGCCATTTTATGCTGCTAAGTCACTGAAACCTTATATTTTCATCCAAAAGTTCATATGACAAAGTTTAGTTTTATAATGATTTGTTAGAATATTTTAATCGGGGATGAGCCGATACCGACACCAAAAGTCATATTGGCATTGGTTGATTATTTCTAGGTGGTAAATGCATGAGCACAAATGTGTCATTAATAGGTACGTTCTCTAAAAGAGGTTAAATACTGATTCAGACTCGTATTGGTATTGAAGGATACTCAAGGTAGTGGTATTGGACACATAAAAGTGATTTCGAGCCATCCCTATTATTATAGGGATATATATATATACATTATTTGGTTTTAAAAAGTAAATATACTGCAGTGCATTCAACAAATGTAGATTGGACCACAGGTGTCTGTATATGCAATTTGATACATGCAATATGATATATCATATGGAGGTAAAAATATACACCTTTATATATCTCACGGCTGTCCTGGTCTCTAAAGATCAGCACCAGCTTTGGATAGAGAATAATCTGACTAGTGACAAGATAAACAAAAGCTTATGTGAGAGATACGCTTATATTGATCTCAGTTTAAATAAAAAAATGGTAACTCCAACACAATCCAAATAAGTGTAAATAACAATCAAAGCAAAAAAGCAAAAGCTTTTCAGCTGAATCATGTTTAAGGCTATTTATTTCTACTTTATGGGAGCAGAGTCATTGTTACACAGTCGGGGAATTATGTCTTAAAAACTGCTCGAACAAATGTGTTGTTAACAGCTTCAACGTTCAAATGGTCTAAGATGACTGTGTCGGATTGATAATGATATTGGGAAAATATCCGAGGTTGTGTTATCAGTATTGGTCACGAAAAAGTGACATTGTGCCATCGCAAGAGGATCTTCTGGTTTCACTTTTTCCAATGACAAATACAGACAGTTGCCATCTGCTGGTGAGCCGCCATCATGCAAGTGCGGCACGCATGTGCTGGTTGCTCTTCAGCTGTAATGGATGTGGTGTGTGAGAGTGCAACTTTTACAAATCTGAAGCTGTTTTTTTTTTTTTTTTTTTCACCACTGGCTTGGTTTAACTTATATTTCCCACACAGCCCTGGTCCACGTTTATCAGTGATTTATTTGTAGAGAGAAATAGGGATTTATTTATTTATTTCTAACTGCTATGAAACGTTTGAGTTTGGGGTCCTGGTTATACTTTGAGGTTATTATTGTGTCTCTATTCTTATGTTTAATCGAGTTTCTTCCCAAATGCAATGCCAAAACTTGATTTTAAACGCACTTAATTATGTAAATGAGTGGCATTTATGAAACCTGTGGACAAAAAAAAAGAAAAGTGAATGTCTTCAACTATGTTCTGTTCGATTAGAGAGTTTCCAAATGCCACTCTAACCTGGCTGACATGATTGCTGGGGCCTACGAAAGCAATCATAGCAGTTCCAGCAGTACATGACCAAGAGTAATACGTCTTCTACAAATTCTGCAAAAGTCTACCAAACCACATTATTGGCTTTCTGATGGATTTTAAATGTCACTCGTCAGTAGCTACCGGGGGTATATATATAAATATATATGTGGTAAAAAAAACACAATAACACACTTTCCCCCTAAAAAATGAAAATACACCATTTCTCATCCATGACCTGTCAGAACAGAGGTCCTGTTGTCTGCCATTAACTGAGCACTGCTCCAACCACCGCTGAATATTAATGGAGCCTTCGCTGGATCATGACTGTGTGCATTTAATTCACAATCCTATCTGCATTTTCTCCAGCACAGGCCTTGAGTGTGTGTGTCTGTGTGTGTGTGCATATACTTGTTTTTATCACCTTTTTAGGACCTTTTCTGGTGCAAACACTGACTTTTTCAGGACAATTAGTCCTCATGGGGACCAAAAGTCTGGTCCTAATGATGCAGATACTCATATCTGGTTCTGGTTAGGTGAATTGTTTAGATTACAGTTAAGAAATAATTGGTTTTAGTTAGGATTAATGGTAGGGCTCAATGAAATGTTCTAATAAGAAGAGCTGTGCAAACCTGTGTGTTTCGGTGTGTTTGTGCATCCTGAGCGGGTTCATTCACACACGTTGAGAGGAGTTCATTTACAGCAAAGCACCGCATGTAATTAGTCATGAATGCATGGAATATAAGTATTAACGAAATAATTCATACGGAAACACAGACACTGAAGCCCCCGGTGAGAAGATAGCAACCGTTCCGACTGGTTCCAATTCAATCACATGAATGTCGCCTTGTCGGCAGCGTGCTTGAAAATGACACAACACTGATGCTGAGTGATCACAGAGTCGACTGATCGTGTTGAGATGTGACAGCTTATCAACAGGCAAAGGCCAAATGGACGCGGGCCCCGCCGAGAGGAAGAAAAAAGATCTGCTGTGGCAACAAAGTCATTTTCACACAAAATCTCTCACACGCCTGCTCTGACAGTGCGTCAACAAGGATAACGTGCGCAATGTGCGGAGTCACCATTGCGCATACACATGATTATAGAGCCCCCCCCCCCCCCCGCCCCCCAACACACACACACACACACACACTCTGTGTTGGTGATACAGGTGCACATATGACTTACCTTAAAGACTGAATTGCAAGTTCCGAGAATAAGACGATGATGGTGGTGGTGGTGGTGATAGAGATGGTGATGGCCCGTCCATCCAAGAACGCAAATCCTCTTCTTGTCCTCTCTGTGTGTCAGTGATGTTCTAACTATAGGCCATTTCTTCCCCCGCTTCGTGACGATCTCTCAGGAGGACTTGGACACGGCGCTGTCGCAGGCTTTCAGCACATCAGCAGCAGCACCACCAGCAGCAGCAGCACACCTTCTCCTCCGTGTCCGCCTTTCTCCGGCTTTTCCAACAAAACATCACACCTCATAGTGCTCCCCTCCTCCTCCTCCTCTCATCCCTCTCTTCTCGACAACACCCTGCTGCTCTCCGTCTTACATCCACTGATGTTTGACTTTTTGCAACGTTGAGGTTGCAGCAGCGATGATTCTCAGCGAAGAAGGGGGAGAGAGCGGGAGAGGGGGGGGGGTAAATATTCAAGCGCTCACTGGGAAATAAATGCGTAACGCAGCGATCGCCTCACGAGTCAACGAAGAGCTGTGTCCTCTTCCCCCCATTTGTCCACGCTGATGATAGAAATCCGCGATGTATAGTTGTGTTCCTCCACTGCACCGTGAGGGGCCGCGAAAATCAAACAACGCACCGCTCCACTTAAAATGTGGAATAGCGCTGGAAAAGACCGATAATTAGGTATCCATCTCGCCTTTACGCGCTTGCGTGGTGCGCGCGCGCTCTCTCCCTCTCTCTCTCACACTCTCTCTTTCTCTCTTGGTTCCACTTGGCGTCTGATGCTCACACAAAACAGTGGCTCAGTGTGACAGGCTGTTTAGCCTTCATGGTTTTTCAAGCAGAGTAGATTTCGCTGCAAAATACTGAGATGCAGTTGTGGGGGCACGAGCACAGCTGCTGATCACAACGCTGAGGAAGATCCCACGGCGTGTGCTCCATCAATTTCTCGTTCTCTCTCTTTCACGCACGCACGCGCACACACACACGCGCGCGCGCATGCAGGAGAGAACAAGTAATATTTCAGTAGTTCAGTCACACAGCAAAGTTGTCATGACGAGGAGCTGCGACGTATAATTGGATGAACATGCGCACGTTTGCTTTGACACAGCACTGACGTCACATCTCGTTGTCTAGCTTTAAATATATACAGTGTTGGGCTAGTAATGTCAATAACAATGAGGATGGATTCAAAATCAAACTTTTCCGCACAACTTTTAGCGTGTGTGCGACTGCTTCAGGGAGCTACGGTGGCCTTCATGCCATGGGATTCATTTCTTTTTCATGTGCTACTTCAGCTTCCACTTCAAAATGTGAAACCCTCGCCCTGACTCAGGCCGCTGTAGAGACATGGCAGCCTTCGTAAAGCAAGACCCATGCCTAAAATACATGCACAAGGCTTATGCTGCATTTCATTTAAACATTGGCGATGGGATTTGCGACTCTTTGAAGGGAGCTGGATCTTGTGTTGCCGTTCCTTGGAAAGAATCGCTGAAAAGACTGGCTCATTTTTATATTTATTTATTTTCAAAAAGCCAGTCTGGGGGTATTTTATCCAGGAAATCATCACTGGGAGGAAGGATAGAGTAATATTTGGATCAGAACCACTCACATTTAAGCATCCCACCAATATAATATACAGTACTTAATATAAATATTTCTAATTAATCAAATAAAAAATGACACCTGATGGAAAGATCTAGCCAACTGTTTGACTTTGAATCTAAATATTATCTGATATATAAAACATTTCACAATTACTATAATAATCCTTGTATCACATTTCAAATGTATCAGTGACTCAATAATAATCTTCTAGGATAATGTAAAGTAAGTGATCTAAGAAAGAGAACTTTGACCAATTACAGGAACTTCAGAGAGAGAAAGTGGGCGCTCTTATTAGCTGTTCCACTATAGTCTGCATACAGGTCCATTTGGTGGAAAGACTGTGCTATACTCCAGCACCACAGATAGCTGCCTACACTGCAAAGAAACCTAAATGCTGGAAAGAGCTATAAACACAGGTTGCATATGAAATGTAAGCATGTGCATGAGAATGAAAGTCAACAATGAACCTTTTTTCAATTAATCCCACCTACAACAGCTTTTAAACAGATTAATTGAAAAAAAAAAAAAAAAAACACACAACCTAACCTAACGTTGGCTTTGATGCTCCCTGCTCTCCCTGTAGTCCCTACTCTTTGGTGTCAAGCAACGTGCCACCCACAGCACTGTCTGATTGATTACACATCATGAGTAATAGCCTGTCAACACTGAAGGCTGGTGTGTACAGGAAAAGGATTTGCAGGCTACAGTGAGTGATCCGAGTTGTGAGTCAGAGGGAAGGCAGCAGGAGCGCACAATTCACAAAGTTGCACTCAACATCATGCTTCTCGATAATCAAAGTTTTCAAAAAACACAGCAGTCACAGTTTTGTCGGTTGATCCAAGACACACAAAGCAAGAGAGAACAGGAAAAAAATGAGGAGAGGGAGACGACATTGTGTCGTGAGTAAGAATGAAATCTAAAAAGGGTTTCCACAACTGTGGGATTAGCTTTAAAAAGTACCCAAAAGACATATGGTGTGATGAGTGTCCCGTTATTCATTGTCCCAGCTGCACTAGAATGAATTAAACCAAGTTGAAATATAGAGCAGCAAAACATTTACCAGTTAAACAGTATAGGGCATCTTCAGTGGTCTTATGATTCGATTCATTTACACTTATAACAACTAGTCAATTTAAACAGGAGAGTGAAGGCTTGATATTATGGATACAACGGCACTAATGGCATATTGATAGACTTTTCATGTAATATTTTCTTCTTTTTTTTTGCTTTATATATACCTTTCTTTATCATGTATATATCTGAGGGAGAGCCCAAAGATATTTCTGCTTTGGCTGGATAATAAAATTCTATTCCATTCCATTTATGCTTATCAAGTTGTTTTGATTTGACTTGATTCCACGATGGATTACAATTTGCATCACATATTTGCAACCTCAATACTGTACACAAATGGACAAGGCTACTTTAGAATTTAAATATTTCTTTACCAATGAAACTGAAACAAAACGAATGCTTCTGCAGCTTAACTTAAATCAACAACTTAGCATGGCTATAGTCAACAATGTGCTGTCAATGCATCAATGCAGTCATTCATGTCAGCATTACAATGCATTTAAGAAGTAGAACTGAACAGTTTGGGGAAAATAAACACTTTTGACTATGCAATTGCAATTTGCTTTGACATGTATATTTTTTTTAACTCAGCTTCTGCTTCTTCAATGTTCACTTTGCAAATGGTTCAAAACATGATAGAAAATTACCACACACACAAACACAGTCATCCAAATATTAAAGGACCCAATTTAGCTTTTATGTAAAACAAAATGTACAATATTCTCACCATCAGCTTCAGCAATAAAATAAAATAAACTCTATGTAAGAGTATTGGTGTGCACTGTTGACTCTAAAATGAATAATAAATCATTGAATGAATGTCACTGTTGACTAGAGAATGATGTGCACATGTGTGTTATAGTTGACTGTAATTTTTTTGTTTTTACATTGGAAGTATATTTTATTTAAAAAAAAAAAAAAAAAATGTTGCTAAAGAGACATACAAATGAATGTCATACATTTGAACATTTGAACAATAAAACCACTGTACATCAGTGTGCTGGTTATCAGTTTGGCACTATTTTCTGTCCCGTATCAATACACCAGGCAGCCGCACAAGTCACAAGTCCTCAGTGTTTCACCTGTTTTAGTCAGAGAGAGTGAGGGAAATTAAACAAACAAACACGTCTGACTATGAAACTGATGAAGATGAACCATGTAGAGAAAATCAAAGACTAGGAACTTTACCAGAGAAAGAGAGAACGGACAGAGAGAGAGAGAAAAGCGACACACTACGTAGACACAAGATATGTATGTGTGTATTATGTATTGAAGTCTAGTGGGATTCTGTCAATCCACACAATAATAATTTAACAGGAATTTCTCCTCTCCTCTGAGGTAAAAAAAAGTGTTGATCGTAAAATAAAGAGGAGAAACAAAACCTATTTGTACTTGAACAAAACAGATGAATGACTGTGTGTGATGCGCTTCTGTATGTGTGTCCGACAATCCGCCTACAGTTAGATGGATCTCACTTGTGCGGCATAATTGTGCATTTCCTTCCAGTAAAGTATTTAGGTTGATGACAAAAAGTAGGTTAATTTGTCGCTATTTGCTTTTTTGACAATGGCGGGTAGTTATATACGCTTGTTACGCGGCGTTTTGCTGCACAATCACGCTTGTGTATCCGCAGTGCAGTGCAGTGTTTGTATTTCATGGATATAGTTGCTAATGCACACAATGTAAACCACTTCAACCCTGTTTGAATGGAACCATTCAAACAGTGGCTGTAATCTCCATTGTCCTTCATGAGCACGACCTACAGCAATAGTCTCTGTAGCCACACGTTTCCCCTTATCCCTGCAGAAGAGAATAACAGTGGAGTCCTCCTTCTAATAAAAGACCACTCCTGAGCTGTTTCTCTCCGCGGCGCCGCTGAGGATTGTTGTCCCGCCGAGAGCCACACAACTTCCCGTCAACGCTCTGCAACTCCACATGATTAGACCGGGCCCGCAGATGGCCAGAACACCTCACTAGGGGACGTGACTTTAGATTCACAGACTGTGTTAACCTCGCCATCGTCTTGCGCCGTACGCAATCCTTTGAGGGGTACATTTCTTCGTTGCAATCTCAAGCTTATCCTCTAGATGTCACTAGAAATTACAAATTTACAAATTAACAAACACAAGACGACGGAGAAGGATAATCTGACGAGAGACCTGTTGCTCTGAATCTTGGCACATGAGCTTGCACCATCCTTGTTGCTGTATACCTGTGTGCAAGTGGAGGTAGCAACGGGCAGAGCTTGGTCTTGGCTCCCCGCTGTAACCTAAGGTGGGCTCTGTGACAACTTGTGCCGTGCATGGTGCAGGACCAGCATGGATGGTGGCAACATGTGAGTCACTGCCGCATTCTGCAAAGCAGATTTTGTTCTTACAGTTCTTAAACGGATGGCTAGGAGAAGCACAACAGCGGAAAACGTTTCTGATTCTGCTTCAGGTAAGACTTGCATCTCACGAAATGCTCTGGGACTTTCTTTGCTGGGGTCCTCAACCCTTTAGTCAGCGTACTGCCTTTGATCTGCGCCAACGACTTCTATCCTGTTGACTGAGATAGGCATTCTTGTTCTTTCATGCTTTCCTTGATATTTGTCTGCTTTGAAAGTCGTGGCAGATGGAGGAGCTGAAGACCTGAAACTTGGGTCGTTTCTCATTCTGGCTTCATTTTTAATAAAGGAGGCAAAGATTGAGATTGGGGGGGGGAACGGTACCATGTGCTTCATTTTGAACCGTGTGTCATCCATTTTTCTTGTAGGCTCATTGGGAGCCTGTCTATAATGGAATGGACTCCACATGCTGTGTAGAGGTACAACAGTCCTGATATACTGTATGGCCTTCACTTTTTGTGGAACCCATCTCAAAAACAAGGTCCGTTGAAGATGAGGGTCCTTCTTGGGAAATGTTCAAGCCTGTCGAATAAAGCCCTTTCTAAAGTTTTAGAAGAGCCGTAACACTGTTCTAGTCTTTCCCAGACTTTAAACAGATCTAGGGAAGGCTTATTCATGTGTAGTGCTCTTAGGCTTAATATAACTTAGGTTTAATCTAACCCATTAATAAATGCTCCAACTTGTCCCAATATTAAGCATCCTGCGAGATCGTCCTTGCTTGATGTAATCTTGACAAATGCCCCACATAAGTATTCTGACGCTGGTATCTTTGCAAATGATGGGAGAGATCCTTGTGCCATTTTGGCCATCAGAAATGAAAAAGCTCAACTTCAAACATTTTCATGAGCAAGCTTTCCTTTGGGATTTACCTTCCATTAAATGGAGCAGAATATCTCTCTTTGGTGATGTGAAACTTGCCTGGAAATATTTCTATGATGAATTTTTAAGATGACATGATGAACAAGCTCCCCTTTGAAAATTCAGGGAGAAGGGTCGAAACAATCGTTGGTTCTCTTCGGAGATTGGAAATCTGCTCAAAGACAGAGAAGCTGCATGGACCAGGGCTAGAAAATCTAAAATAGAGGCAGACTGGCTAAAACTGCTAAATAAATGCACTGCCTTAATGAAGTCCCTCTCTGAAACAACAAAAGATTTGAATGACCCAAAGATTTGTGAAATCCTCTTTCAACCACACATCAACAGCTGATCTCCCAAACTTTATAATTAAGGATTCACATATTCTATCCGATGAATCCAAAGAACTGTTTTAATGAACATTTCATCCAAGCTGTGTTTTATTTGATTCTTTTACCCCAGATTTGACAAAATCGGAGTCAAATAGTGAAACTAAGGTTTTATTTTAATTTTATTTTAATTTTTAAATGTCATGCCTGTGTCTGCCTCTGAAGTCCAACAATTGTTAAAGAATTTGGACACCAATAAATTTTATTTCTCAAATTGGCATGTCTAATCAAGCTGCATCCTTGTTCGCCAACTACCTGCCATATAGAACGCAAGGGCGTTCAGGTGGCTGGCACCACCTCTCTAAAGGTGTGCCCCAAGGTTTGGTTCTCGGACCCATTTCATTTTCGATCTATATCAACAACCTGTGTGACAACTTGACAAAAGCCATTTTTAAACAGACAATATCGTAATTGCTGTTTGTCAACCATTAGTCAGACTTTTAAGTTTTTACAGTCTGCTTTTAATATTGTGCAAAATATCGTCTGCAAAAACTAAAACTGGTTTTAAACGCAGAAAAAAATAAACTCATGGTATTCTCTAACTTGAGTGAATTACCAGAGACAATGAGAAACCAGTAAGCAGTGCCTGTGTTTTTAATTTAAACTCCTGCACATTGTACATCCATGCTAACATTGTACATCGTTACATTACTGTTTTTGTCAACATTTATGTTTGTAACCGGTCTCCTAAATCTCAACTTATATTTATTATGGTGTGTGCTGCTAACCTCTTGGCCAGGTCACCCTTGGAAAAGAGATTTTGTTTTTAGCATGTTTTTAGCATGGCGTGAAATTTCCAACATGCCCTTGGTAGCTGGCCAATCACAAGAGAGTGGGCGTGCCCTCAGTAGCTGGCCAATCACGATTGTGGATGTTCTGAGGCTGACAGAGGCAGACAGAGAGGAGCAGTACATTGGCCCATTCTGGGGAAACTATGACCATAAAAACAAGATAATATTTGCATGTAGACCTCCCTTATTTGGTTTAAAAAGGGCAATGCATTACAACACATTTAAAGGTATTCAATTGTTGGATAACAGCTCCCTCTGCTGGATAAATGTTGACATTGCACCATTTAAAGCAGCACTGCTGTTGGTTTTTTTCAGATCATTCAAATGTGATATCATTCAAGTCAGTGTTTGCTGTATTTAACCAGTTCAGGGTCATCAATAAGAATTATACATGATGTCACTGTGGGGTTACTTAAGGTGGAGATCACAAGTCGGAACATGGAGGATGTTGTGAGGTGAAGTGAGAGAAGCTGAAATTGTATACTGTATATGAGAAAACTTGATAAAAAAGCAGTCTGGCTACTTTTTTGAGAGTCACCAGATATATTTGCTGAGTTTTTCCCAGCTTCTGATTTATATCTGCTATAGACCTTTGAGGGAGCTTGTTCATTTCCCATCACAGTCACGGTTTCTGCCAAAATAATCCATAATTCAGCTGCAAGGCATACGGAAGGGATGCTTGGCTCAGAGCAGACTGCAGCTTCAGTTATCCAGACTCTCACCTGTGAGGTATAAGCTAGCATTTGTAGTTAGTTTTTATTTAATATTGTTTTTATTTTTGGCACTCCAGTCATTTATTTTTATATTATATTTATTTTATTTGTATAATATTCATACTGTTTCTTTCTTGTTTTTTCTTGCACCAATGACCAAAACAAATTATTTTGTATTGTGAAAGCTTTACTTGGCAATAAGCATGATTCTGATTGTGATAAGGATGGAAGTGAACTAACCATATTAAGTGTGATTTTCTGTTTTCCACAAAACAAGGAGACACCACAGAAATAGACTGAAATGGACTGGTTCTGGATCTGGTTGTAGAACAGAACCGTGACAAAAGGTTCGACATTTATTGTGTAAAACATCTGTATTTTAGTCTCTGAATATTGGATTTGTTGTCACTGATCCATCAATAATTCCATGATGACCCATACTGTAAATCAAGTGATCTGTATAAGACCCAACATTTCTGTACTTCCTGTGAACTCTGTTTACAGACTCACAACCATAGCATCACAAGCGGCTTTAGTTCTAAAGAGAGAGAGAGAGAGTGGGTGCACCCTATTGGCTGTTCCACTACACCTAATCTGCATGAACAAAATGCTCATTAACCAAATGGCTTATAAACACGTCAGAATGCTGGGATGTTCTTTTTAACATACACTTTTGAAATGTCTAATTTAAAAAAAAAAAAAAAAACAGTCAGGAAAATGGATTTGAAGGCCAGCGAGAGACTGAACCACGTGTATCAATGACGGGAGAAATAATACCATCTGCCAGAATGCTGTTGCCAAAGTTGACTGTAATGGGTGGAAATGTGAAAAGGCCGCTTATCTCCGTCTGAAGTCAAGAATTTGTTGTTTGAGGAAAAAAAATAATGAAGCGCTTCTGCCACCTTTCTGTAAACCATGTCTGCTGAGTGGGAAGGGAACGTGCTACAGCAACAGAGGGAAAGAGGGTAACCAGTATTACATCGACTTGTGCTGTATCGCAATAGAAATCAATTCTACAATTCCCCCAACATAATATAACATATTAGATTTGTGGAAAGTGTATTTTTAAACACAGTTTAAATGTAAATAGCTCCACATGACTCCGTGTGTCTCAGTATAGCAGTGCTTAGATCTCATGTGGCCCAGCAACATTCCTTCCCTGCACACAGATAGTTGTTTGTTTTAAGTCGGGACAGATCGAGGCAAGAGCAACATTGTGGTAGCAAAGCCAGTCGACTGCAAACAGACTGGAGTGTGACTGAAAAACTCCCAAAAAGTGCCAACTTAATGTTTCAGAAGTGAATTTTACTATAAAAACCTGGTCGCTCAGCAATCTCACGACATAAACGCTTCTTGCCGCCAGCCACACCTGCACTGCTGCAGCATACACACAAACGCTCCCTTAGTCAGGTCTGATAGTATTGCTTGTAAGAGCCCAGATTTCAGATGGTCACAGCACACAAATAATGTTATATTGTTCCTGTCCACAAAGACCAAACACATTAATGACAAATACCAAAACAAACATTTTAAATTTTATAAAAACCTAACTATTGTCATCCACAGACGTGCACTGATTTTAATATGTCACACTGTATGGTATGTATATTGTCGTTTTATATTTTTTTTTTATTATATTCTATTTTTTTTTTCTTATCTTATCTTATCTTAACTGTAACCCAGCTCTACATAAGATGACAGAGAGAGAACATTTACAAGCCTGACTGGAGACAGAACTGGAACGATTTCTTCATTTAACATTTAATTGCTCTCTCTCTCTCTCTCTCTTACACTTCCCCCTCGCTGTCCTCCTCACTAAGTACCCCTCCCTCTGTACAAAACATTTTACAGTCTCCCCATCCATAGCTGTGTCTTTAATAGGATGAGGGTAAATCACGTTAAAGGATTTAAAGCTGTAGCTTTGCCAGGCTCATCCTCAAACACTCCCCTCTATCTGAATTAGTTAGCGATTAATTACTTCGTTCACTACCAGACTCACATCATGGGTTCAGATAGATGTTTGTGTCAGCGTGCTTTCACGGTGTATAGTACTGTATGTGCTCCATGAAACATTCAGTTCTCTCATGTGAAAAGCATTTGCAGGATCCCCGAGAACATTAAATATTGGGACTCTGCTATCTCAGTCTCTGGATTGAAAAACTGTTGCCTGTGAAGGAGCACAACTGCAGGCTATACTGCATCTTATTCATGAGACAGAGGCTGCTGCTGCATGTGCAGCCATGCCCTACTTTTTTTCCCCCCCATTGTATTCAAAACTTGCTAAAGACCTTTCAAATCCATTTTGACTGGTTTAGAAACTGAAATGATGCTACAGTATGTTTTAAAATAACACAGATGGGCACTTGAGTTGTCTACAATATTTAGACGTGATTCAAATCTTACCTGGGAAGGGGATGAGAGGGAAATAGCTGTGACAAATTCATTCTAGGAAAAAAGGGGGTGACAATGGGAGTGGGCGGGACGGCTTTGATTGACAACTTTGAGCTGTGGTTGCATACTTCAGGGTGTGGTTATGGGCTTTGGACTGTGGGGGACACTGTTACACCTCTTGGTATACAGCCTTCTGGTAGGATAGTATATAAGGATAGTGTTGCACCTTTCGGCCTGGCATGGATTTTTAAAAGAAGAAGAAGAAATAATTAATCCAGGATTAAGGATGAGGATAAAAGAATAAGGGTGAAGTATGAGGGAGAACTTTGGACTCTGTTGAAAGACTGTCATTAAGAACTTACATCCCTCCGTGTAAAGTCTGTCAGAAATGATTTTTAATGGAAGAAATTCATTCTATTATTACTGATTAATTTTATTTTTCTTAAAGTGGTCAACCACGTAGTTATTTTTTCTTTGGCTCTCTTTGCTCAACAGTTAAGTGACAAATAAATCAGGTATGGATATTTTGAAATACAGAATAATTGTATGAGTTTATCATCATATGCATCCTAACCATAACAATGACAAGCATAAATAAATAAATTCATATGTTTTGTATTGTGTTTTTTTCTTAACATGGATTTGTGTACAGAATTGAATCTTTCATGTTGAGGATGAAAGAAAATGCTGGTGTGTCTGGGTGAAGCAATGCCCTTGCTGGGTTTTCCCAAGGATGCAGCCGCCCTGAGAGTCAGTTGCGCTTCATGTACAGCAGGAGGTGCTGGCTAACAACACTCGGCTGTCTCCACCCAGCTGTAATCCTGTAGCTGCTCTGTAAGTGGGAGATAGTCATGGTCTGTGGGTAAGACTATCAGGGAGGAGAGGGAAACCATGATCCTAAAGGAAGATGGGCGGATACATGGGGCCCAGCAAGGCAAATGTAGGGGTAGCAGGGGGAAACGTGCATGTCTGTGTGTTTGCGTGAGTGTGTGTGTGTGTGTGTGTGTCTCCAGTGTTAGCACTGACCTTGACAGAACCGGATATTCTCATTGGCAGGGTTTTCCCCATCATGAGGACTTCAGGTTCTGTGGGATCTGAGACGAAAACAGAGAGGAACATTAAACTATGCAGACAGTTCTCTGATTTTAAGAGAAAAGATTCCATACTGGGCCCGAAACTGAAGCAATTACTTCTAAAAACATCAAGTGTCCTGTATTTTCAGACAAGATAAGAGCTTCATTGGTTAATTAAAGGTGTCGCTTTAAAAAGAGCTGCATTATGGTTCATCTGTAGCCAGTGAATCAGCCAAATAAGTGCCTGATTTTTGCATTTATGTGCAGTTCTATCCAAAGCTGCAAGTCAATATTGAGAGTCGGTTAACCGAGAAAAGGGGTGGCACAAAATGCTAAGCACCGGTCGCCACATTGGGAGGATAAGAATAAAAAAACGCGATAAATACAGTAGATAATAAAGAGGAAAGTGTGTGGTATGTGATTATGGTTGTTTATGCGTTCATCTATTATGCTCAAGGTCAATGATACCCTGCAAATATCTTAGCCACTGTACCTTGCAGCCAAACAGTCTTTGCCATGTGGAAATTAGAGTTTAAAAAGAGCTTACTCTCCCATACCAATATCTATAGAGAAAATCCTAATTTTTAGCTCAGAGGGACATAGAAGCTGCTGGTCTATTGGTGCCTTGTTTGGTGAGTTTGTCACGTGTTTGGATTTAAAACCGCCAATGTGACAAAATATTTTGGACTTACACGATGGGCAGCAAGAGGCAGAAGTGGATGAACAACACCAATGAGCCTTTTGTTAAGTGGCTAAAATATTATATACAATATAAGCAACTGGTCAGTAGTGACGGCCAATATCAGATTCAAATTATATCACATAATATTATGAAAGAATTCAATATTCATGATGCAAAATGAATCTATTAATAAAGGAAAAACCTACAGAAATAACTCATTATATCTTGCCACGTGGCTTGCGGGCCACAAATTTGACACCTCTGCTTTAAGGTCAAGGTTATAGGCTAACTGGGGCTAATCACAATACATTGGAGTTGATGCATGAGGGTGTGTGTTTGCTAAAGTTGGTTTGGATTAAGCCGGACCAGTTTTCTTCTGAATGGCTGCCTCTCGTCTTTCTGTCCCCTTTCTTTCATCTTCCCTGAATGGCTTCAGACCAAACCTTGTGTTACCATGTCCATCATCTCTCCCCCTTTTATCTCCCCCTTCACTGTCCATCTCTGTTTTCTTCTTATTGCTCTGTGAAATACTTCCTCATCCTCAGGTAAAAATTAGAAAGTACAATTTCCAACAATCAGCAGAATCTGGTCCACAGCAACCTCACCCACTCACATCAGGGTCAAATACACTGTAGAAAGGGAAATTAGTAAAGGACAGAGGAGGAGAAATAGAGTGTATGTGTGTGTGTTGGGGAAACAAATGCATCTCGACAAATAGCCCCCACTCCCCCACATCCTATCTACCACAGATAAGAAGATTATGACTCTGATTTTCCTGGAATTTCCTCTGCTGTATCCCCTTCAACTACACCACAACACTGTCTGTCCCTGTTTCTGTCTCTCTCTTCTCCAAGCTGTTGTGTGGACTGGGGTTTGGATGCCCCCAATCCACCACGGCTCCGGTTATATATGCCCAGCCCCGTCCTCTCATGTGTCCCCCAAAGCTGTCTCCTGAGCACACCAGCCCGAGCTCAATCACTCAAATGCAGTTTCCACCAGCCTGACATGGTCCAGCCTGGAGGAGAGCCTGTACACACTCACTTAACCTCATATAACATCTTTGACACAGTCGGATGTTTTAACAACCTCACACCGCCAGCTCTTGTATAAGGCGCATTGTGTTGGGGATGGAACTAATGAACATTTTGATAGTTAACTCTTCGCTCTTTAGTTACCGTTAGGTTATTTTAGGCATGTACCAACTACCGAAACAAGTTCAAGTTACAACGGAACAAATGTGCTCTCCACTGGAGATAACAGCTAATGGATTCAACTGGAGCAATATACTGTACACAAGTGTCAAAATCTCAGCAGAAACGGGTAAAAAAATCGAGATGACTCTTTCCATAAAAACGTGACGTCGATCAGCCCCACAGCGTGGAAAAGAAGCCAGATGTCATAACTGAACATAATCGTCATTTCAATTTGTCGACAACTGGTTTTTAGCACGGATAGCAGTGAAGCCAGCTTATATGGAACAGCAGGTATATTCTTAAAGACTCTTAAAGACTCTCTTCATGTTTTGATTTTTGCACCACCCTCTAAATGACGCAGCTGATGCTCCAACGCCAGCAGTTAGTCAATAATTACACCACATAACTTGTACAAAGACACATAACTTGTACATTCACCATCCCATTTATGTTCAAGTAGTGCTTTTTTTATATATAAAACACGCCACCCCCCAACATGTTTTAATCCCCAGCTGTCACTGGATTGCAGTACCTAGTTTGAATGCTAATGGACATAGGTTTACATGTAACTCCTTCAACCTTTTGTTAATTGTGAACAACGCACCAGCAGCTTAGCGATCCCATCAGTGATGGCTCTGTTCAGTTCATGCAAATCAGGACAGTGTCACAGTGAATCACCCTGAAACTGAGGAAGCTATGGGGGCCCGGCTGTCATTCATTTAAGTATTTACACTTGTGATTTTCCCTACTGTGACATGACAAAATGGCTGCTGTGCAAAGAGCCCATACCAATGGATTACCTTTCTGGCTGCCCTTGTTTTTTTTTTTTTTTCTTCCTTCACTAATTTCATGTAGCGTGAAGTGGCTATTTGTTATTCTCTTCTACACTCCACCACGTGAGACAGAGGGACAATAAACTGTAATTATTTGCAGAGCACCTTTCTCTAAGAGGGGGTTGAGGTTATAGATGTATGAAGGTGACCTCACTCCTTAGCTGTTACCTTTCCCTGCCTCATGAAATCTATCCATCTTTCAGTCTCTCCTGTTTCTACACTCACAGGGTGCTGAACCCCCTCCTACAACACTCAGTTCTTTAGCTCTCCCTCGTCTGTTTTCCGTCCATACCCCATTGATCTCAATTAACACAGTGAGGGTATTCATAGTTTCTGGGAATTCAATGAAAAAAAAAAAAGAAAAAAGGTGAGCATTTTGGCTTTAGGAGTTTGTAACGCCTCGCTGAAAACCCGATCCCTAACCCTAAAGGCTTTTTTAAAACATCAACAGACACACCAAAGAAAAACTGCAGAAAAACTGTGAGGTGAATTTTGATGAAGGCACTACATGTAATGGTGCAGGAAGTATATTCACAAAATCAATTTTTATTTATGGTTTGTGTTCTGGTTTGGTATTTTGGGTCTGTTGCACCACTCACCGCCTACCAAAACATGCTACGCATAGCGCATAGCACTAGCAACACACACGCACTGCCAAATATAAAAAGCCTCACTACCCCTCTCAAGAACATCTTAACAAGACAAGAGACATGAGGTTGTGTAGTGGAGATGGTAGATGACAGAAGAAGACAGATGCTGTTGTGGATCATTTTTCTCCTCAACAGTGACGCAAAACAGCAGCTTATTATGTAAAGTTATGTGGAGATGAAACAGTTTATACATAAAATAGAGATACAGTAAAAATCAGCCTGATGGAAGATGATGTGTGTTGATATCCAGAGATATCACAAATACATCAGCCACTCACTTTATCACATAAAGATAGTGCGGCAAATCATGCCTTTATTTCGATTTTCCACTTGTCCACTTGAATGTAAGAAAATGCCACTTGTAAAGTAATAGAAAAATGCAGCATGTGCCAGATCATCTGTGGTGAGCTCACAGCTCTGTGCTGTGTGATGCTTCATTTTGGATACCATCACTGGACAATTAAGCAATACATCTCATGCAGGTACCCGAAACACTGTGTCCCGTCAGAAAGTTAGTTTTAGTATCCGAGCTTCATCATCTACACATCATTGTGACACAAACAGAGATGATACAAATGAGTATTGTATATCATGTATATAAAAAGTATGTGTACATAAACCACATTTACAACCTCAGCCGTCTCTAATCATCTCAACAACTGCAATAATATTATCTATATAAAAAAAAGTCTAATCGGAAAACACATTGAACCACATCACTGTTATATATTGATGCAGGTGAATAAAACTGACGTGAAATACACCCAGAAGATCATGAATAGCGTGTAAAACACATGTCTTTCTGATCAGAGCGACAGCTGACTGAACGGATTAAGCGGCAGGATTAACGTATCCTGTTGTTTAGCAAAGAAGAAATCGCCATGGTGAATTATGCACTATTGCTTTCGTGCAACCGACTTTAGATTAAATTCAGCCAGGGTAAGTAACATAGCCCAGCTTAATCCCTTATTGTAGTTTCCTGCAACAGGCCCCTGATGTTGGGACAGTATTATGTTCACATTCTCCAATGTTTTAAAGATTAAAGTTACCATTTTAAATGCCGAAGGTCTGACACACTACCCCAAACATGTGATCAGTTTGGAGTCAACCAATCAATCATTTGTTTGTTTGTTGCCTGGCAGATATGAATCTTTCTCAATCAATATGTCAACTTTTGTTTTGATGTTTACAATGATGAGGACATTACGTATTTACATTGGTCAAAAAAATTTTTTGTTCTTAATTCAAATGATATATCTTTACTTTTATTAGTGTTTCTTTGTTTAATTGTATTATATTAATGATGAGAAAAGATGAATCTTTAAAGTGGTAAACCATTTTCATCACTGCTTCACAAGGCTGATGGTAAAGGCTTCATATTTGGGTTTGCTCACACTTTTTTTGGCTCTGCCTTGATACTAATTAGTATTCTGTTTGACTTCTTTATTTCAGTTTGAAAGGGAAGCCTTGGAAGCCATATAATTAGCCATGGCTCAAAATCTTTAAAGTGAAATTGCCTGGGTGAAGTGAAGTCAAGTATTGTACTGGATTCTCTTTCAACTTTCCCCCTCTTTGCTGTTGTCACACTTCCACTCTCTGTTGTGTCATCTCTTACTCTGGTCTGCTTCCTCAGCAATCCCTCCTGCGTCCATCAGGCCTCTTATCCTTCTTCAGCAGCCCCATCAGGGAACTATTGCAGTCTACAGCGCTCCACGCTACATTGTTAGCTTAAGTGCACGACCAAAAATAGGCAAATGTAAATCGTGCACTGCCACAATTTATGACGATACAAGGAGAGTTGCCAAGAATGAAGTGAAAGACAAACGGGGGGGGGGGGGCTGAATTTGAGATGTCCATTGGCTCGGAGTTGGTGGTATCCTTGACTGAGAGGTTACTGCAACGACGTAAAGATGTGAGAAGATGACACAACACACACATTCACTCACACAGACACGTGGATGACGCATAGGCAGATGGAGACAGGGAGAAGAAAGAGCAGAGGAGAGACTCCTAGTGGGGTGTGACAAATTACCCCTTAGGCCATGACACATGGGCTGCGGTCCGAAAGCAAGAGCGGTAATTAGACAGAGACAAAGAAGAAACTCTGTCAAGCCGGACTATTCCCACATGATCCACTGAGCTCAATGTAGAAATAAGTGTGAAGATAACTGTCCACTTAATAAATGGTGACACCAAAGAGAATCTCATCTCCTGCTCATCTTTATTAAAAAATATACAAAGCAGAGTCAGGGAACATTTGAACCAACCAGTCACGACCAAGTATCGCTGTGCATGGCTGCACTAGCACTGCAGACTTAGCCCACAGCCTGCAGGTCCACGCTTTGTTTCAGTTTCTCACTGCCTCACACATGCTTCAAAGAACAAGGGCTAATTCATTAACCTAGGGTTAATAGATGGTACTGGGGACCCAATGCCCTGCATGTTTTAGACGTTTGCCTGCTTCAACACACCTGTTCAGCTCATCTTTAAGCTCTGCAAACGAATGATAATGATTTATTCATTTGGATTAAATGTGGTGGGAGTATAGGGAAATGTCTAAAGCACACATGGCATTGGTTTCCCAGGACCTGGATTGAGAAACCCTGCATTAAACTTATGTTTGCTTCGTTCACATTAGCGCTACTAAACTCCATCATATGACGTATATTTTGTGTGTTCAATTTAAAAGCAAGAACATGCACGTATGAAGTGGCAAACAACTGAAACAAGGTATCAGTTCAAATGTTGTGAGTCGGATTCATTTATGAGGCTAAATGAAGACTAAATGGAATCTGAGGAGGGTTTCAGTCATTATCCATTTTCATACCAATACGTCTATTCATTTTCCTCAAAATGAGTCAACATTAGCAAACTAATAGCCATTCAAGTAGAGAGGAGGGTTGTGGAAGAGCTGAAACGTCTTAAAAACTGCTTGATGGACTCATTCATCACTGAATTGGACAAAGACATTAAATCTGTTGAGCACTTTCATTGATGAGTAATGAAGTCTGTTGACTGGCATGTCCCAGAGAGAGTATGCCAGAGTATAAAGAATTAATAACACCATATTTATACACAATGGCCCTCATTTATAAGCTCCAGGTACAGAATTCGTGCAACACGGTTTACAACCCAATCACCAGCATCCAATGCTCAAAAATGATCATATGCTGATACATTTGGAGGCTGTAAACGATTGACATTCAAATCTCATGACTCATATACACTTGCCTGGCCAAAACAAACATAACACACTTGAATATCTTCAGCTTTGATGATGACACATGTTTGCTTTGTCATTGTTTCAATAAGCTTATGCAATATCATAACATTCACACCAAGATCTTGTGTTGGGGCCACACAAATAGTTAAATATAATCAATAAGTTAGTTAAATATAATAAAATCCACAATGCATGGTGGTCTGGCAATCCATTCCATTTTGAATGTGTTTATCTTTTGGGCTGGGAATGGCTGTAGCACCTTATGGCGTATTTCCACTGGCTCTATTCGCCTCGGCACGGTTTAAGTAGCGTTTCCACTAGCATAGTACGTGGTACCAGGTACTATTTTTTATTGTGTTTAGTGTTTAAGTGTTGTTAGTGCTTTGATTGGGTGTCCTGAGGAATAGCCGATCAAGTTGTGAAATTTGAAAGATGTTGTGTTGCCCGTTTTTATTAATGAATTATCTCATTCAATTCATTCAACTGTCACCGAGGGACAGCACAAAATAATGAAAAATAGCCTCATACTTGTCCTCCCACAAACCTGTTAAGAAAGGAAACAAATAGCAGAAGTCTATACTCACTACAGTGGACTTCACTATACCACTTGACAGCCTGTGGACATGAGTCCAGAGTGACCATTTTTCCCATTTCACCACAACTGGCCTGGGCTGATGCTGCACAGAACAGAAGAGTCTGGTTCTGCACGAGATTTCTTCTGTTAAAAGGGAGTTTTTCTCTCTCTCTCTCTATTAACACCTAGTGCTTCCTCACTGAGGGACCTGTTGGGCTTCGTCAATCTCTCTGCTAGAGCTGAAACAATTAATCGATTACTAAATTAATCGACAACTATTTTGATAATCGATGAATCGGTTTGAAGCTTTTTTCAACAAGATTTTCAATTGTTTAAACTTATTAGATATGAATATTTTCTTAATTTCTTTGCTCTTGATAACAAAGAACTCATTAAAAGTCAATCATTTTGGTTTGTGGACAAAACAAGACATTTGAGAACATCATCCTTTCCAGGTTTGACAAACACCGATCAACATTTTTAAAGGTTTTCTGATATTTTATGGACCAAACGATTAATCGATTAATCGAGAAAATAATCGATTATGAAAATAATCGTTAGCTGCAGCTCTACTCTCTGCTTTGAGATATTTGATTTTGTAACATTAAGAAAAGTGCTATTACTAATATTACGTATCTTTATTTAACATGTTCATAGGTGTATTTGAATGTTACAGAGAAACAATCACGTCAACACTTTGGTCTCTCCTGACATAAATCAGCATTTGATCGGCCAGTGTGTGTGTGTGTGTCTCGATGTGTTAAGCTCCCACACGAGAGCACACCTGCAATGTAGATGCCCTCCCCACACATCCACTTGCGTTAATGTGACCATCTGTGGGGATATTTGTGTGTATCTGATGGCGAGAGGCAAACAGGGTATGATGTTAATATTTTAAATGCAGTCAGTGTCTGGGCTTCTGCTGAGAGAAAGGCTTAATGTGGTAACAGACGAGGGTTAGGGGGTAAACAAGGATTTGGCTGCACTCCACAGTGAGTGAGCGGACAGAGTTTCAGAGGATTAAAGTGCAGCTTTGGCAGAAAGGCAGCTATCATTTAGTGGCATGCATGCAGCTGATGATGACTGAAGGCACGGTTATGAGACACGAGTTCACCATATGATGTCAAATCGCCGGTGTCACAACTAATCTACTGTTAATTACCTGTGCTAAATATGATTGGAGGGAAGGCAGCCAGGTCACACAGATGTTGATTTAGCAGCGATTGGAAAATCATGGCGGGTCAGTGTCTTGCTCTGATTTCCTCTCAGCATGAAGGTGCTGCTTTCCCTCAGAGGTGAGAAAAAGGACTGTGACTGTGTTAATATGACCTACCAGCCTGCCAAATGCATGCTGGGATAATTCCACTGAGAAGAAAAAAGGTAGCATATTATACATTTGCAGAATTTGTTTCCCTTAGTTAATATTTATCTATTTGAATGTGATTCATTTATCAAACATTATTGTTATGTCTGGTTTAGGTGTTACAGAAATTAGCAGTTACATTATGTTATACTGTACTGGGCACATATTTGTCACAGATTATATTGTGAATTGTTATCTTTAAAAAGTGAGTCCCCATTGTAAAAGATGGGGAATCACTGATTCACATTATCAATTAAATGAATGAATGAATGAAATGACATTTATTTTGAACATGAGAATCACAGATAAAGCATTTTTCACATGAAATTGCTCATAGAAAATAAATGAATTAGATAAATGAAAGTTACCGACATGTTCAAAAAGGAGAAGGAAGATGCTAACTTTTGTTTACCTTCCCCTTTTATAAGTTCATATTTTACTACATATGTTTACTATATCAAAGCATCGTCATTTCTCAAAATGAGAGACATGTTTCATTGGAGGTAATTAGTTTTGGAAATAAAATAACAACAACAATATTTACTCAAAAAAAACAATACAAGAAAATATTTGAAATACAAAAAAACGCAGACTTTAGCTAAACAATTAAATACAACTTCTTAAAGTGAAAATGAGATTTGTAGCTTTATAAATAATTTTATGTGGTCTTGAAATCCACTATATCCATACATTTTAATGCTTGCCATTTTAAAAATAAATCATTTGTGTGTGCATTATAGCCAACATTGCTAACTATTCTCATTGCTTTTTTCTGCATGGTGCATATTTCCTTTAGGGTGGATTTGTAGGTATTACCCCACACCTCAGCACAATAGGACAATCTGTCAATTTTTAGTTATGATTGTCCATCTGTGATTCCTAAGCATCAGCATGATGGCAAAGACATATTCACATTGTTTATATTTCACAAAAAACATTAATAACTAATTGATAGATTTTGAAAATAATTGGTGCAGGCCTACAACAATGAGTATCTAATTTAATGAAATATTTCCATGTTGTTTCTTTGTCAAGTTCTTCCCTGCACACGAGGACTGATTCCTACATAATGTATTCCCCTCAGTTTGATTTAAATAGTTGGCACAGAACACACAAACTGGACCTATTTATTCCTCACGTCACCTACAGCTGGATTTAAAGTTGGCTAGCGTGTGATAAACAGTCTGCTCGGACCACTAAATTAACCTTAACCCACTTCACTCCAAATGCAGTGCAAATCTCTGAATACAGCGTAGAGCAAGGATGGCGAGCGCCGACAGATATTTTAATCTAATTTTGTGATCAAAAAATATATGTCTCTAATCTCAAAATGTGCACACATCGGACATATAAAACAAACTGAGCAAACAAACATGAGCATAAATGTAATGTTCTCCCTGAGAAGCACTTTACTAGGTTTATTAGTTTTCCTCTCATTTAATTGCACCTCACCGGTGGGAGCGCTCCTTCTGTAACCTGCTCAGTGGATCTGACAGAGCAGATAGGAAACTATTTTTACTGCTCTCTTCAGTGCATCTTTAGTACTAATCCAATGCTGTGTATTGAGATATATACATATATATATATATATATATATATATATATATACATATATATATATACACATGTATTAATATATATATATACACATGTATATATGTATATATACATATATCTCAATGCATTGCCTAAATGAACATCTGCAGTAAACACTACACTTTTAGTTATCATCCATATAGAACACCTTTTAATACAGATTATGCTTTAAAACACGATGTAGCATGAAGACTTTGGGCTGAGCATTCTTGAGAATTTTTTATTGTCATTATGAGGACATAATTAATTTTTGCAGTGACTCCCGGCTTAAGGCACAAAATAAAATAGCCAAAATAACGAAAGACTTAACATTTAAATAAGACATAACAAAAGACCTTACACTTAAATAAGACATAACGAAAGACTTAACACTTAAATAAGACAAAACTAAAGCGTTAACACTTAAATAAGACATAACGAAAGACGAAAGACTTAACACTTAAATAAGACATAACAAAAGACTTAACACTTAAATAAGACATAACGAAAGACTTAACACTTAAATAAGACATAACAAAAGACTTAACACTTAAATAAGACATAACGAAAGACGAAAGACTTAACACTTAAATAAGACATAACAAAAGACTTAACACTTAAATAAGACATAACGAAAGACTTAACACTTAAATAAGACATAACGAAAGACTTAACACTTAAATAAGACACAACAAAAGACTTAACACTTAAATAAGACACAAAAAAAGACTTAACACTTAAATAAGACACAAAAAAAGACTTAACACTTAAATAAGAAACAACAAAATGTAAAACCCAACAAAATATAAAACTACAAGTATGTGCAAGTAAAATATAAAACTACAAAGTGCAGCTTAGTGCAACTTGGTGCAACTTGGTGCAATTTGCTGAAGGATTAAGAGTCTGGGTCGCGTAGCCGACAGTAAGTTGGACCTGTTCCCAGTGAGGGTTGGACTCTGCCAGGGCTTCTCTTTGTCACGACCATAACTTTTAAGGGCAGAATTTCTAGGTGTGTCAGGTGTTGGTTTTCTGTTTTTCATGGATTTGCCGTTTTATTTTGGAATCAGTATTCATTCCTGTGCTAATTCATCATTTCCTGTCAAGCTCTATCCCGCCAAAATTCAACTCTCTTTATTTAAGCTCCTCTACCACAACCACTGCCTGCCAGAATGTCTTTATTACTCGTGCGTACATTTCCCTGCCTCGTTCTTTTCCCGTGTTCTGGGCTTTCATGTGTAGCCAGGTGGACAAGGGCTACACAAGGGCTTCCTCTAAAATGTCATAAAATCAATGGTATTTGCATTTTATGAATAAAATGATGCTAGAACACCATCAACTATATGACTAGATCATTCACAATCAGCTGTCTGACATACATTCCCAGTAGCAGCACAGCGCATTAAAACCAGTGGAAGCTCAGCTTCGGTTGATCTCCATGAGACAGCACAGGATAGCTTGTTTCACTGCAATGAACTAGATGCTGATAGGATGAATTTGCTTCCAGGGAAGCTCACGCTGATGCTGGCCTTCCTCGGTTTCAAATACCAGCAACCGCCACTGGCGTTTGCAGAGCTTTTTGTTCACAGTTGATAATCGAGTTGTTGGTGCTAACAACTTACCAGCAAGTGTCAGAGTTATTATTTTCAGCAGCTCATGTAGCATAACATACGTGAAACATGAATTACTCTAGTTCCAGCATGTCCATGTCATACCCACATTTGTTTTGTATCAGGAAAACAAACATGATGACCTCAGGTGTTGCCATAACAGAGGACCGGCAAACAACAAACTATTCTGGCCTCCCTCCACTGGCTGCCTGTGCATTTTTGAGTCCATTTTAAGATTGTTTTATTTGTTTTTAAATCTTTAAATGGTCTCGCCCCGCTTTACCTCTCTGAGCTTCTCCATCCCTACGCTCCTGCTCGGTGTCTCAGGTCAGCTGACCAGCTGCTCCTGGAGGTACCGAGGTCTAAGCGGAAGCTCAGAGGGGAAAGAGCCTTTTCCATTGCCGGTCCCAAACTTTGGAACGTCCTCCCGCTCCACATCAGACAAGCCCCCTCACTGTCCATTTTTAAAACTCATCTTAAAACCCATTTTTATTCCTTGGCTTTTAACTCCGCATGAGAGTGTTTTATTGTTTTTATTCTCTTAATATCTTTATTGTTTTTATTGTTTTAACATTTTTGTTGTTTTATTGTTTTTATTGTTTTAGTATTTTTATTGTTTTACTTTTTGTTTTATTTATTTTCATGTACAGCACTTTGTCTCAGCTACGGCTGCTTAAAGCGCTTTAAAAATAAAGTTGAGTTGAGTTGAGTTGAGCCATATGTAAGGAATAACTTGTGGTGAGATGATAATAAGAAATATCTGCATGGTCTGCTCACAAAATGACATACAGGCCCCTAGCAAGACTTAGCTGCAGTATCCATTCATTCACTCGGGTTTCCGACTTCCAAGAGCACTCTTTTGACAGGTTGCAGCAAAACGTGGAACGCTCAGCTCAGCCTACCACCAGCCTGCCGAAGAATCTCAAGGATGCACCAAGAAGAGCAATAAATATTGCTTTTAATTAAATTGGCCTCTTGATGACCTGCATAGGGTGAAGAAGATGCATCTGCTTCTAGACCTCTAATGATGGCATCAGTCCTTTGGGGCACAGCAAGCCAACTGTGGCTGAAAGTGGCTCTAACAGAGCAGCGGCATTGTGGGGCGGAGAAACATGAGCTGAAAATCACTCTAAACTGCTATGGAGTTTTGCTGGAAAGTGACATCTCTGTTTTCACATGGTCATTTGAGATATTGGACCACAAACATGTTGACTCAAGTCGGGGTGGGTTATATTCAAAATAGCTCCCTCCCAGACATGTGCAAACAAAGAAAATGCTCTTCTTGAAATGAAATAAGGACAAACAAAATGAATTGTATATCTCCCACTAAATTAAAATGAAAGATGAATCAAAGTCTGCATACAAAGTATTTGCCAAAAGACAAGATAAGAACTAAGACGTGAGAATGGCACAACAATATGCTCCATTCCTTGCTTGCACTTGTGATTAAATCTCATATCAATCAACATGAACGCACAGGGACGCAAATAACAAGTTTACGTCTGAGAACTGAGAAGTTGTGATGAACTGCCATGAATTCTCCAGACAATCATCTCGTCTTTTTTTTTTTTTTTTTTTTGTTAAAGGTCAACCACATTTGTTTTCCCCCTTAGTTTTTATCACCTCTTTTTCATTGCCTCGACGTTATAGCTCTGCCCATCTGTAAAGGTCAGGTCTGTCAAGGGAAGTTCTTATATCTTGAGGCAGTGGAACTTTGTAATTATGACCAACAAATACCTAAGATTTGATCATTTCCAGCTCAAATATGACACAAAACTAAAATATTCTTTTTTGTTCAGAATAAAGGCCACCATGTATTCAACTGTAATCTCACTAAAATATCCATATATCCAACATTTTTATATAAAGCCCTAAAATAAGTAATAATTAAAACAAAAACACAATATTAACGGAATAGATAGTTGAACTGTGTATGTATAATTGTTTAAGCTTCTTAAATGTGAATATTTTCTTCATTTCTTTGCTCTGGATAACAAAGAAATCATTAAAAGTTAGTCATTTTTTTAAAGGTTTTCTGATATTTTATGGACCAAACGAATAATCGAGAAAATAATCGACAGATGAATCGATTATTGGAAAATAATGGAAATAATCGTTAGTTGCAGCTTTAAAAATAAGTGATTCTGCAGCTTGGCACACAGGAGTGGTTAAGCCACCACTGCTGCCTCCACTAGTAACTTTAAATGTGTTATTTTGTGACAGATTTAGCTGAGAGACAGAAATTTAACAAACAAAGCAGCAGTAGACGAGCAGCAAGACAAAGTGCCAAACACAGATGATGAAATGTAAGCAGGCATACAGTAGATTAGACTAAATCTATTGTTCCTTGTGTCCTCAATGGCCCGTTTCAAGCTGCTTCTATATGTACAGCAACCCAAATGTTGACTACAGTATGTGTGTCAAAACCTCATATAACCACACTTGGAAAAAACCTGAACTCTCACTTTCACTAAATGCATATGGGAGGCTTAAGTGGATTTGTTAAATTGCTTCTTTGACTGCTGATATGTGTGACAGATGACAATGACAGCTGGACTCAGACTTTCCACTGACCAGAAGCAATAAATCCTTGGCAGAGTAGGCTGGAACAGTTTTTCTTTCCCCCCAAAATCATGCACGACTGAATATTACATGACACGCTATACCATCAAAGATATTCTGAAGTTCAGCAGCAAGCAGCGACGTAGAGGTGAAACTTCTAAAAGTCTACAGCCGTGTTAGTGGCACAATGAAAAAAAAATACAAATGTACGTCATTAAAATAAACAAATCTTTTTTCAATAGATTTGCTAAGGTGGTCAGTTTTGATTTGAATAAAAATAATAATACAACAGTATACGGTACCGCAGTGTTTGGACCAAAATCTGGATCAAGATGCCCCTTGATGATCACGCTTGTCAGCTGCTTGTTGTTTCAATCAGTGCATTTACCTGCATGTTAAAAGTCGGATTTTAGTCGGACTAAGACAATAACTCGGTTTTCTCGGTGTAACGCAAACATGTTAGTTGGACTGACATCGAGCTAGTCTTAGACTGATTCATAGTCTGATTACTCCTGCATGTACACTTAGTCAGACTGGAGTCGGACTTTCCTCCCCGTCTTTGACCCAGACGTAGAAAAAGACGACTTCAAACTTTTAACTGCTGTTGCCGGAAATCATACAATGGCGGTGGCTTTCTTCGGCCAACACAGCGACCACAAGAGCCATGCTCGATCTAATTTGTATCACACTTAATGTATAGTATACTCACTAGCCTATAGGGAGATACAGGGCCACCTACGGAGGCGGAGTCAGACGTACACGGCCAACAAATTAAGTTGTCCAATTGCCCGTCTTAGTCGGTCCACGGCCTTAGCTCAATTAAACTTTGCATATAAATGTACTGACTGGCTCACCAAGCCACAGAATCTTGTCAAGGATTCGGGAAATCCTTTATTTAAGAGCATTTATTTAGACTAATGAGCAGAGAGCATTCTCAATAAACCGTCTGTCCCCACATGTGAGAAGACTCATGCATGAACGGAGCAAATCTTTGCACACAATGAAGGAACTGCCACAGAAACAGTTTGGGTTTGAGAGCAGGAGTCAGTGTCGTTCATTCTGAGCCTTCTAAAGATGTTATGATCCTAATTCAGCTGAACATCTGTGATAGGAGGTTCCTCATTACCCCAAGGGTGTACAAGCTTTTACCTCAGTCTCACTCACCCAGATAGGAAAGGATGTCAGCCACATCACTGTGAATATGTAAGTAACCCACCAGCAGCATACACATTCTGGACGTGTGAGACTGTGTTTCTGACATTGTTAGAGGTCATGATAATCTAATTATTGACGCCATCATAATGCAATAAAATGTTCTGAATCATCAACCACTCATTCTGAATGAATTATTATTCTAATCGGCGGTGAGTGTCAACTGGTGAGATGCTAAAAAGACAGCTGGGACACCTGTGCGACCTCCCGAGGCACAAAAATCAATATTTATACTAAACACACGGGAGAAAAAAAAATATGCTTAGCTTTGATTCTCTGCAGATACTCATCGTGAATACATCAGATTAAAAAAATAATAATAGCAGTATTACCATAAATTTCCACACACGCACACAGTTCCTGCACTGTTTGTGTTGACTGAGAATATTCGAAACGGGATGATGAGATTTGGTGGGGGCAAGATTAGTTTATAAATAGGGAGTCATTATATGAAGCCAAACAGTTCCTAATCCATGGCATCAACGGTCATCCTAATCTGACAGAGGCCTACTTCTGTTTTCATTCAGTGTTATATAAACAAAGGATGAAAACTGTGGGGCAGAGACTGAGGACTGAACGACAGTGATATCGTTAAATCACACTAAAACATGAACACGTGAACATGAGGGCGTTCAACACAGTTTCTTCCGTCACAGTTAAATACCTGGAATTTTATCAACACGTAATGCTAAGTGACAGATGATTATGTTTAGAGGGTAATAGCAGCAGAAAGGCACAGCAGACAACTGCCTTTGAGAGCTTCTTCATTTAAAACTATTCCTTGAAATCAGAATGGGACTTTTTGTGGTTATTTCTGACTCTAATCTCTAATTTGTGACAGAACACGTTCAAATCAAAGTTCTGTCTATTATTCACAGTGCACTTCAATGAAACTGGGATGGAGGATTAGCACACACTACCGCCAAACAGAAACTATTTGATATGCTCTCGCAAAGGAATTTCATTGAATATCTCACCCCACTGTGTTTGTGATACCCAAACGATGTTTGCCATCACTGATACCTAACCTAGTTTAAAGTGATTTTAAAAACTGCGGCTTACGATTGTTTTCATAATCGATTAATCTGTCGATTATTTTCTCGATGAATCGTTTGGTCCATAAAATATCAGAAAACCTTAGAAAAGGTCGATCGGTGTTCGTCAAACCTGGAAGCGATGATGTTCTCAAATGTCTCGTTTTGTCCACAAACCAAAACGATTTGAATGAAGAAAATACTCATTAATACATTTGAGGATCTTAAACAATCTTAAAGCTTCAAACTGATTCATCAATTATCAAAATAGCTGTCGATTCATTTAGTTATTGGTTAATAATTGATCAATTGTTTCCGCTCTAAGTGATTTGATTTGAAAGTTTATTGCAACATGGAAAAAGAAACAGACAAACATGACATACAATTAAAGGCATAAAAAAAACTAAAACACCGTGTTCAAAAGGAGTGGGAAGAAGTTTTAAACGTATTCAATCCTACACTTTCTTCACCCTTTATTAGTTAACATATTGCTTCATAATTTTGAGGAGGCCAGTGAAGACAGGGGTCAAATATAAAGTATGCATCCTCTGTGTCCGTCCAACGTGAGCAGCATCTGACTGATGCGCCATCAGTCATCACAGCAGAGCGTTTTCAGTGCAGAGGAACACACCGGGGAGAGGGAAAGAAAGGTTGGTGATACGTGAAACAGCTGGCGTGACTGTGGGGTTTTTACTAGCAGCATCACAGAAACCATCCAAAATCTGCACTCCATGTTCTCTGAGAGAGGCCGCTTTAATCCTATGAATGTACCTAGGAGACTTTACCTCAGGCAATGGGAGATGACTGACTCTCCTGAGAGTTTACTGGGTAAAAAAATGTGACATAACCTTTAATTTTACAGAGACTGTATATATGTATATATACAATGCAACTTTATCAATATATTTTATTTTGAAAGGGTTTTAAACACCGCTTTTCTCAATGTAGTAGGAAAAAGCTGTCAAACTGCAAAATAAAGAGGCAAACATATCATTTTTGGAACATGAGCCTTTTGTTAAGTGGCTAAAATAAAGATAAAATGTCCTTGTGTCCCCGCTAGCAGCCATGTTCTCACTGACAGTGTGTCTCAAAGTGAGGACACACAGTGTCAGTATCTCCTACAAGCCTCAAACTATCCCCACCTTAACTGTGACACCTTCTATAAGCAGGATACAATGGCAAAAGTATTCAAAATGATTTCATTGTGTTCTATACAATGACAAAATAAAGCTTTCCATTTCTAATGGCTGTTAATCCAGCGCACTGTGACACATGACGGACAGCTCTGGTTTTCTATCCATGAGATGCTTTACTCACTGAACAAAAACAGCAGTGGCGCAGAGAAGCTGGGAATATTTGACGACGCGGCTTATTAAAAATGAAAAGGAAGCCGTCAGCATTGGAAAGTGGCGACGACTTGAATTTTGACATCAATTACAAGCATTCTATTGACCGAATTGTACCTAACCTGCAAATGCATCAGCGACGCGGTGAAGTACGGGGTCTATGGGAGGACGCAGTCCCGACAGGCACAGATCAAAGCCTCAGAAATGATTCATTTACAATGAGATTAAAGCAAAAATAAACAGCACTGCCAAAGTCTTTTAGTCCAGGGACTTTATGGGTATGAATATATGTAGTGCAATGAAACAATGAAATTTGAATTTCAAAGAATTCATAGGCAGACAACAGTCATTTTTGCATCAGCGCAAAACACTGCATTGTAGAGAGGTTATTATTACCTTCATGTATGCATTCATTTGTACATCAATAAAAGCTGCAGTGTGATTTTTTTTCTTGTTATTATTCTGCTCAATGTTTTTCTTTGTGAACAGAAATGATGGAGGCTCTGCCAAGAAATACTATCAGACCTGGCTGAGGGAGCGTTTGTGCATACAGCAGCAGAGCACGGGCTGGTCAGGGGCAAGAAGCATTCCAACTGTTGAACACCCGACTTTTCGAGGGGTATAATTATCTTCTGAAACTTTTTGTGGGCACGTCTTTGTGTTGTCAGTCGCACTCCACCCTGCATACAACCGCTTCTAGTGTAATGTTTCTGTTGCCTCCATTTGTCTTGAAATAAAACAACTCACTTTCAGTATTGTGTGAACGAATTTGCTAATAATTTTAATGTAGCGGACAATTGTTTTTATATTCCACAAAATCAGATGTGCACCCACGGCTGCAGTGTATATACATCTATGTTACATTTCCCTCTATAAATTAAAGACATGAAGCAAAACAATGTGGATAAATGTGTAAAGCAAATTCATTTTAGACAAAAAAAAAAACACTCTCATTCTCTCACATCTCACACGCCAACTAATTCTCATGATTAAAACCCAATTACCAGAGACTGATCCGAACAGAGCTACATTAAGAATGGAAGGGAGGACGATATGTGCCGCTCACAGTTAATGAGCAACTCGCCCATGGGTCACGGACAATGGAAATGTTACTTCTGTGTGCAAGAAGCCGGCTTCAGACGCCACATGGTTGCATAATGGAGGGGGATTAACAAAAAAATACCTCCTGTAATCTGCGCACAGCGTGATGAGCTGAGAGGGGGATTGAAAATGAGAAAGAGAGAGCGTGATAAAAAAAAGAATGAGAGAGACAGAGACAGCACTAGGCCAATTGTTATAATGTGCTTAACTCTTCCTGGCATTGTGTTTGTGTTTGCATGTGCACCCGTGTGTATACATAAACATGTCTGCATGTCTACGACCATTCGCATCACATCAGTTTTGAGCTATACTCTACTATGTGTAAATGTCCTGGAATTCAAATCTAATTTAAATGTTAAAATTGCACATTTTCAAACTCTAGTCAACTCCAAATGAAGATTCTAGAAGTATAATGTTAGGTAAGAGAGAAAACTGATTGCTATTCTTAATTCTCTTAATTGTTCACTTTGATTCATGCAGAATTTACCTTCAGAGATATTGATGATGCGAGGATTGAAGCGTGCGCACGATAAATCCTCAATATGCTGAGATGTGGGTTTAAGAGGCTTTAAAAGGCTGCAGGTGAGCTAATCTGTATTTGAGCGAGTAAAAAAACCCCACAGAATTCATAATGCGTTTGAAATTCTTGGGAATCTTGAAAATGTAGCCGTCAGCTTTGCCCTGTTAATATACATGAAGACTCTTTTTAACCCCTGCAAACTGTTTATGCTTAATGCATTCACAGCAGCAGGAGAATTCCCGCATAATAAGGGTTTATACTGAATTTTGAAGAACAGATCTAGAATTTCAAAAAGAAAAAAAGGGCAGAACTTGCAAACACCACACAGAAAGAGCCTTGGCCGGGGATCCAGCGTCCAGCAAACTCCTATGTCTTTTATCGAGAGGAGTGATCTGTGCATGAACACAACCTTTAGACAACATGGAAAATAAAAGAATTACAATTTTCACTGCAGATTATACACTAACTGCATGATATTTACCTTAATAATTTTAAATTACATATATTTTAAACAAGTTTTTATAGTGGTTGGAAGCACAAGAGAGAGTAGGAGGAGCCTTGCTGAGAGAAGAGGAGAGAAAGTGGCTGAAAACAGAAGGATGCTTCCGCCCTCCCGCCATCAGACGTGAGTGAGTGAATGAGTGAATAATTATTTTATAACCAGAAGGGACAGGGGATTGTTTAGGTTTTACCTTTAACTTTGCATGGGTTTGGGCTTTATGCAGATGATTTTTCTTTTGCAGCACATTTCTCACGTCGCATTTGTTTTTGTTTTCGTTTGTGCTTTTGAATCTGCAGCATTTGTGAATGTGCAACACAATAGATAGTTTACATGTGCAAGTTTTCTTCACTCTTAATTGAAACCATTCGGGTTAGCAATCAGAACATACCCGTTCACATGGACGTAAAAAATAAGTAATCCAATTTGAATTTAATCAGAATAAACCATTTTGACATGTGCAGAGTTGTTCAACTGTCTGGAAGCAGAAGCTTAATTTCCGCCTGTGTTGTAAACAAACCTCATTGTCACTGCTCACCTTTGGAGTTTTCTCCTCTGCTCGTTCCCTCACTGTGTTAAATGGAGCCACAGTGTTTCTCAAACAACTTTTAACTCATCTGTTCTGTGTCACAACACCACAGGCTGAGCACTTCATAGTGCTCCTGTGTTTTGAGAAACAGAGCGTGGGAGGATATTTACATCAATCCAAGCACTTTTAATATACTGACCTACAATTCAGTATAACCAGTTTTTGCTCCCGGTTTCTATCCATTTCTAGCGATATCAAAAGCGGAAATATGTCACGTTCAGGCAGGTTAGACAAGTGATAGCCCAAATCAGGAAGTCATGAGCAGAACTACTGATTACATAAAAAAGGAACCATGCCACCCCTCTTAATTAGAAATGTAAATGTCTTTCTAAATGGACTGTGTCGGATCACAGTATTCTGACTGGTGTGTTTTCATTAAGCATTTTTACACTGATCAGGTTTTTATTCTCATTATTTGTGTCTATGAGGCCAAAGCTACTGTCGGACTTATTTTTCCAAGCTACAAAATCTCCCAAAGAGGTAACAAAAAACAATTGTACACAGATAAAGAGAGAGCACAACAGCATATTTTGTTGTCTTCCCTGCTCTATAACTGCATCTCCATTCAGTGAAAAGAAATCTCTTTTCTGTTTTCTCTTCGTCACTACATTATCTCAGCTGTGTTTCCTCCTCCTCCTCCTCCTCCTCCTCTGTAACCACTCGTCCCTCCATGGAGACCAAACATCTACTGTCACCTGTCAATCAAGCCCTGCAAGGCAATGACCTTCCTCGGCATTGTTAGAAATTATTTGAATCGACCTTGCATTTTCAAGTTGCTCCCGCCGCTGGTTTGCCTGGAAAATGGCTTGTAAAAGAGTTGCCACGCCAAATAAAATTGGATTGATTGGCTCCCCGATAAATTGATTTATTGGGTTTGAGTCTGAGCGGCCAGACGAGCGTTGTTCACGGAGCTCTTACTGTGAAATCAGTTGTTCGACAGGCTTGTGGTGCAAAATGAGTCTCTCGCCTTAGGGTGTAAATGTTACCTCTTATCATTCTTATTATAAATATATTGCACTTTGAAAAAGACTAGGAATAAGAGAGATAAAATACTAACAAAGAATATCTAATATTGATCCTATAAGTAGATATCTTTTTTTTGGCATAGTGCAGGAGTCACCAACTATATTTGTCGTAGGGCCAGAATTTTGGGGCAAATGAAATAAAAATGTACATTTTGGCCGAATAACTTATTGTAATTTTGATAATTACATTTTCTAACAAAATTGAAGGCGAGTGCGGAAGCACACAAACACACAGACACAGCAACCAAAAACAATACTTTACTCCCACTCGGTGTTTAATTCAGTGTAATTCAGACATCGTACTTACTGCCCGATTATTATGGGAGTATACAGAGTATTATGGGTGAGACTTTTTAACTATTGACTGGAAATGGGCCACCAGTTGATGATCAATGGTGTAGTGGTTAGCACTCTTGCCTTTGCAGCAAGACGACCCGGGTTCTTACAGTCCAAAAACGTGCAGATTTGTGGATTAGGCAAATGGGAAACTCTAAATTGGCCGTAGGTTGTTTGTCTCTATGTGGCCCTGTGATGGACTGGCAACCTGACTTTCACCCTATGTCAGCTGGGATTGGCACCAGCGCCCCCTGCGACCTTCGTGGAGGATAAAGAGGCAGAAGATTTGTGGTCTGTGCAACTATTCTGTGTATGTCAGCACAATCTCCACTGATACATGGGGAAGTTTGTTATGGCTTCATATTATTAAAGGAAATCTGTCAATTTGTATGTAAATTGAAGTAAAGAGGAATGAGGGAAGTGCTTGTACAAACTCCAGAAGGATACAGTTCAGTACGTGTGTATGTTTTGGCAGGTTTAGCTGTCTCACTCAATCCGTACCATCTCGTGTTTCTGTCAGGTTTAGAGTACGCCAGCAGTCGTCTATGTCAGACACTAAATGTAATTTTCAGAAGGGAAGGTGGGTACAAAGACACATCCTGAAGAATGGCTTTCATTTCATATGTAGAGCTCAAGGAAACGGATCATAAAGAAACTGTGAAGGTTACCACTGTATGTGAGTGGATGCCAGGAAGGGAGACAAAGAGGAGAATACTGAGTGGAGATGCAGTTGTAGAGCACGGAAGACTACAAAATAAGCTGTTGTGCGCTCTCTTTATCTGTGTACAAATGTTTTTTTGTTACCTCTTTGGGACCTTTTTCTGGTGCAAACACTGACCTTGTCAGAACCAGTAGTCCTCAGGTATGCACCGTCATAGATCCCAAACGGGGTCTAATTCCATTCTGAACCTTGTTGCTCTCAGCAAACCAGCCTGTGTTCACACCCATCAATGACCTTATGATTGGTAAGCAGGTTTTTAAACCAGACAGCCAAAACCATTTGTTTAAACCAGTTAAACCATTTGCCGAGAACCAGATTGGTGTAGCTATAGGTCTGGCACTAGCCGTGTCAATGTGAAAATGCTCAGGGGAGACCAAAGCCTTTTAAAGCCCACATAGACCGGAAGCTCCAATTAACGCTGCGTTTGTGTGTGTGTATCTGTGTCATTACCTTGTTTATGAAACCCTAAAGTTTCAGAACAAACAGTTCAGCCACTGCTGAGAAAATAGTGTTGTATTGTCTTCCTGGGCTCTGCGAAGCGGATCGGCACTTCCCTGTGCTGATGATGTCATCAGAAATCCTCACCACTCCTCTCAACACCTTAGCGCCTCCTGGTGCGGGCACTAGTCCGGGCACATCCAACCGCAGAAGAAGAAGAACTACTCTCGTTGTAGCTGCTGAGATGCAGAGCATCCACCGTGCCAGAGGGGGAGCTGTGTATCTGAGAGCTGGCCTATCTATTACGTCACTTCCAGGTACCTGGCCAATCACAGGACAGTGGGAAAGCTCTCGTTGGCTGGCCAATCACAACACAGTCCACGTTCTGGGGGGGTGGTTTTGGTCTGAAACAGCGTGGCTGACGAGAGCATCAGTGAGGAGATATTTTGATCAGCTCGTTTGCAGCGATTAGGAGGTTTTTAACCGTGAAAACAAGTTAATATATGCAAGTAGACCTCCATAACTAACATATATGTGTGATACAAGCATTCGATGTCACCTTTAAGTCATAGGATGCCATTTTGGCCAACTTGAACTCACAAACCCCTAGTGAAGTATACATCCAACATGATAGCTACTGAAGAGCAGCTGTCTTTCAATTCAGCTTTCAGGCAAAATTCTTTAGACACCATTACTAGATAGCCATCAGTCCTAGAAAACAACAAGCACATTGTGTTTCCATGTTCTCTGTCACTCTGGATACATCATTCGGATCACTGGTCTGATTGGTTGTGGGTTTATCCAGTTGCGTACCAAGGCAGTTTCATGCACATCTGTCGGCCATGCCTCTTGAAAGTGGGAGGTGACCCTTTCCAGACTCATGCTCAATCTCAAATGAGAGTGAGATTCAGTCTCTTGTTTGGCCAGGTTTCTGGTCGCACACAAAACAGTAGCACAGTGACAGAAAGTTGACAACTGGTGCTGTGTGGCAACAAGATTGGTTACACAGGACTATGGACCAAACTGAGGGAGGATTTTGTAGACGCGGAGAAAGATGAAATCCTACAAAACGGGGAAAAAAAACACTAATTCTAAATAAAGAGTAATTACAGTGAGTCATACATAAACATGTCAAGGTTGTGGGTTACGAGTCATGTTTAGCACAATTTAAATCAATGGCAGCAAAGCAAGAAAAGACGCATCGCAACTAAACGTTCTCCAAAATCCAAAAAAGACGTGATTTTATTGTGTCGCGTTGAAAAATAACATTTTTCATTTTGACTGTCATTGTACCATTAAAATCTATAATCAATAAGACTCCTAATTAGAATAGCCCAACACAGACACACACACACACCGTTTCAGTCAAAATTATTTTTTAGATAGATGTTGCTATAAAATAACTACAATGTATGTTGCCTCTCCCACATTTCTCTCTCTCTCTATAACCAACCAAGCTCATTCTCACACACACAGCCTCTGTATCTCCCTCCCTCCTCTCTCTCTCTCTCTCTCTCTACTCCTCTCTCTCTCTCTCTCTTTCACATGAATGTCACCTCTACTGATGGTGGCTGCTGGAATTCACGCACACATACTCTCACAGCCACTTGCTGACTTTGGATGGGAAGAGGAGAAGGAAAAGGAGGAGGAGGAGGAGGAGGAGGAGGAGGAGGTGGAGGGGGGGACATGTTGAGGACTGTGAGAAAGGACTGTGCCATCAGAAGAGGCAGAAGAGGAGTCAGTGTCTGTCTGTGTCCATGTCTTCGCTCTGTTCCCAGCGTCTTCCTCACAACGACAGCCAACATCCCTCCTGCTGTTCCATCTCTGGATCTAAGTCGGCTGGGTTACCGCCTGGACTCTCTGCTCATTATTCATACATGCCGCCGTGTTTAAATGGGAGGCAAAGTTGGACCTTCATGGACTGCGGGAATGGTGATAAAATGTTTGATTTCTCATGCGCTTTTACGAGCTTCTTAGCATTCAAAATGATTTCACTTTTCTACAGTAAAAGAAGCATTTTTATATGTAAAATCTGAACTTCTCTTCTTTGGTATTGCCTCTTTTGAATAACTTATTTATTTTGCAATATAAGATTGAGAATTTGGCTATTTAGGGTGCATTTTGATGTGGAAAATGAGTGGAGAAGGAGGGTAGCAATACCTTCATCTTCCCCTTTTTTGAACGTCAGTCACTCATTGGTCTTCAAAGTAAAAATGTGACTGTGGCACTTTTTCTGAGTGTGCTCTGTTGGTGTTAGATATTTATTTTTGGTAAAAGGAGTGGAGGCTTTATGTTGGACCGGAGGTGAAGTTTCACCGCTTCCAATTTGTCCCTCTCCAGGGGAACACTCCAACTAAACTCTTCCCCGTTAACCCACTTAGACGCCCAATCTCCCCTGCGGGGATTTTTCTGAAGCACCCATCCTACTCTAGTTTTTTTTGTGAAAGCAATAGCAAAAACCAGCCAAAGGGGGCAGTGAGAAGGAAGGCACCCCCCTCCCTAAGGTGTGAGGGGGGGAGAAGATGGCAGCTCTCGCCAGCACTCTCATTAGACAGAAACGAGCAGTCAAGGACGACCACCCCAACCGACCGGTAGCCAACAAGCGCAGGCCCTGTCCTAAGAGCAACAAGTCCTTGTGCCAGAAACAGATCCTGGTCCTGATCTCCAAAGTGCGACTATGCAGCGGTCGAAAAAATCAAAACGAGAAAAGGCCAGGTAAGTCACTGCTATTTCCATTTTTCTCTACTTTTTCCTCTTTTTTTTTAAGAATCAGAAAATCTGAACCAGAATGTGCCTCCACCATCATGTGCCCAGAACATGTAGTGATTATATGAGTTATAATTATTTTAAACTAAAGGAAGGAAAAAAAACTATTACTTATAGTATTTTAGTATAATTTTGTAAAAACAAAAAAGACATCGGTAGAGACTCAAGGCTGTGATATCCGACATGAAAAAGTATCCCCACAGAAAACTATATTAAGACAAAAAAAAAGACTTGATCATGTGTTAACTCAATAAGGGGTAAAATGTTGCACAATTATTATACAATTATTATTATACAATTAGGCCTACTTATGTTATTTATTTGACTACAATGAGTTTCTCTTCTCAAATTAAATTCCTTCTCAGTCTATTAAAGTTGCCAGGAACAACAATCTATGCTTAGGTCCTCTTCTTTGGTCTTTATGGACATTGATGCCTTTTTCATGCTTTACCACAGAAGCCTCAAACTCAAGGCCCGTGGGCCAGATGTGGGCCTCCAATTGAGTTAGTGTGGCCCTCCAATTGATATCAAGTTATAATGCTTTTTTTTTTTTTGAGAGATTAACAGATTAAGTTTGCATCATAAATGAGTTATTGTGAACTAACAAACACTTTCATTTTTAAACGTTGAATATATATAAATAATATAATATAATATACAATTTTATGCTCATACCGCCTACCCCTACTGAACAGTTGCTTTTTACCCACAAATTTTAACGATAGTACAATTGATTGCCCCCCTCCTGACCAGACTAGATGCTCATCTCATTTGGGGTGCAGTCTGTGTGACAAAAACACTCACTTTGGACGGTCTACTGTTTAAGCTTAACTGCTGTATAAGCCGTTTAAGCTGGTTAAGGGAGGGAAAACAAGGGGCCAAATGAAATTCTGATTAGAAAATGACTGACAGTGACAGTACAAATATAAATCTTGCACCCAGACCTGTAATTTTAAATATGGATAAAAAATATCAGGTCCTCTGATCTATGCATAACTTCCACACCAAGGCTGGGAATATGTGATACACTGTCAGTCTCTTATCAAAACTTCTTGATATGTCATAGCGCTTCTTGTTTTGTTTTGATTTTCTTAATTGTCATCCCTTTTGGTCTGACTGGTAGACCACTTTATTATTCAATACACCGTGAGAAGGGTTTTTCTTGGTAAGCGGTAGCATGCTTTAGTTAAATTATGCATAATACAGAAATGCCACTGCACAAACATGTTTCATACAGAGGCCCGGATACTTTCATGGCTGATGGAGGCAGAAATAGTGAATTTAGAGTGTGGTATTTCCCCTGGAGGTAAAGCCTGCATCTGAGCATTGTGAGTGTGAGAATGATGAGCGACGAGCAGAGCTTTGTGCTGTATGAGGATTCTCATTTCGTTGTGCGTCACTCGGTCTTTTCATACCGTTGTGCTTGGCTTCAAAACACCACTGTAATTCAAGAAATTCGGGAAGAAAAGTTTAGGCAAGGGCCTTGCCTTGGAGGCCACCATCTTGCGCCACCATGTTTCTACAGTAGCCCAAGGGGACATGCATTTTGTGTCTTCAAGGGGAAAGTCTTCCTGCAAATGGAGAAGAGCGGCTGCACCCACAGTGCAGTATTTTTAGATATTCTGTTTGCTGTTTAAGCCAGAAGGTTCTGTCTCATGGACATCATCCTCATCAACAACTCTCACACACATTAGCCCATGGCAGGGTATCATTTTCCAAGAAGTCCTGACTGTATTTTTTTTGTCATTTGGAAATATTAACAATTTGGAACATTCACAATCTGCTTTTGTACTACTGTATTGTCCTATTCCAAATTATGGTATGAAATAGCCAATACCAGGGTATGAGATAGATGTTCTACTGTGAACCTGACAATGCTGCCACCCACAGGCAAGTACAATAATAGACACTACAATAAAAAAAAACTAAATGATTATTTTTCTTTGGTTTTACACTGGGAAGAAAGATAAATCAACCTCAATCAGCTGAAACATTTAAAGTGCAAGTCATAAAAATATCCCCTCTGACTTTGTCACCCCCACAGGAAAATATGTTTCTAACCACCTTTGCAGAATGATTAAAAATGTTGCTAAGTGTTTAAAAATTAGGTTTCAGATCATGTTTAATTCAGCAACATTCTTTGCTCCGAGACGCTGGGGTTGTGTGTCCACTGGAGGAGACAAAGACACACAGATTTCTGCCTCTGTGGGGACCAAATTAGCTGTACTGTTCCTCAGTGATTGTACAGAATATTCATGTAAATACTCTGGTATCAAACCACATGTGGAGAAGTAACATTTTCACCATTTTGGTCACAGTTTAACAACATGTTCTACACAACTGTAGAGCTTCTTTAGCTACAGCGCTGCTCTCCGTCTCCCTCTTTCTCCATCAGTGGTACTGCAGCCTCACAGCAGGGGTCTGCTCTTTCCTCTGTTCTTCTTCTCTACCTTATTTCCTCATCTTCAGGAATTCTAATATATTATTGTATTTTAGTTTTTGTAATACAATCATTTATAGGCGCACAGCCACTTTTTTCTAAGTAATGCTCGTTTGAAGACGAGAATCTGCATTTTCTTCACTCGGGCTAAGTATTTTTCACTATTTTTAAACCAATACATGATGCATATATAGTTTACTTTAAAATGTCTGTGGGTTTGAAAGGGGCTTAGAGATCAGAAAACAATACCTCCACATTTAAGTGCATATTGTAGCATCATATGCATATAAAATGGATGAATATAGTCCATTTTCTATGGTTACACATGTTTCTACTTTGGTATTAGCGTCACACCCGCACAGTGTGCACACATGAGATACATTTACTACTGCCATAAAGCTAAGAGCCTACTCGTTTGGCATAAGTATAGACATACACCCTACAGATTATATATGTGCCAGGCAGAATGTAGAAGACACAGGCAAACCACAGCATCAGCCTGAGTTTGACTTGCCTCTCTGCCCTACACCCATATACACTGCAAAGACCCCAAAAATAGTGAAACTGGTTACTAAGCCAATAAGTACTACATAAGTAAGGAAAGAAGACACACAGAAATGTAATAAATAAAAGAATGAGGCTCTTGTCTGAAAAAGCCACAGCAATAACTACCATTATCCAGTATTTACCAAACCAATTCAACTACATATTTGGAAAAAGTAAAGGTTCAAGTTGCTGGAGATTTGCATTTCACACGTCTGACCTGTCGAGCTAGAACTTGAAATATGTTGCACTTAGAAGAATCTGGCCGTAATTTCTAATAACTGAAAAGGGAACATTCCAAACATACAGTTAAAAAGTACAGTGGACATTTTTGTAGCTTATTATGTTGGACTCTGTTAACTCTCCTTTGTTCAAACAGCCTGGGTTAATACACAACAAATGTTTCTTAACAATCATAAATCAATAGACCACATCCAGCAACATTATCTGATGAAGGGACTGGATTACAGTCATTTAAAGGACTATATTATCTAATCTTTTTTTTTTTTTTTTAAATTAAAGACACAGATAGATATTACCTGGCCAACCTGAGGTGAGGGAGATTTTCTTCTTTCTTCAGTTTCACCACTGTTTGTTCAAGGCACTTGGAAAGTAGAGTAGCACTGTTGCATTGTTCCCTGTCTGAGTTTGTGCCTGTAGCGGCGCAATGCCCCAATAACAGTCAAGGTCAAAGACCGCCTCCTCTCACCTCACATTTGTTTTCATGCACATGGTGCGTGAAGTCCAGAGCAATGACAGCAACATGCAGTTGCTAAAAGAAACAAAAGAAATAAGCTGATGGAATTAAACACAGACATGATACAGAGTGTCTGCAATGAGGGACATTCATGCTGCTGTGAGGAGGACATGTGAAAAATTTGGTGTGCAAAATGAATGATTCTTGGCATTTTCAACCAAAGAGGTGGGCAGTGACGTTACACATCACTCGTCAGGTAAGCCTGCAGAGCTTTCTGAAAGGATGACTCGAGGTCCAACAGTTGGCTTTCGTATATGCTTCACTAGTGTACCAAGAAAACAGAAATCAACACTGCTCTACTGACAAACACAGAGAGTAGAGTGGAGCTGTTCAGCTTAATCAGCATTGTGTGAAATCATGTGACAATGATTTAAATGACATTTGTTACACACCATAGCTTTAACATGCATATGTGCAAGAGACCCATTAAAGAGCTAATGTGGCCAATGGAAAAACTCCCAATTGTCAGTAATCTGCACTGTTGCCCTGTTTTCAGATCAATTCAACTAATTAATGTATAGCGATTAATCAATAATCAGCCTCTCCTTTTAGTTCAAGGTGGAATTTGACCTGATATTGAACTGCCTGACCCTCTTTATCACCTTTTAAAGCTCTCTCTATATTAGAGTAAATTAATCTAAGCACACAACACAGGCTAGAATAGAAAATACACAACAGACCTCTAGACCCAACATTATGATACAAAGAACAAATAAGGCAAGTAGACTTCAAAGTAGTAAAATTATCAAAACACCTGAGAGGGCTCAGTCATTAACTAATGTTTCATATAGTGCTGACCAGTGGTGGATGCTGGTATTTGAAACAGGGGGAGTTAATTTCAAACCCAGTTATTTATACATCAATTCTTACATAAATTGCAAAGGAAATGCATTAATATGTAAAAATTTAAATGAGCAAATAATACACCACGACCAGCTATTTGTCTACAGAATTCCCTCGCAAAATCCACACAGGCCTGAGGCTCCACTGTCAAATGGTTTCTAGAATGATGTCAATCAAAAACTTGTACCACCTTTTCAGACAGCTCCTCCAATCACCATGCAGAAGCCTAGCGTTCGTGTCTGCCCACTGCTCTATTGACTCCCAGAGAAGCTGAGCTTCCGTGGAAGTGACATTTTTGCCGCATTTGTCCAATCACCGCCAAGAAAAGAAAGAAAACACCTATTCCGTGCTATCCCATAGCTGAGCATCAAGTGGTTTTTATGCTGCTACAGGAATACAAAAATTACATTAGACAATCCGTAATTTTGAACGAAATAGTGACATGTTTGACGATATTTCAGAGGAAGCTGAGCTACTCCTGCAATCTTAGAGCAATCGCCACTGGTGCAGACCCAAACACCTTGTAGCATTGAGTGGGCCGTTTGGCTTGGAGGTGCACTGTAGTACGTATGTTGTAGGGGAAATTATCCGTGGGGATGGTTGACAGTTGGAACACAAATGTCAGCCCTGGTTGGCGGGCGGCAGACTGGGTTACAAGGAAAGATCCAGCAGAGGATAGCATTAAGCTGACCCCCAGAGATCAGGGCTGCAAAGTCGCTTACTCAACAACACCTGATCAGACAGTGCAGCGTTAGGTACCTTTTCATCAGTGCTTCACCGACTGTGACAGGGGTCAGAGACAGAGAGAGGTGAGAGAAAGACAGAGGGAGGGTGATTTGGCACAGATAAACACAAGCTTAAAGTGGTGGTTCAGGGTTTTGTTTAGTTTTTTTTAAGTGTGTAGTTGTATGAGGTATTGACACATAGTTAATGCTGACCTCGCCACGTGTGCGCTCCCACACACTGCCCTCACAGCCAGAGACATGGATAGAGCTGAAGTTTTTACAAAAATGAAACTCCATGAATTAAAAATAAAGAATATAAATGTCCATGGGAGCGGTGCTCTATCCACTTCTTATAATACATCCATGATGCTAGCCCTCACTGAAAGCATGGCTCCCAGTGGGCAACAAAAAACAAACTGTATTTAGCCAAATGGCTCACTCAAAAAAATCTATGCCTACTTAAGTCTGTAATATTTTAATCTGAGGCTTGGTAGTCTGGAGCTGTTGTTTTGCCGTTGACTTATTGAGTCTTATTTGAGTTGCTCAGGTAAAACTGAACACAGGATTTGAATCACCAAAACAACAAAATAACACATTGGAACTCACTGATGGAGGCAGAATCAAAAACTCCTGTGTGCCCGATCTCTGGACTTTGGTGTGGAGAGCAAGCAGTTTACAAAGTGACACAAATTTACTTTACACTTGGATAAGGCTGTCCAACAGCGAGATGAAGCAGTGAAAATTAAGATATCACAGACCGGGTGGCTTATGTCTGGCAACCATGTTGTCAGCGAGGGTTAGCGTCCTTGTCTTGGGCTGGTTCCACAGTGTGGATGAGTGTCTGGCACATTACCGCTGCAGTGCACCTCTCTTTTCCTTTAGACACATGATAACTACTGTGAATGTTCACACTGCCCACATGCGAGTGAGCCATGTGGCATGCGTCTTAGAGTGGGCTGCAAAGTTCACAGGCTGACTAAAATTAGTATTAGAGACACCATGGTGTGAACAGACATCTGCAGAAAAAGAGGGTTAGCCCCCAAGGACATTAGGGGATGATGCTCCAGCTTTATCAACCGTGCAATAGTGGGCAGGTGAATTCAAGAGGGTTAGGGAGAGCCTCGAAGATGACTCAAGGTCGGAATGTCCTGCCACAGCCACCACCCAAGAAAACATTGATCGTGTGATGGATGTCAGATGCTTGTTAATCAGATAGCCAATGTTGCAAGTGAAGGAGTACAGACCATTATTTCGTATGGTTTCTGCTCAGTGGGTGCCACACCTTTTGATACCTGATCAAAAGTACACCAGGCGTGTCATGCTGCAGGAGAACTTTTAAAGCAGATTCAGTTGGTTTTCTGGAATGTTTCCTGTCTTATGCTGGGTGTTGGGTGCAGCTCTTCAAGCCAGAGACAAAAAGGCAGTCCACGTAGTGGAAATCAGGGCTGGGGGGGGGGGGTCAACAGAGTCTGACGGCTCTGACAGCATTTCGCATCACGTGCGTCTGCGCAATATCATAGCCCAGAGTTTTCCGAAAATATACTACGTGAACGAGTGAACTGTTGAGGAATATTTAGATTATTTGGCTCGGTGCATGTCCTCGCACAGAGCAAGACTGAACATAGGAGCTCAGCTTTGCGGCCGAGACACAAATAGCCTGGGGGTGCGCCTGCAGTTATAAAATGAATCAGCAATTATTAGACTAAAACATTGAAATATGCCAATTCTGATATGTTCATGTACGTTAGCGTTTTTATAGAATATGCCATGTTTGTAGTCGAGCTGTGATATGCAAACTGTTGCTTGCAAACTTTGCGTGCAACTTTTTTCCTGCCACCTGTTTTTGTAAAATGCTGCCACACTGCCGATGTCTTTGACATGGATGTTAGAGGAGGACTGACTGTAGCCTAACATGAAAAGCTCAAAATTAAATAAAACCACCGGACGTTGAAGAACGTGGACTTCCTTTAATCTGTCTCTTGTGGGTTGGGCTAATCCAAAATAGTGAAAACAAGGGGGGTGTTCTCTGAAGACGCACTGTTACCTGTGAAACAGTGGTGCTCTGTTGAAACACCCCCATCAGAAATTTGACTTTTAGTCACTATCAGGGTGAGAGCTTCTATACCAAGAGCATCCAAATGCTTCAACACCAATCGAAGAAGTATGCAGACCACAGTGGAGACAATGTTGAAATATAAACCTCATTTGGTCAAATTAGACCAATGCATCTTGGTCAGTCTATGAACTTTTCAGCCCACCCTTGTACAGCCAAACTATGTATGGAAAATTATCTTTCTTCATGCTTTCGTTTTAGTGTCAATATCTATCAGACACAGTATTCCACAAACACCAGTTCCTGTTTCGAAGTAATGTGCAGCAACAACCGATGCGCAACATCATACTGAACAGTCCCCGGGATTTGATTGAGTACAGAGTGGTATTAAGAGTATTTAAAAAGTATGTTTTCTCATTTTCAAAGTCAAATAATATAAAATCCATCGCAGAAGCTGCAAATAAGCTCAGTGGCAGGAGGCACACACCTAGTGTGAATGACAGATGTGCACAAGATGCAGCAGATCAGTGCTGCTGCCGTCACACGCTGCACACACATCCTGTGTGAAGCCAGCCTCAGGCTGGTTCTCAGCAACAATAGCATGCTGGAGGCAAGCACAGCAAAGTCAGCACTAACTATGTATCAGTACCCCCAATACAACCACTACACTTCAAAAAACCTTAACTATGACTTTAAGGGGAAAAATAAAGACTGACATCAGTGTGATGTAAGCGAAAACTGAATCTAAAGGTGGCAGCAGTTGGAAGTCATGGGGGTGGACACAAATGAAGAGATAATCAAAAATTCAGAAAGAGGAGAAGGGAATGATACCATTGGAGATTAAAGGAACAATGGGTGGGGGGAAAAAAGGAAGAGTGAATCAGCCTGTCATGGAGGCAGCATGTGGAGAAGAAGATGAGATGTGAAACCATGGGGCTAGATACACTGTATGAGTAAAATGGCTTATTGCAAACAAAGTTCCTCTTGTTTAATAATCTGGCTAGAAATGAGTTCATCTTTCCCTGAAAGCTGATGATGTTTGGCATTATTGATCCATAATTTGTTAACCTTTCAATAAAACATAAAGCAAGTGAGTATTTTGGCACCTTTTACAGCTTCACCGCTTAATCTGTAGCATCACAGGACGCTTTGACCAATCACAGAGCGGTTTGGTGAGTGGGTACTAGAGCTGAAACGATGAATCGATTATTAATCGATTACTAAATTAATCGACAACTATTTTGATCCTCGAGGAATCGGTTTTAAGCTTTTTTCATTATTAAAATGTAAGATTTCCAATTGTTTAAGCTTCTTAAATGTGGGTATTTTCTTAATTTCTTTGCTCTGGATAACAAAGAAATCATTAAAGGTTAATCATTTTGGTTTGTGGACAAAACAAGACATTTGAGAACATCATCATTTCCAGGTTTGACGAACACCGATCACCGATATGGTTTTCTGATATTTTATGGACCAAACGATTAATCGACAGATTAATCGATTATGAAAATAATCGTTAGTTGTAGCTGTAGTGGGTACTTCTCTTAGCCATGTAGCACCTACTCTGCATACCTTAGGTCCCATGCAGCAAAAGTGTGACAACGAAGAAATTGGCAATAGGGTCATATATTGAGTATTTAGTATATACAGCAACAAAAAAAGGGCAAACAAACATACCACAGACTTATTGTAGAGGTGTTGGTTTTATTGACAATGCCGGGATGCTAGGGAGGCTTGTGCTGCTCGAGATGAAGAGAGAAGCTATGGATATCCTATGGTGTTGTTAAAACCGAACAACGCAGCGGTGTTACCAATAAGAATTCCAGCAACACTTTTATATACATACTGTAGATATAGTTGTTGTTGTCGAAGGTTAAAGCCATTTTTTTAGGTATCTGCCATTCCCGAGAGTTATGGTGGGAGCACTGTCTTGCCATTCAGGGCTACAATTGTTTGAGCTAATCTTAGCTGAGCCGCCAGCCTGTAATCTGAACATAAAAGTCATGCCGTCAGTTAACATATCGGTGCTAACCAGAGGAGAGAGGTGACACAGAGTCATACCGCCAATACAGCTGCCGGAGTGGATGTTCCATCTGAGCCGTGTTGCCGGGCAGAACTCACACAATAAGTTCACATGCTGACACACCACACATGACAATTCTTGTGCTGATAAAACTCTATGAATGGATGATGTGAAGGTAGATTGCTCTGCATAGCCTATTCATACAGCTGCCTTGAATTAGCAACCTATCAGCCAATCAGAAAATAGTATTTCTTGTTGCCGGGCAAGTACACTGGTTGGAGAATGGATGCGCTGCGTTCTGATACGCACAGCTCCGCCAACTAATTTAATTGACTGCACTGTGTGGATCCCTGATTCTAGCTGTTTAACTAAAGCTTAACTTAACAACACTTTTAGCTCAAAGAGACACGGGAACTGCTGTTTGTTATTGCTTGGTTTAAGGACATCTAGAGAGGTAATGATGAGAAGAGAAGGGGGAACAAATGGGGGAAAAAAATCACTACAAGAGAGGAAGGAACTTCTAATCGAAAAGCGGCCGTATCAGTTTGAAAACTAAATTTAGAAAACTAATTCTGCCATTGTCGCTGTCAGTCTGTTAGCGTAACTGTTAGCAAAGATGTCGGACACTGTGTTTACATTCTGGACTGGCGTTGTAGTTTCAAGCCTCGCAGCCTGAAATGCCTTTCATCTCCAAAACACTGGAAAAAAAAAACAGTTGCCACTCAACTCCACTCCCACCTAACCCAAAACAGCCTCAATGACCAATTCCGCCCCCGCCATGTTACTGAAATTGCTCTTGTAAAAATCACCAACAACCTCCTCATGGCAGCCGAATCTGGATTATTCACCATTCTCATCCTCCTTCATCTGAGTGCGGCCTTTGACACAATTTCTCTCTCCATTCTCCTCAAGAGATTTTCTTCCATTGGCATCGCTCACACCCCCCCCCAGCCGCACCCCCCCGGACTGATTTCACTCCCACCACTCAGTTCATTCAGCTCAAATCGTTCAGATCCCGGCCCTCCTCTGTCACCACAGGTCTGCCCCAGGGGTCAGTCCGGGGACCCCTTCTCTTTATCACCTACCTCCTTCCCCTTGGCAATATTCTCCACAAATGTAATATTCACTTCCACTGCTTCGCGGATGACACCATGCTCTATTTACCCAGCAAACCAAACCCCACCCCTCTCCTCTCCCTCAGCAACTGCTTATCTGAAATAAAATCCTGGTTCACCTCTAATCTCCTCAAATTAAACAGTGATGAAACGGAAATCCTCATTATTGGCACTAAATCCACATTATCCAAAGTTGAACGTTTTTCACCTCACCATTGACAGTTCCTCCGTTTCCCCCTCCACTCAGGTTAAGCTGACACCATCATTCCAATCCAACATCAATAGTTACCTGGTCTGCATATTCCATCAACATTAATTGTCTCCGCCCCCCCCATTACAACTTCAATCCTTCTTCACAGCCACGTCACCTTCCGCCTTGATCACTCTCCTCTCCGGTCTCCCTCACAAATCCCTCCACAAACTTCAACTGGTCCAGAATTCAGCTGCCCACAACCCCTCCATTTCACCCCCATCCTCCAACATCTCCACTGGCTGGTTAATTTCAGACTTGAATACAAAATCTCTCTGTATGCTTTCGAGGCCACCCACAACCCCGCCCCTCCTTATCTCTCTGACCTCCTCCACATCGCCACCTCTTCCTCCTCCATCCACCTCACTGTGCCCTCCGCCCGCCTCACCATGGGGATGCACAGCTTTCAGTCGCTCTGCTCCCCATCTCTGGAATTCACTCCCACCAGACATCTACAACTCTGACTCTCAAATCACGTGTTCAAAAGAGCTTAAATTTCACTCTATCTGTTTACGGTGTCGTCCTGTTTGTTTGTTTTTTATTATTGTCTCTGTAAAGTGTCCTTGAGCGTTTGAAAGGCACTTCTAAATAAAATGCATTTCTATTATTATTATTACTATCCCTTATGAAAGCACACCTCTCCACCTGAAGGAATGTGCTACTACTGTACATGCACATGCGATATCATATTATTGATGCAGCCATGTCACATCACTCTGAATACCTTGTGCTGAACATGTCGTTTAGTGCCGCCGATATGTTCCTGTCATAATGCTAATGAGGCACATATGTGAAAGCTGAATGTGTGTCAGGGAGCCGGTGCAGTTCCTATTTGCCTCGTGCTCGACGTGCTCCCGTCAGCGACATTAATATGCAGCAATAACTCGCTCTCACTTATGTGAACCGCTGCCAACGTCACAAGAAATGATTTATGAGTCCTTGAATATAAATAAAGAAGCCGTTGTTGGTGCTGCAGGTGAAATGATGCACCCTCATCCTCTCACGACGGCATGATATTAAAGGCAAATATTGTGATTTCAAAATAACTTCAAAAATATCTGTATGAAACAATGAAAAACTAGAAACAAGCTGAAGTAATCAGTAACAAAAAATATAAAATAACACCAAAACATAATAAAAGATTTAAACTAAACTAAAGCAACAACCATGATATTTCAGGCAGATATTGATATTGAGATATTGAAAAACAAGAAAATGTGTTGTTTTTTTTGTTGTTTTAAACTTATGGTGAACATATGGATCTTTTATTATCTTGTATTAATCATTTATTTCCTCATCACTATCTTATGATTAAACAACAAATATACCTTGAGCATCAGGGAGGAAGCATATTTCTCCAACAAGCAGCAAAACATCCTATGACAGAGATGCTGGCTAATACAGAGGGACATTTCAGGACACAGGGACTCAACAGGGATGTGTGTGGATACAGGCCAGGGTGTAACAGTGGGATTTTCCCTTTAGCGACTTCCCATATCAAGACCTGCACCTTACCTGGCAAGTCATGGTTCAACTAATGGCACACGTTAACATAAAGAAGCCAGTGTACCTTGTAATACTAACAATAACCCAAATTTCACATTCTCACAGATTTTACAACTGCATATAAACAATTTATAATGTGAGGAATGCAATTATTCATGTATAATGTAATATCTTGTGTGCACACAATCCATTTCTTGTGAGCAAAAGTTAAAAAAAATAATCTCTTTTGGGGACTTCAGGGGCTCCGTATAGGGAAGGAACTGTGTGAACTTATTAAGCCCTATACCCTTACATTACGTCTCTATATTCTAATGTAATGCAATAGTTAAGTGTTGCTTTCTACATGTACATATTGTTATATAACACAAACTACTCTCTGACATAGGATACATCATGAATTGGTGACTATCAAATTTCTAAGTAGCAGTCAGTTTTTGTTTTAAAATGTCTAATTGTCCAGTCGTAATTCCGTCTCCCTCCCTCCTCACTCTTGTCACACTCTTTCACTCTATCGCTCCTTTTCCCCCCCACCGTCAGTCTTTGTCTCCGTGTTAACCAACCACTTTTATGGCTTCATCCTTCACTCTTTTCCGTCTCTCTCTCTCTCCCCCCCCCCACCATCTTCCCAGAAGATTGATAATTACTAGCAGCACTGTAGAGCTCATGGCCCACTTTAGGAAAGGGAAGAAAAAAGAAAAAGAAATCATGTTCTCCTTTTATTAGAAGCACAGTGTAACAACACACAAGAGACACAATCCCACTTTCTTGCACATGCGAGTGCATACATGCATATACATATATATATATATGTATATATATATATATATATACACACGTGTGTGTGTGTGCGTGAAAGAGTATGATGAAATCAGAAGGAGGGAGGGCGGATGTCAGGGAGTCCTGAAAATACAAGCCAAGGAAAACCCCTGTTGTTCGGTTTGGTCAGAGCAGAGGAAGAAATGCCCTTGGCTGCTCAGTCAAGCAGGCCCCAAGTAATTACCTCCACCCTTATCAGAAGGACCACTGCTGGAGGGAGATCAGCGAGCAACATACTGCACTCACATCAAGCCAGATAAATACATTAGTGTAATGATAACCAGCACCTATGCACCATACATTGCGCCGATTAGCGATAAACCCCAACCACTGCTTATTCTTCAGAGCAATTACACTGCAGCGAAGGCTTTAAATGTCCTTGATTGCAGCCATGATGCATGAAGTGATTACCTTGGGTTCTTATGTGCACTGACCTCATTTGCACAGACACATACATAATTGCTGTGTGAATGCTTTCACTGTAGCACTCGGCTCCGGTCTCCCCGTGGTATTTTCAAAATGATTATCAGCACCAAATGTAAATTGATGAGGGGCATACCTGTGTGTACTGTGCCGCCGTTACTGCCGAGATTACAGACAGACTCGATTTAATACACAAAATGCTCTTGTGAATATGATGTTTTTACAATGTTGGAAAAATTTGACAGGCAAAAAGAAAACATCTCAATTCCTGTTCATCAAACATTGGCAAGGAATCTTTAAGGACACCTCCCTATGTTTACATGGACAAGTAATTTAAATAAAAGCTTGATCGGAACGAAAATAAATGTCATGTAAACATGTCAATTTGAAAGCTCAGTCTGAAACACAGTCAATCCGATCATGACTTCCTGGTTTGGTGCCATCACATGTCTAATCCACGTAAAAGTGACATATTTTCGATTTGTTAGTGTTTTATTTCCATTCCAAAAAAAGAAGAATGAGCAGACACAAAAGTCACAGATGTGGAAGAGGAGTCAAATGAGGCTTCTTCTGCATGTGTATCGATACCACAATTAGATCATTTCATTTTCCAGCCAACTAAACAATCAAATTGCCAATTGTGGTTGCAGAAAGTTACAATTTTGTAACTTGGCTGTTTGATATTCTTTGTTAAATTTACCTGTGGGAGACAAACATACTAAACTGACGCAGCTCCTGGGTTTCCATGAGCTAAAAAAGCAGATTTTCTCTATGGACATTTAAATGGAGACTTAAATTTTTTTTTTTTGGACTATCCTCCAACTATTGGCCATATGCAGACGCATATATAAGTTGTTTTTTTTAAATAGATATGATTTTAAAATAGGTGCCCCAAGCAGTAGTATAAATAACAGCAATAGCTTCCATGAGGTTTCCACCAGCAGTTTGCTTAGTGGTGAAAGCATTGTACTTTGTGTGATTGACACAGGTTTGAGTCCTAACCATAACCTCACTAACTTACTAGCGCAACAGCTCCATAGTGCTAGTAAAACCAGACGGCTGCATAAAATTAGACTATGGCTGAAAACACCAAGAAACACCCATGAGAAGTTTCACAGGTGGATTCCACAGTTAAAAATAAACCTTCAACTTGGCTTCAGAGTACGCAAAATGCGTACTCTGAAGTCCATGATAAGAAATAGAGAGCGAAGCAAATCGAGCACTCCCTGAACAAGTGCCTGACCAACGGCCTGTGTTACAGCTGCTGCTGTTCCTGCACTGTGCAGCTCCAAAATTCTTGGATATAGTCTGTGTGAGTAACGCTCAAAAGCCAGACATGCCAGATATGCAATACAGAAGTTATCAAAGTATCATGGAAACACAAATCTAATATCTAGCTCTGTGTGCATAAGAGAGACAGATTGAGGAGGGACAGGGGAGAGAAAAGTAGGTCATGTAGAGACTGGCAGTGTTTTGATAATTGCTCAGAAATCCACAGGGGGTGACAGATGTTCCACACTGGAGCTTGAAACAGGTGTAGATTTTATTAGGTGAGCCTGATGTCAAAGGCTATAATCAGTTCTTCCTTGTATCCCTGGTGGCAGCCATATTTTCAGTGAGCATAAGTGTCTGTGTCTCAGGATGATTGTCATCTCTGACTATGTGTCAGTTGCTCATATAACCACACTTCAAAAAACCTGAACTACCACTTTCGGGCTTTTTACAGTAATGTGTGGGGAGGGCACTTGGAAATGACCCGCTGATGAGTCAACATCAGGTTTGCCGATGTCGATAAACAGACAGGGAGCTTTCTTTGACACTCCACTGACCTGGAACAGGGACTGTTTTCTGTCACTGAAGCCCACTCATGTCCCCATAATGGCACATCTCTCCACCACAGGAAATAGCCGGGACAAGTCAAGGCTGCATGCTGTGTGTTTGTGGCTGATTTATCGAAAGCTTTACCAGGCAGGTGCCAGTGTGCTCCCTCAGAAGAATAACGCGCAGTTTCCCTTTAACTATACAGGGCAAAGATTCATCTAGACGATAAGACACAAATGGTGGGATCAATCTTGATTCTAGACAGTCTCCAAATGCTGAGAGGGAAGAGAGATGTCGTCTGTGCCTGATACAAATCATTACGTGACTTGTATGTTAATAGGCAACAATGTTTATTTAGCATTTCACTGTTGTCTAGATCCATGGTTATACTGCAGGACATGTACTGTACCACCAGTGCTACACAAGCTTCCTCTGGTGTTCGAACCGGTTTTCTACTCTATATACCATGGTATGTGATTGGAGTGGAGTACAAGAAAAACAAATAAAGAGTCACATTATCTCTCTCCATTTAATCTAATTTTGCAATCCCAGTGTCTGAAGTATATGTGAGGAAGATTAGGATGATAAGAGACCAAATGATCTTATTGTAAATAAGCTGCCTCTTCTGAAAAAGTCCATAGCTGACTTTGCTTGGCCTATACTGTATAGATTGGCGATAATGGTGTTTAAGAGCTCGATATTTTCTCAGGTGGAAAAAGTTTGAGAACCACTGGTTTAGATTTACCTCAACTAATCACTTTTTTTTAATATAGGTATTCATTTAGGTTATGTGTTTGGCTGGGGACCGAACTACTACAGCATCCAAGAGAATGATCCTTACTGATCAGGACGCAGGCACCTACTGTATCTGCTAGAGTTGTTCCGATTCCGATACCAGTATCGGAAAAGCCTCCGATATTGCCGAAAATGCTGGTATCGGTATCGGCGACTACTGGAGGCACCGATCCAATACCACAATACTACACTATTTAAAGATTTAAATGCCTTTTTATTTTAGTACATAATGGCTGCATTTTAATTTGTTTTTTATAATTATTCCTATATGTATTTAAGTTGCTGTTGCACTACTGTTTTTTTATACTGTTCTATTTAAAAAAAAAATATTAAAAAAATGACTTCCATTTGCTGTATTCATTCATGTTTTACAAAGGGTTTAACCTGAGCAAGGCCTTACCACAATGATAATCATATCACAGTATCACACGCAGGCATAGTGTGAATTTTTTTTTAGCACACTGGTATCGGTATCTGTACTCGGTATCGGCCGATACCAACAGCATGAGTATCGGAATCGGTACTGGGAGGGAAAAAATGGTATCGGAACATCTCTAGTATCTGCCCTCACTCACTCATATTGTACTGCTTTATCCTACACATGACATAGGGCAAAAGCAGGGTCGAGTGTTCACTTTGCCTAATCCCCAAATCTGAATTTTATTTTTTTGGACTGTGGGAGGAAACGGGAAGAACATGCAAAACTCCGACCGGGTCACGAACCCGTTTAAGTTTTCCAACAGTTTTCTTGGCGATGCTTAGGCTAGAGTGTTTAGCATGCATGCATCCTTCTTCTTCTCTATATACATTTGAGTTAGATCACCCAGTATGCACAGCGTGGGCAAAGTCGGTACGGTGAATCCGAGACATGCCGAAAGGTCCTCGCATACATCGTCTACTCAAATTGCAGCTGCAAGCGGTTCAATAAATATGGCAAACAGTGAAGGAGAGAGTGGACAAACTTGTCTTGTGTCCGACCGGAAGGTGACGCTTGGAGAGGTTTGATCATTCGTCCTGACAACATGTTGATTTAGATTGCACTGTACATAATGTACAGTAGAATGAGTGTACAGTCGGATAGCAGATTGAAATTACTAACAAAAACTGTAATAGGGAGTCTTGATTTACAAAGAAATGTTTTCCAACCTCTAACAAATACAAAGGACAAATCTGACCTTGGCAGATGTACACTCGGTTTTATTAAATATTTGATGAAGAATGTGATTCATTTGTTTAAAGCCTGATGTATGAATCCGTATTCCAACAAAATTACCAAAAAGGGCAGAATAAATTGTGTGTGTGTGTGTGTGTGTACACATATTATGCACACTGTTAAAACAGTGAGAGGGGAGCAGTTGACAGAACACACAGGGGGCTGAATTGCATTGCTGCTATTTGATGACACTGTGTTGAGTCAGTGTTATTATTACGCACAGTTTCGTTCATTTGTATGTTATTAAGTGCTTTGATGCACCACTGAATTATTGGAAGCGAAAGAAAGAGGAGGCTCAGCAGATGCCAAAATACGATGAATCCCATAGAAGTAATATATATGCTCCACCTATATATACTCCAGTTTTTCCACAAACTCTGGTACGGGTAAAGTGGACCAAACAGCTCTGGTGTGAAAGTGCCCTAAAACATTTTGTTGCAACATGTACACCCTCTGCACGTGTGCAGATGTACACCCCCATTTCCCTAGAGGAGATTCCCATAGATACCATGGATAGATAGTGAATTGTGTTAGTTTGTTAAGTAAGTAGGTATTCAGGTTTCTCTTGAAAATGAGACCCTGTGTCTCAATGGGATTACCTGTACAAATTAAGTTTTAATAAAGTAAGTAAACTAACTTAAACATTACAGAGCGCTGACTCACTTTGGTTTACTTGATGAAGCCTTGATGTTCTTTTTTTTTGGACAGGTAATTATATTATTATTTTTACTACTATGCTACTGGTTTTAAAATATGCTACTGGTTTTAAAATATATATATGTGTATTATATTGTTGTATATATAAACTGACACAAAACATTCACAATTATTTAACGTGTAACAATCTTGTTCTCTTTATCCGTCAAAATAAAAACAAAACACACATATATATACACAGCCATTGTCCGCCTGAAAATGGGGTTCTCCCTGGTGCCGTTCACTTACAGTGGGAAAGGCAAGCGGAGTATCCAGCGAACCAAAGAGAGGGAGTGATTGAAATGATTTACGCACATATATGTGATCTGGAAACATTTCAATCCTTGCCTGGTGTGTGTGTAACCACAGTAGCGTCTTTTCCAGTGCAGCTGTGTTTGTCTCATGTACAGAGCAACATGCTGGACAGCTCACCGCTTCGGGCGATCAGCTGTCACGCAGTGAGCGTGACGTTGTCTCAGCTGTTCAAAAACAGTATATCCAGGGGAAATCTTAGATCAAATTTTGGGCAACACACACACACACACGCTGTATGCTTGAGATGCAAGGGTTTTAGATACAGTGTCGTTTCATTTGCTTGCTTGCAGTAAAATGTTTTACATACAGTCAAAACAAGATATCTTAGGTCAAATAAGGGGCAACACACACACACACACACACACACACACACACACACGAACATTCACGTGCATGTGCAAAGGTGGGGTATATACACTACTCATAGACCTGCCTGTCTGAAGCAACTTCAATATTGATTTATTATTAAATCAGTCCGTTAGATGCTATCATACATTTGATCCATTTATTTTTTCGTTGAGCTTCTTATTTTCCACCATTTTCCTGCATTTCATGGACAAAACAATGGATTGATTGATCAAAAAAGCAATTGACAAGCAAACCACTTGTCACAATTTTGTCCAAAACCCAAAGATAATTTAGTTTAGATGAATAAATCATCAACTGCAAAAAACAAACAAAATGTCTACATGCACTCTTCAAAACATGCAACAACAATTATTCGTCAATTACTTAAAATTCATTGCAGCTTCTTATGTTTAGGGCTGAACAATTTTGAATAAATACCTAATTGCGATTATTTAGATAGGAAATGCGATTGCGATATGATTCGCGATATCAGAGGTAATGGTCATTTTTACATCATAATATTCATTTTCATTCAAAAAAACATTTAAAAGGATTAATATGGCATTTGGGAAATATTTTCTGCATTTCATGGACAAAACTGCCATCTGATTGGTCTAATCCAATCCACTTTATTTATAGAGCACATTTGAAAAACACCACAGTTGCCCAAAGAGCTGCACATAAACATTAAAGCTAAGTAAATGAATAAGTGCTCGAGTGCATATTAAAGAACCACGATTAGTTTACACGGCTGTGAGTGAGTAAAAACTACACTTTCCTGCCTCAGTCCTGTGTGGATTTTGCGAGGGAAGTCTGTAGCCATGTAGTTGCTTATGTGTTATTTCCATTTGTAATGTAAATAAACACTATTATAGCATTTAGGTTCTACATAACTGTGTTTTCTCTAGTTCCAGTTGCTCATTTGCAGAACGTATGTAAGAATGTATGATTTATGTGCAAATAACAGGGCCTGAAATGACCTCCCCCTGTCTCAAAGACCAGCAACCGCCACTGGTGTGACACTTTGGAAATATGAGCGTGTGCCTAATGATCTCAAATATGCAATATTTGCATGGTAATAAGTTGGCAAAAGTCCACAGTGGCCTTTTTCATGTTTTATTTTATCATCTATGAATCTGTAATGCAGTTGCAGTAAAACCCAGACTGTTATTGTTGTCGCTGGGAGCACACTTTGATTATACTGGATCAAAATTTATCGTGCGTCGGTGTACGGATGATGAGGGCTTTTGAAGTCAACGCCAGCACTGCTGAATGAAACATTAGTTTTAGTGTCACTGACACAGAGCATGGGAGTTTTGATTGCAGCCATATTGGAAAAAAAGCTGTCTATTATGTGTTTTTCTCCTGCACGTACAGCCGTCACTCTTAATGACAAGAGAGCGTCTTCTCTTTCACCGTTTCCTTGCTGTCCCTCTCTATCTCTCTCTCTCTCTATTTTGCATCAGTGGGGATAAGTAATGAACACCCTCCGTGTTCTGATTGGATGATGTATGATGTTATTAGGGGGGATGAAAGCGCGCATAACTCCAAAGATATGAAATGAGAGAGGAGAGAAACGACGAAGAAGTTGCAAGAGACACTGAAATGTTTTGACAAGCAGATTTGAAAGAGAGAGAGAGAGAGAGATAGTGAAAGGACAAAGCAGTGGTGCAGAATTCAACATGTAACAATGGGATTAGGTCACACTCATGTTTCTCAACCCTGGCACAATCCCACTAGGAAATAGATGCCTTGTTCCTGCATCCTCCGTCCTTCTCTTGCTCCCTGTGCTACGGTCTGAAAAAGACATGTGCATGTCCTATAGGTCCCTCCCTGGAGACTATGGGTGGAGTTTACCCAGATGCCCCACCGCAGTACTCTTGAGGCTTTTTTATTAACAGCTCCTTCATCTATGTTTTATCTCCCATTTTAATGCTGCATCGAAGGACACTGGTCACTTTACCGGGCTTGACCGGCACTAAGTGGAGCACCGGTGGTGCCGGAGAGCTGCTGCTGCTGCAATGATTCTGTCTATTTCTTAAATGAACACAAAGTAGGCTGCATCTTTTATTTAGCCAGAGACACTTTCTCCCTCACTTCATCCACTGATGCCCTCTAAAGATCGCACTTAAAAATATACCTGGTCGCAAGACTGTGGATAGATTGCTGAAGTTACGCATGCATTTTACTCATCAGTTAGTTGAATTAATAACCAAGCATTTCCATATAGATTCTACATTAAACAGTACCAGTGTGGGTTGAATTAGTTCAAAAAACGTCACTTGGGCAAGTCACTTCTTGTCTAAAAACTGACAATTGTTATGCTGAATATTTTATATTTTCATCCCCTACAACTGACAAGAGTGATGAATCACTTTCCAATGTTACCAATGCAATGGTGACATGGTGTTCCATTGTTGTTGTTCTTGTTGTTGTTGTTGTTGTGTGCTCAGGGAGAACAGACTTGTACCAGATCTCCATTTGAATGGTTTTCTGTTCAAGCTTAAACACAGAAACATTATGGGACTGAGTATTTTATGACAGGATAAGGGTTTTCTCTTGTGTTACTGATTGTTCTGTCAAGTGTGTCCGTGAGCAGCCAATTTGAACCCAATCAATCTTTTCATTTGTTACAAGTTTATGCTTTTTACTTATATATAGACTGAAGTTGAAAGAGCACAACCTTACACTCTTTTCCAGTCAGTGGCCGAATATCTGTCGAGTATTCTCGCTTGGGACCTCACCAGAGCAGGTACTGAAAAAGGTGCCGTGTCAAGCAGTGCTACGACTGTATAGGGGAAAAGCACCATATGATTGGACATGAACCTTACACTAGACTCTTTAAAGTCCTCATAAATGAATGAATGAAGGCTCATGAAAATAATGACATGCCATCTCATGTGCCATCTTAAAAATGTGTTCACTGTCTAATCTGCCTTTAGACAAGGGAAACAGAAGACCGAAGACGTATGTCATTTTGGAAAGCGCTCCATGTCCCACACCAAAGTCCATAGAGAAAATGTGTGTTTTGCCTGCTGCTGCCTCATAGGTAAACCTGATATAAGGATTCCAAACACTAAATTCACAAATGGATCAACAACTCCTATGTGACGTGATGAAAACTTTTTTTATCAATGGAGCTTTGTGTGGGAAAGTCAGTTTCTAATCAGAAAAGACAGCATGATAAAGCAGCATTAACAAAAGTTGGCATAGATATTTTTTTTTTTTGTGAGCTTATTGTTGAGTGGTTACAACTTGTTTTTTTGTCGTGTCCCTGCTGGCAGCCATGTGTTCACTGATAGCGTGCCTGACTCAGGCGTGTGGTTCCTGGCACAGGAGCTGTTGCTTAGTGGTAGGATCAGCTTGCTAACACAGTCATATTAATAAAGCTAACATGCTGACCTTTGTACGACAGTAGGCCTATTTCCATCAAATTCAATATCGTCAGGGCTGAAAAAATAACAACATGGAAAAACGATAAACTTTTTCAGGTTAAATCAGCAGCAAGCGGAGATTCTGCTTTTGACATCTAACCACAGCACCTATAACACATGTTTTTCTGTGCTTTCTTACAGATCCACAGCTGAAAGGCATTGTTACCCGGCTATACAGCCAACATGGATACTACCTGCAAATGCAGCCTGACGGCACCATAGACAGCACGGGGGATGAAAGCAGCTCATTTTGTGAGTGTTTATTTCTACAGCCTACAGTCTCTGCTTCTGTTTCTTGGCAATTTTAATCGTCACTAGCGCCACTGAGAGCAAATGAGTAGAAGTCTGGACCTTTTTCATATTCATGTTCACATCCAACACAGTCCGTATTTTAAAACCGCACACAATGATTCCACTTGGGACTCATCCGTCATTGACAAGAAAACAAATTGGCTGCCTGTGCAGCCTTAATTTGAAGTTGGTCTAAAGAGCGAGATACAGTGAAAGTTTACTGTGACCTTTAGCAGTCTAAATGTGGTATTTGGACCAGCCCTAGGCTCTCTTTGGTGTGGCAGAACATGCCTATTATGACCCGAGTTTAGAGGTTGTGTGAAAAGCACAGTGAAGGTGAAACGGGCATCGAGTTCGTACATAAACTCTGCGAGGACACACCACTCCGACTGAAGAGGGCTATTCCGCGTGGCAGTGACACTGCACTCATTCAACCTCCTCGAGCTTCAGTATTGCAGTTTGAGTTGACATTCTTCTCTGATTCCATTTCTCCCCCTCTCTCCCTCCCCCAATTTAGCACAGTTCAACTTGATTCCAGTGGGACTGCGGATCGTAGCAATTCAGGGTGCAAAGACAGGGTCGTACCTCGCCATGAACGGCGAAGGGTACCTCTACACCTCGGTATGTACGTTTATTTATACATGAAGTAACCGTGTTACGACAATATGTTGCAATGACACCAGGGGGACTGTAGCACAAAACTAGGATAAGGGATTAAGCGCTGGCTTAAGTTATTTATCTTGGCGCATAAGTTACCATGGCAATTTAATATTTGCGGTAAACAACAGGATATGTTAATCCTGCTGCTCAATCTGTTCAGTCAGCTGTCACTCTGATGAGTAATAAACATGTTTTACACGTTATTCATGATCCTTTGGATGTATTTTACCTCAGTTGTATTTACCTGCATTCAAATGTTACAGTGATTACATGTGTTTCAATGTTAATTTAATTATTACTCGTGATTTTATCAAAATGTTTGTCAGTGACGAGGACAAAATAAATATACAATACTCATTCATGTCATCTGTGTTTCCATCACAATATTTTAGATATTGCTGATAGGACACGGTGTTTCAGGACAAGGACCTGCATGTATTGATTAATTATCCGGTGATCAATCAATCGAAGTTTATTTATATAGCACTTTACAATCTCTGCAAAGTACTCAAAGTGCTTCACAGAAAGAATAAAAAACACTCAGGAGTAAAATACACAATAAAACAGTAAAGGGAACCAATAATCCAATAAAAGAAGACTCAATACATTTAGAACGGAGGGAAAGTGTCACCGTGCTACTGAATTTTAAATAAATACGAGTTACCTTGACCTGGGGGCAGCCAGTAGCCACTGAAAGGATGAGCGTAAATCCCTGTCATTTTCACATAAAATCTCTGCTAAATAAGGTGGAGAAAGGCCGTTAAAGGCTTTAAAATCTTAAAATCAATTCCTAAATAAACTGGCAGCGATTGAAGTTCATATAAAATGGGGGTGATGTGTTTGCACCTTGGGGTATAAGAGGCCAAATCAGCACCAACACTTCAAACAGAGGCATTTGCATGCGCTAGGACCAAACAAGATGCACTCCATTTTACCTTAATTTAAATGGAGGAAATTACAGTTGCAAAGAGTTGAGGGCATCACCCCCTTGTTTTCAGTATTTTGGATTAGCCCAACCCACAGGAGACAGAAAGACTACAGAACATCCAGTGGTTTTATTTAATGTTGTGCTACAGTCAGTCGTCCTCTAACATCCATGTCAAAGACATCGGCAGTGTGGCAGCATTTTACAAAAATAGATGGCGATAAAAAAGTCAACAGCCATCAACAGTTTGCATATCACAGCTCGACTACAAACATGTCATATTAAACGGTAAGCTAACTCGTCTTCGTTATGTTGCGCCGTCCGTTTTGAGTATATGACCATATCAGAATTGGCATATTTCAATGTTTTAGTCTAATAATCATTGATTTGTTTTATAACTGCAGGAGCACTTGCCCGCAACAACGGCAGCGATCTATTTGTGTCTCAGCCGCGAAGCTGAGCTCATATGTTCAGTGGCGCTCTGTGCGAGGACATGCACAGAGACAAATAATCTGAATATTCCTCAACAGTTGATATCGCCCTGATATCAATATAGTATAGTATAGTATAATATATAGTATATTTTCGGAAATCATGCGCTATGATATTGGGCAGATGCACGAGATGCTAAACACTTTCAGATTTTACACTGCAGAGTGAACAACTTTTTGATCAAACTGAGAGGTAACTGTTTAATTTGCAAATGTGATTTCAGTGAAGCAGTTGTAAGCGAGGAGATCGTCTGCAAAAACTAATAACTAAAAAAAAAAAAAAGGGATAGGGCTATTTTATTTGCTTTTTTTTTTACATACACTTAACAGGATAAGTTACACCTGGCTTTACCAAGCCGGGCCTTCTCACACTGGACTGACAATCGAGTTTTGACTGATGAAAGTATCCATACATTTTCAAACGTTTTATCCTCACATGAGGGTCGCAGCCGCCAATCCCATTGAGACAAACAACCTATGGACAATTTAGTGTGTCCAGTTTTCCTTATGCCCAAATCTGCATGCTTTTGGACTGTGGGAGGAAAACGGAGAACCAGCGTAACTTATATTTGTTTGCACAAGTGAGAAGCTGTTAAATGAACACATCACTAATATGGAAGGTGTTGTGGAAATGATAGACTCCCCCAGTTTATCCATCTGAGTCCAGCAGTACAGTTCACATAGCTTTCCGTTTGGTGCACACCAGTCCTTGGTGTGTGTCATGCACCAAGTGAACCACAGTAGCCCACCGGGATGAAACTGGAACGTAGTGATGCTCAACTCTCATTATATAACTAATGTGTCAGATGCAGAGAGTTCATGATGGATCAGGAAATATGGTGCCAGAGTAGGATCTAGTCTTTAGGAGTCTTTTTCACATTTGGGCCAACCCTTTTCAATCTGAGAGGTAAGCATTGTAGTATCAGCTCTATCCATGAGTGACTTCACTTCATCCTCTGCACAGACGCCACCATCTCAGGTTCCTCCACTGCAGCTGTATCAGTGGGGAGCGGCAGACGTGACAGGCAGTTCCGCAGCCTGGTTCTGTGCTCCTAATCTGTACTCAACATCGTAGGTGAAGCAAAGCAACTGGGCTTACTACCATGCCACTCTCATACCTGCCCGGCAAAATCCTTTGGTGGCAAGCAACATGGTTAAGTGCCTGATGATCAGTTCTTAGACTGTTGTCCCCAGAGATACAACCTTGACTTCTAGACAGCCCACACATAGGCCATAGACTCCTTTTTTTGGGTCAGCACGCCACCCAAGCCATCATCTGACACATCTGTAGTCACAAACATAGGGAGAGAAGGGTCAAAAAGACCGTAACGTGACCAGGTCATGTGGGGCTGGGGCTTCGTGGGTAGCTGTGATGTGGTCTGTCAGGCAGAATTCCCCATTTGTAAATGACATGGCCCAAAAACCTGAGGCTTGTCTGTCTGAATGAATGAACATTGGGGTTTTGCTTCTTCTGGAAAGCAGATGGAGCAAAGGCCAAGCCATAGGGAACACGGCAATAGGGAAAGAGCCCTTTGAGTAATAAAGGCAGTGAGGTCATGACTGTCTTGGTGCACCCCTGAGCTCACTCAAAAGCTCTTCGATGTGGGGCAGCGGATGACTATCAGCAACAATGGCCTTATTAGGTTCACTGAGATCAGTGCATAGTCGGATTGTGCCCCCCTTTCTTGTTGTTACCACTATTGGGGATATCCAGGGTGAGGCATCAATCAGTTCAATTACGCCTTCCTTAAGCATCATGTCAAGTTTATCAGAGACAGCCTGACACACAGCAAAGGGGAGTCGTCGGAATTTTTGCTGCAAGGGTACTGCATCCCCACGCACCTTTACTTTGAGCCCACTGTTGAGGGAACATTTGTCATTTCCATCACAGGTGCAATCAGCAAAGCCTGATCACGGGCAGAAGGTGAAACACAGTTGAGATTGTAAGTGAATGTCCAGTTCAACGCCCTGATCAGGTCCCTCTCCCCAGCAGAGCAGAGCCTCCTTGAACAACATAGAGAAAAGCAGGAGCAGTAGCAGAGTCCATGGAAACAGTAGCTTTTAAAACATCCAAGCACCGGGATGTTCTCGTTTAAGTAAGCTTAAACGAGACAAGCTTAATTTTAGGGTGAGTGAGTGAGCATGCAGAGAAATGTCTGTTATATAAAGTCTCTGGTAGAATGGAAACTGAGGAGCCCGTATCCACCAGTAGTTCACAATTTGCAGCCTCCCATGAAGCGGTTTCAACATGCAACTTACATTGTATCCTGTCAGCAGCAGCATTAGCATGGCGTGAGCTTGTCATTAGCGCAACTACTTCAGGCACCGCTTCCCTCACATGTTTAGAAACGCGGCAAACTTTTGAGAAATGTCCAGTCTTGCATTTTACTCGGGATGGTGGGCACTCGGTTGCATTAGCAACCGGTTAGTCGGTTGCACTGCCCTTGCTGCGGACTCTGTGCTGGTCTGTTTGTCGTAGGATCATAGCGACGTTTGTTGTCCTTCCGGTGACGCGGCCTCTGTGGCGTGACCGCATGCACAGTGGCAACACCCGCTGGCGCACTGGACAATTGCACAGCATGCAATTATTTTTGCATTATTTTTGACTGTGTTGCAAGGATTCAGACTCAGTTGTAAAAATGTTGGACGCTGACATAATGACTATGATCAGGTTGAGTATTTAACTGATGCATTAGATTAACTACATCTCTCATTGAGTATTGTGTATTACATTTAAATAGAGAAACATCAGATAGAGATCGTCATATTACAAAGTTAGAAAAACACAGATGGCTGAAAGAGGGGGTTTTCTACCTTTGCAGGAGGGTGAAAAGAATGATAGGGAAACTCATTTGAAGTGCAATGCCCAAGATGGAAGTGTTGGATCACAACTTGTTTTGTCTAATTTATTCATTTCTAAAGAGCACTTTGCTAACTCCAAAATGTTTGCTCTTGTCACGATGTTATATTGTGATTTGGGTCAAAATAGTTTGCCATCTTTAAAAAGTGGGTCCCCATATATAAAGTTTGGGAAACAGTGGCGTAATCTACAGCAAACCTACTGTAACCCACTGTATGTGGGATCACTAACTAATCTATAGAGCACGTGAGTCAAATATCAAAGAGGATGTTACCGTAGCACAGTGTGGTTTTTTGTGTATTGGTTTTACAGAACATATGGACAATTGTCAAAGCACTGAACACAAGTGTGGATTTATGCATATGAGATGTAAAGGAAGGGAGCATTATGTGTACATGCGAGTTAAAGCTTGATTTATGGCAAAAACACCATCTGCTATCATCTTCTCTTAGCCCTTGATTAGCATGCATTAGACTTCGGAGCCTCGCCTCTGTGAACAGTGAGGAGAAGGGATTTCCTCAGCAGCAGCAGTCAGATGTGCTGAATCCCACACTGACCTCTTTACCAGAGTTTCACAAACACACTCACACAGTCTTGGTATCCATGACTTCAGAGGACATTAAATTGATTTACATTCATTTCCTTACTGTACTTAACCATTAACCACCCTAAGTCTAACCTTAACCTAAACCTAACCTCAATCTATCCATAAATGTCTTTTAATTATTTTTTTTTTTTATTAATCCCCTTAGGGAAATTATCCCTCTGCATTTGGCCCATCCTAGAATTTTACCTTATAATACTTTACCTTAAAATGTAATAATTTACATTACGGGGACTTGTTTTTTGTCACCATAACAACGACAAATCCTATAATGTGAGTGTGTAAACAGATTTGAGTCATTCCTTGAGCACACGCACAGGGTTGTGCAGCTATTGTCCTTAGGACACCACGCTGACTTCCTTTCATTTGACCTGGTCCAGGTCTACATGTGTCTATATGTATACACATTGGTCTATATGTGCTTTGCAGTTCAACTGTCTTCTTCTATAAGACTACACATGTTGGGTTTGGCATGATATGGACCACTTATCCATATTGTTGTGCTCTAATAGCACAAAAGTTGGATTTGTCTTTCCCTTTAAAGGCATGCCAAGAGAGAACATGTCACTGGCATGAAGTGTTTTTTTATTTATATAAATAAAAAATAGCACATCACTGTCACCCTCACATCATTGAGAAGCTGAGGTGACTGACTGTGGCTTCCCTGCAGCGATTCCTTCATCTTCTTGCATAAACTGCTTCCTCCGTCTGTTGCTTACTGACAGTTATTGTGCTGGTCTCTTCTGAATAAGTCCTTCTCTTTCTCAGGCTAAACGCCCACTAGGCTTTCAAATATCATGCCTTTTCCTTAAAGTGCAATAGAAAAGAACTGTTCTGACTTTATCACCCCACAGACTAATGTGTTACTAAACACCTTGCCAGATCTGAATCCGTTAAAATGTTGCCAAGTCTTTAAAATTAGGCTTAAATTCATGTCAAATTCAGCAACATCCTCTGCTCTAAAACTAACTGATTAAGACTAACTGTTTACAGTTTGAATGTATGAAGAGGAAAATCTCTGCTTTTGGTTTTCACACACTTAAATGGGTAAATAAACAGTGATTTTTAACAATAAATAATCAAAATACATCTATTTCTTTTGTTAAAAGGTCGAGTGTGTAACATTTAAGATTGTTTGTTGGCCCGAACTGAAATAAACTTCTCATAAATACAGTGTTTGTATAATTGTAGCGCTGCTTTATAGTCATTTGAGAGAAAGCCTTTCAATTTTGTAATACATTCTGAACTGATTCTGACTATTTGTTGATCATTGACACCCGTAATCCGCACACAACAGATGGGGTCAGATTGTAGGGCCAGGTCCACTGCTGCTTTGTCTCAAAAATAAATCTCAGCCTCACTACCTGTAGGTAATAACAGGAAATGTCTGATCCTGGAACAAAAACCGAATTTGGCATATTCTTGCCCCATTTTCTCTGGAAAACTATTCGTAGACACACAAAGTGAGTGTGTGAAAGCAACAAAAAAGGTAAACTCCTGCTGAACTCTAACAGAGCGACAGAGTCGTCTCTTTTACTTCCGTGGACGACATGCACTCTCCCTGGGTATTCAATCTGTGATTTGAACGTCGTTAAACATGGTGCCTCCAGCGAACAGACGGAGTACTTGAAATAGGGCTTGTCAGATTTTGGGAGGCTACAGCTGTTATTACACTGTGAGAACTTCCGCTGCCGCTTTCATCGCGAAGGCTCTACTACTGGTGTGAACGTGTGGTACAAACAAGGATTTCACCATGTTTGTCACGCAGCTCTCAAGTCTCTAACAACGTGCTTCTTATACAGCAGTGATTCTGCAAGTAGGGTCTATGGACACCTGGGGTTCTGCAAAAGAATTTACAACAAATTATGAAATTGTGCCTTATTGGGTATATGTGGACTTGCAATACCGATATCAGCACAATACAGTCATTTTAGAATCTTCAAAAAAAAGCCCAAAATATGAAATCGGCTAAAATGTTGTTGCTGATTTTTACAGTATATAGGATTTTGGATTGTATGGGATTTGACATTTTTCCTTTTCCGATATCCGATCCAGCGATTTTGACCAGTATCGGATTGATATGGATACTCATACGGTATTGGCTCATTGGTGTGGGTGTAACACTGGGGTTACGGACGGACTGTCACCCTGAAGATTAGTGCAACACACTGTTTATGTTTACATTACCTTAACTGAAATATCGTGGTCGTCTAATACCACATGTAATATAACTGTTAGACCTTAAATGTCTAAATTTCAGATGATGCAGTTGGGGACTCGGGTGCTCTGCTCATGTTCCACATGAAAGCGTGTTCCGGGGAAGGCAGAAGGATGACCGCTATGGTAGTGAAGTGAGAGAGTAGCAAACGTTAGGTTCAGGAATTAACCCAAAGCTATCGGAGTGAGGTAGTGAGGTGCTGACATGAATGTTGAGAGGCGAACAGTTGGAGTATGGACCTTTCAGAGAGCTCTGCAGGCTCAGTCTGCAGTGTCGCGACACTACCAGTGACCGAAGTTACACACTGGAGCTTTAATCATGAATTAAAAACATACTGTTTGACAGTCACTTGCATCCAAATCCATGGAACCAGATCCGATGGCTCTCTTGTTGGAACATTTTACATTTTTACTGGGTTTTTGAGCTAAGGAAGAGGAAAACCCCACATTGTATTTCTTGCAGCATCTACGAGAGCAAATGGGAGTAACCATATGCTTAATCAGTTTAAAGATTAGATGGGGACCGTTGGAAAATGTTCTCCCCACTAATCTCTTCATCAGAGAACTGTATTGAGATGCAGGGGGACACCCGCAGCCAGACAGCCTCACTTTTACCTCTGCACAGCAGAAGATGTGGACAAAAAGAAGCAGAAAGAGCAGCAGAGAGAAAAAAGAATAACTGGCCAGAACAGGAGAAAGGCAATAAACTGCAGAAGTTTTTACGAAAAATTGAGACTCAAATTGCCAATTAAGAGCATTCAGGGAAGGCAAAACTGATTATTCATATGGACTCATGATCTGTGATGCAACCATGGTGATGCTAAAACACAATTTAATCACTCTATTTGGTGCGTTGTGTGAGAAAATTAAACGCAGGGGGAGACGTGCAGCTAGAAATGGCTGTCAGTGAGGGTCATAGAGGGTGACATCAGCTTCCACTCTCCTCTGTCCGTTGCTTTATATTGACAGGAGCCTTCCAGCTGTCAATCATCCCAGAGAGAGTGTGTGTGTGTGTGTGTTTTTGTGTATCATACACTCTGCTCTTGTCATGCGAGTATCATGCCTCCCTAGCAGGGCCGGCTCTACCTAATTTTGTGCCCTAGGCGAGATTGCTCTCCGGTGCCCCCCCCCCCCCCCCCCCCCTGTGTGTGTTGGGGGGGGGGGGGGGGGGCGCTCCCGAGGGCTTGGACGGCCTTTTCATGTCGTTAATAACAAAAGCTTCACCTGTCTGTGACCTGACCTCTGATCCCGTCATGTGATTCAGCAGCACCACATCTTAGGAACATTATTGTTTATTCATTTGTTAATATTTATTATTTGCAAGAGAGAACACACAAATGAGGGCGACTGGGAATAGAAAATCATTTTTATTTTCATTGTTTTAAAAATTTAAAACAATGAAAATTTTTTTTTTTTTTTTTTTTGCTGGAGGGGCGCCTCGCAGCGCCCCTCCAGCAGATGGCGCTCTAGGCGACCGCCTATATCGCCTATGCCAAGAGCCGGCCCTGCTCCCTAGCCATCATCGTGCAGCATCAGAGACACGGCATATACACATGGTGGTGTTTAGACTTTATTAACTGCCAGTGCAAATCCCTCTCAAAAAAACGACAACAACTTGGTTGAATTATGTAACATGGTGTGTCACAATGCACCAGCAGCATCCTCTGCTGTAGCGGTGGCTTCCTGCGAAAACACTCATGCAAACAGATCATACATAGTCCATGTAGAGTGTTGTGATACGGCACTATGGGAATATGGTGGGAAGAACGCAGTTAATGGGATCCCACAGGTTACCCGCAGAGCACATGTGCAACAGAGTCAATGCATGCAGGAAGCCTGCATGACACTGTGACCCCTGCTGTCCAAACAAAGGGCCTGCAAATCGCTGCACATCAAAGGCTGTAGGTGGGGTCCCATCAGCTTGATTTGGTGAGCATTTTTGATATGCACATAAAAAGCACGAAATCCAAAAAGGTTTTCAAGTGCCACATTCCACTTGAGGACAGATTTGCATATCAATAAAAAAGGTAGATTCACAGGACACTGAGAAATATGAAATTGCCGGACTGTCAAATCAGCAGTCATGGCAAATATAGCAGACTAGAGAATGAATATGTGGCCCGATAAGGAAACTACAACTTTACTCCACCTTGTGCAAGACGCAGATATTGCTAGAGTTATAAATGGATGCAGCAATAAAAACACCACCACATATATATTAATAATATTAATGTCGCTCTTTATTTATGTCAAGTAACATCTTGTTATCCTTCTTGGTAACAGGAACTTTGGTGCCACCTATACTGCTTATTTTAGCGAACTGACTACTTGTGTTTACTTTATAGCAATTGATTGGTAATTGGAAACCCAGCTTATGTTCAGATTGCAGGAAAATATGAATATCTGATTTGGGTTGTAGGGCGTACCCACGTTTGTTGTGGGGCTTTGAAAACACGAATGCATGAAGAATTGAGGTGCATCATCCTCCGGTCCAATCATGTTTGGAGAGTCAGTGCAGAATTCACTGAGCACAACCGTGCTGTTGTCATGGTTGATTTTGCTGCGTGTCCGTTTCTTTGACGGTGTTGCAAAAGACAATATTAAAATCCGATTTGAGCATTCAGACTGAGGCGCAACTGTAGAAATAGATTCAAATGGTAGTTCAGACCGATTCCAAATGTGGATTGAATGTTGTTTTTTTTTGCTGTCCACACACTCTGGGAAAAGATAATCTATATTTATTTTTATTTTTATGGAGGTCTGAACATATGCCAAAAAAAAATGTAGATATAGCTACATTTTCGGGAGTAATAATTCAAATTCCAGGCCTGCGCATACACGATGAAATGAAAGTCAACGAGATATGAAATATGGCTGCATGCATTATCTTTTTAGTCATTCCTGTTATATCCTTATATTATCCTTATATACAGGGAAAAAAGGTCAGATTCCAATAGATTTTACCATTCAAGTACTAGACTGTGTCTCATTAGTGCTTCAGTGTCGTTATTGGGCATATCTCCAGTGAATACGGTGCCATGGATAAGCTTTCTGAAGCAGGTAGGATAGATTTAATCAGACATGAGGGTAGGAGAAGGAGGTGGTGTATTGCAGGGAGGAGGAAGTTGGGATGGTGCTTTGCATCTTAAAAAGGTTTTTCCAATCTTGGACATTCACGGCACAGATGCTATTCATTACCGTTCTCCGATGCTTTCATTTAAATTCATTTTTGGCTTGAAACGCACGGAAGAGAAGCTACCGAAGCCTCCCAATAAATCATGGTTTAACGTGGAAATACTCTGCCGCCGTTCTCCAAACATTGTGCAAGACTCATCTCAATCTTGTGCACTCACTCACTCGATCTCACAGGTAAATGTGATGGTCTGAGTGATGTCCTCGCCCTGGGGTTTGTCTCTGCACTTCAGCTGAGGTTACCTCAAGGTCAGATATAGAGATGGAATAGCCACACAATCAAACTTCCATCATGTCTGGGGCAGGGACACTGGCCATTGTCTTCAGACATTATCATAACTCACTTTCTGCGTTGCCTTCTTTTTGTGCACACGTTCTCCTCCAGACCTTTGGTGACTACTTGAGTGAACCACATCAGATTATTCGGGGGGGGGGACAGATTTCGAAGGGTTTCTCTGGTGTCCTCTCACAGTCCAAAAACATGCAGACTTGGGGCAAATTGGACACTCTAAATTGACCATAGGTGGACTGGCGACCTGTCCACGGTGTACCCCACCTTTCGCCCCAAGGTCAGCTGGATTTGGCACCAGCGCGCCCTGTGACTCACATGTGAAGGATAAAGCAGTAGAAGATGAGTGAGTGAGATTATGAAGGGGAATTAAGGGAGAGGTTATCACTGGTGTCATTTCAAAGTTTAAGCTGAAGTGTATTGTACTGCAGTGATTGGTACAGTCCAGGTGGACATCAGTGTTAGATCCTTGGTCCTGGGGGATTTGCAAAGAAGCAGATCTCTCCTTTTTCTCCCCCCTTTCTTACAATGTCCTTTATTACCTAGCAACCTCTCTGTCCTTTCTGAGTTTCTCGATGGGTCTCCTTCCTTCCTTCCTGTCTCTTCTACCTTTCCCCTTCCGTCTACCACGCTTCCCATCCCACTTGCTCTCTGGCCTGATTAATAATGAATGAAGCAGATCATCTATTGATCCCATCCTCTTTGTGTTAGCGCAGCAGAAGACCTGTCAGAGGATCTTAAAATAGCGTCGCTATGGGAGTGGAAGAGTTTGTTTAGGGTTGGGGCTTAATTTCCTTAAAGTAGTGTGAAATGTTAAAGAAGATATTTTAACATTCCCAAATTAAAATATCTAAAAACAAGACAAGACCAATGTTTAGTGTAATTATAGTAGTCAAAATATTTCCAAACAAACTGTTTTATTGTGGACCTCCTAAAGAAAATGTAAGAAAGTAATAATACTAATAATAAAACAAATCTTTGTATTCATTATTATAAATAGTTTCCTCTCCATTAGTCCCAAGTACTTGCACCCAAAACATCAATGTTTACACACAAGTAACATCCTCCCAGTTCTCCCTTATCTGTTTAAATCAATCAGGACTATTATTTTTATATATACAGTATTTAGGGAAGATGTACATATACACATGCAATATGCCTCACCCCACATCTCCTCATTACCTTGATCATACACATAATTACCATTATCATCACGACTCGCATTTATATATTTATTTATTTATTCATTGTCTTATTTTCTCCTATTTTATTATAAATAATAATTATTTTTGTTTTGATACTTAGTCTTCACTAATTCTGTAGATATAATAAGAAAGTGTAAAGAAAGAAAAAGAAAACTGCGGAGGACTAGTGGAGAGGCAGTAAGGGCACAGAGTCCTGGTTGTCATTTCAGCCACAGACAACACTTCCTCCCTGTGAAGGGGAAAAGTGATGATGTGTGATAAGTGTGCAACTAGAGGTCTCCTATACCTTCTCAATCTACTCCCGGCTCTTTATTAATGCTCACCTAGGCCAAGTTGTGACCCTTTGGCCCCTCGTCTGTCGGCCGGAGTCTCCGAGAAATTCTCCACTCAGCCATTTCTGCCCTGCTGCTCTCATTTAATCAATCCAGCAGATTGGCTTTGCTCTCTGACAGGGGAAGGACCCTGACGGAGACTAAGAGAGATGTACACCTGTCGCTGCCGGTTAAAATCTCCCATCAACATTATGCAGGGTTCAGTAGACCTTATGTTGAGGACAGAAACAGAGAAGAGAGAGATGGGTATCGCGCTGTGAGAACGTATCATTTACAACGACGAGCAGAACTGTTGGATTTCGTCCAAGATTTGCTAATTAGTTTGTTGTCTATTCAGATTTAGCCAGTCATTGACCATTGACAGTAAATGGCAGGAGTCTATATTAGAGAGATGTTTTTTTGTAGTGGAGGATGAATTTCAAGTGTGCCATTACCTGAGGAATACAAACACTGCTAACTCGGTGGATCCAAACATTTCTGGTGACCTCTAAAATAAGGTCATGTGTATTTACCAGAGATGCACAACATTATTGGCACAATATGTATTGTTGCCCCCCCATATGGCAACACAGGTATGGAAAATACTTTCATTTCAAAACAGAAGAGACTACATGACTTTTGCACAAGGACGTCCCATTGAAATACATGATCTCTTCTTCCAGGGAGTCCTGGTTAAAATTTCCGATATAAAACTCACAAAATATAAAATATAAAAGCTAAAAGGAAGTAGTTAAAGTAGAGTAAAAATAACGTGCAGAAGTATACAGGCTACACCAACAAGACGCTTCATCCGAAGCCCTCAAAAAAAGCTATGTAAAATATGTTTCTTTCACGATGGTCCATAAAATGGCTTTGACGGTGTTTAAAGAAGGCAGCGTCTGTAGTGAAATTAAACAAACCAGAATGTGTTCTATATTTTAGATTCTTCAAACGAGCCACCTTTTGCTTTGAGGACAGCTTTGCACTTTCTTGGCATTCTCTCAATGACCATCAGTTGACAAAGAGTGAAGGAAAAGCAGCCAACAAGTGCTACACTTCCAGGAACTCCTTCAAGACTGTTGGAAAACCATTCCAGGTGACTGCCTCATCAAGCTGATTGAGAAGATTGCCAAGAATGTGCAAAGCTGTCATCAAAGCAACATGTGGCTACTTTGAAGAATCTAAAATACAAAACATCTAAAACTTTGTTTAACGTATAGATAGATAGATAGATAGATAGATAGATAGATAGATAGATGGATAGATAGATAGATAGATAGATCCCTAACCCAAGTGCACAATTCTTCTGAAATTCTCAGATAACAGGCTCCACTAATAATTCCATATGCATTCCTTCATAGTTTGGTATTTACATTAGGGCTAAGAGGATATGTCACTATTCATTTCGATCACAACACCTGGATTCCGATTTAATTTGTAAAACTTTCTACAATTTTCTTTTCCTCCTTAAACCAAAATTAAATGATCTATTTCTTTAGGCAATAACCTACAAGTCATTTTTTTTTTCCCTAAATCAAAGCAGATCACATGTACAACATACAGTTAACTGCTACCTTTGGCTCAATCTGCTAATATTACTTGCTAATATTTATAACTGAATCTGAAAAATGGCTTTTCAAAACCGTTGAATGAAAAAAAATTGACAGATGCCATTTACTGTTAAAACATTTATAGTCGCATCTCCAATGAACAGATGTCAAATGAGTGACCATTTCCTCTATCAAGAGTTGTGCGCATTATCTGTGTCAGCTTTTCGTTAAGATGACGACAAAAGCTCAATAACCTTTAGTATGTAGTCATTTTAATCCAGCCAACAATGTTTGTCCAGGTAAGCACTGACCTTCTATAAAACACTGAGGGCTTGGCACACAACGCAACTTCAGTGTAGGGCTGAACAATTTTGAATTTTGAAATTTGAATTTATCTAATTGCGATTATTTTGACAGGAAATGCGGTTGCGATATGATTCGCGATATCAGAGGGAATGGTCATTTTTACATCATTATTCTCATTTTCATTCAATAAAAAAAAAACATATTTAAAAGGATTAATGTGTGATATTTGTGCAGCTCTGTAAGAAACAAAGATGTTCCCTGCAGTCTGTAGAATAAGATGTGACAGTAATTCATCTAAAACGAAATTTTGACACACATTTTGGCTTGAATAAGTGTTGCATCTCCTGCGTTTGGAATATTGCAGTAGGCTGTATTGCGATTTTAATAAAATTTATATTAATTGTTCAGCCCTACTTCATGGCATGATTCTTAGATTCATCCTGATCCTCTTGAACGATTATGAATTTTCTGGGAAAAGTTCTAATGCTCGAAGATGAATCATAACCAAATCAAATCACGAGGTGTATGTAGAGATTCCCACCATTAAAAAAACATACATTAATCTCTCATGGGTAATAATAATAATACTAAATACAGTAAATAAATATGGTTTCAGGTTTGTCTTCTGAACTCTGCATGTCTTTCACATGTAGTGTATGTACAGTATGTGTGTAGATTGTATTAGTGTAGGTGTCAGTGTTTCACTGCTTTCATCCTCCCTTCAATTTTCCTTTGGGAAACAGTTATGTTTAGCAGAAATGTTAATGGTGTTTCTCATCATACAGTATGTATCTTTCTCTTGTTGTTCCCAAAGGACCAGGATGTTCTTTTTTTTTTTCTTACAGTACCACAAAATGTCCAGCTATAATTTTATCGTGTTTTTTACCGTGTCCGTGCACTTTTTCATCACTGGAGTTCATGATCAAAGACTTTTTCTTCTGACATTTGTATATTATTATTCTCTTCTTGTGCTTTGTTTGCTAATATGAATGCCCCCCCCCCCCTTCCCTCTCATTTCTAGGAGAACTTCACTCCCGAGTGCAAGTTCAAGGAGAGTGTGTTTGAGAACTACTATGTTACGTACTCTTCCATGCTGTATCGTCAGACCCAGTCTGGCCGCTCCTGGTATATCGGTATCAATCGTGAAGGGCAGATCATGAAGGGCAACCGGGTGAAGAAGACCAAAGGAGCCGCACACTTCCTGCCCAAAGTTATAGAGGGTTTGTGTCCTTTATGTATCCTTTATAGTGGACCACTAAAATCAGATTATCTTAAAGTGATGTGATTGTTTGACTATCAAATGCTTTTTTTAAAATCTATTAATATGCCCACTACATACTTCTTGTTGTTAGAACTCCATTAATTGATCTGTTTGTTCTAAAACTATACTGACTGCCAACTAACAACTCATGCTTCTCAATGAAATTATCCAATCTACTGACAAATAGCTTTTTCTAATTAGAGAATTGAGAGAGTAATGATACTGGCGTGTAATTATTGTTTCCTGTCTCCATCTTTGTATAATGGGATATGAAGAATAGGATAACTTTGGCCGTTTTCATATCACATGAGAATATACCCGCTGTGAATGACAAATTACATATATAAATGAATGGTTTAAGTCGTTTAAAAGTGATAAAAGAGAACGCCATACCGATATCTATGTCAGTAAACACTCAACCTTGCGATACCAGTTTTATTAAGCAAGCATTTCGATAAAGCAGAACTCTGCATGCTTTTTGCATCAGCGGTGAGTTTTTACAGCAGTGAGGATAACGTGGTAGACAGTGGTGTCGTAAAAATATGTACTCCAAAACTGTTGGGGGAGCTCCATAGAGAAAAAGGTGGAAAAGTGACCAGACTTGCAAAGTTACGCTTTAAGTGGATGAAATCGGTTTTTCCTTGTCTTCTTTGGCCGTTTTTCAGCAAAAGCATAAGGGTCCACTATGCACCTCATACACCTACATTTGAAAAAATAAAGAATAATAAACAAATGCTTTAAAAAAAAACAAATTATAACCAGTTATTAACCAACAGCATGCATTTTCCGTCTCACAGTTGCCATGTACAAGGAGCCATCGTTACACGAGCTGGCCGGTGAACCGGTGAGTCCTCCCCGGAAGACAGTCAAGACGTCGGATTCGCTTTCTCTGAAGAGCGGACGGAAAGAAGCTCCCAAGGCCGACGCTTCATAGCAGAGGAGACTGAGGGTGGTACAAACGGAGGGCACCAGTGACACTGTGGGACGCAGTCACCAAATCTTCACTGAGCCTGGCTCAGGGAATGGCTCTCACGGGCCACCATGTTCCAGAAGTACACTACAGGATGCTGCGGGATACAGGGTCAGCAGTTCATCGCAGGGATACAGAGAGAGAGAGAGAGAGGGGGACAGGGGAGTTCCTCCCTCACCTTTTACAACGGAGAGAAATCCCAGCATCCCAGTCAGAACTACTACCACCTCCCCTACGTCTTCCTAACACACAGTCTTTCATTTCACTTTTCATTTCTCTGTCATACTAAAGCTTCTTTGTCCCGCTGACAATTTAATCTTTTCCCACATGCCTATCTACCGTCTGCTCCATTGTACTGTATATTCGACACACACATGTTTCCACAGCGCTGACTTGGCATCGTAATCTTTACCCCGCGGGTCCCCGTACCCCCCCCCCCCGCCCGCCCTGCCCCATCCTCTCGAGCCCTAAAGTTGGTGGCAGTGTGACTCAGCCAGCTTTTCCACCCACCACCTGCTGAACAAGCTGAGCTAATCACAGAGGTCAACTAAAGCTCAAAGTGAGATTTAAGCGGCTCAGAGAGGAACGATATCTGCACGAAGCACTCGGGTCAGGTCAGATCAGGTCAACACAGCGAGATGTCGCTCACATAAAAAAACAACATTTTATTTGGTTTGTTTCATGTTTTAAATATTTTAACCAACGTCAGCGTATGTCTTTATGTCGGCCAGATGGGAAACTACGTGGGTGAGGAAAATAAAATGCAATTAACATGATAAGAGAACAACTACGATAATGACGGTGTATAAGGTAATTTTATGAAGCTGAAAAGGGAGCCACTGCCTGTACAATTATGGAATAGAAATAAAAATTAATGTTCTTCCAGGGAAGATGAGCCATAAAAGAGATCATAAATGACTGAGTCTTAATCCAGACTCCAATTAACAGGATCAAAGAGCAATATCTGTACCAGCAAGCCAGAAGAATATTGTCAAACAAGGAAAAAAGCCTCTCTTCTTTGACAACATAGTGTTGCAATATCTCATGAAAGGCACCATGTGAAGTACTGGTCTGTGTTTTAAAAACTAGGGGAGGAGCTAGAGTGTATTATTTCACTCAGCATCAGTAAAGCCAGGGTTGAAGCCAAACATCAAAGTGAGAGGAGCCTCTGAGCTGCAGCACTTGTTATTCGGAGGATGTTCTGGCAGCTTAAACACTCACTATACTTTATCAAATCACCCTAGAAAAAAAAAAAAGAAAAAAAATTGCAGTTGTCTGAGCAAATGTCTCGGTATGATTGTGTTCAAATGCTCCCGTGTGTGTGTGTGGGGGGGGGGTTGTGTGTGAATAAGTGCACTGCACGCATGCTGAGGTTAGAGATGCATCACAAAGCCTCTGCCGTGTGCCGCAGAAAGGACACAACACTGTCTATTTGATTTATATCTGTGTCTGCGAGCAGCTTACTATATGGTAGAACTGTCTTGTGCACCAGTTTTTCCCTTTGCGAGAGTCAAAAGATTTTTAAAAGTCAGGTTGGAGGATTGTGGGAGACTGAATTAACAGAACATTGGTCAATATTTTAAGATGGGACGGACAGCCGTTTCAAAAAGATAAGCCAATGCCCGATTACGGACGGGACAATATGTGATTGTATCACAAATTGCAACAAAAAGCACCTAGAACAAATTGACTGCGGTGAAATTCCAAAGTGGGATAATGATGAATGATGAACGTACAGTCCTACTAATTTATTTTTAAAGTGGCAAAAAAGAGAGTCTACATATTTCTATTCAAGGACATCCTGATTTATAATGGTCCCATTTAAGATTCTTGTTTTTTTTTTACTCCAATCTGCGACGCATAAAAACTGTTTATTAACAAAATGGGCAGTAAAGTGATTTCAATCCACGGTTAATTATGCAGTGTTAAACACAAAAACAGTTATGGCCTTTGAACATCAGCAGCGTCGTGAACAAATGGCACAAGAAGGTAAATTTCAACACAGCCTCTGTGAAGATGAGCTGGTGCTCAGTCATTTTAGTGAATAAGAAGAAAGGGAAAACCTGTGCGCAGTCAACACTGAAGGAGACGGGGGAGCTTACTTGGTTCAGGAGCTTAAATTTGATCACTTTACTACTTCAGGGCTAACTTTAGAATGTCTGCAAGACATTTTTTTGAAGATCTGAGGAAGCTCATTTTGGTTTGTAAACAGTCTCAGCTGTGAGCGTTTGCTTATTGGTTGATTTTGATTCACCAATAACACGCATTCTGATGGATTAAATGTGTACCAGTCGGAAGCCGGACTTCCTCTAAAACCTCAGTTCGGAAAAAAATAAAATATGACTCAGTGATGTGAAAACTGCATCGAGTGAATATATATTGGAAGAACACATGTATTCAATTTCACTCTATTCCAGATTGTATTTGACCCTAATTGGAATTGATGTCAACTTTGGTGTAAAAATGGAGGTAGTCTTCTGGCTGCCATGACCAGAAGCTCACAGACCCTCAACCAGGCTACTATGGGACGATACCAGCTGTCAGTTACATCAGTGTCCTCTCATATGTGTCGTCCATATTCTTCAAAATGGGAACATAAGTTATAAAATCATACGTCAATGCGTTGCGTTCTATTGAAGACCCGAAAACTTGCAGTTGAGATCAAAGCGAAGGTCTACAGGATGGTAGTGAGACCTGCTATGTTGTATGGCTTGGAGACAGTGACACGGTCTAAAGATGCTGAGATTTCCATTGGGAGGAGTGACCAGGATAGTCACTATATTGGACAAAGGATGTTGAAGATGGAGCTGTAGGTCAGGTGGATGAGGTTCATGAGGACAGTTGGTGTAACAGAAGAGGACACAAGGGAGAAGGAAGAAAGAACTCCAAGTGAGAGATGGAACCTGATAGAAGACCAGGATTCAGAATAAGGACTGTCAGGTTATCTTGGTGCTGCCTACTTCCGTTAGGTGCTGTCACCACAGCACAAAAAAGGGTCACCACAATGTTCTGTTACAGCGAATGTGCATGGATCGTACAAACAAATGCACGAAGTCCGTAGCTATGTCAAGAAACTGGAGACATGCTCACTACTGGAGCTTTAGTTGTGTTCAGGGTAAAATAATGTGAAGATGGGTCACAGGAGGTGAAGGTGAGGCCGTATGCATGTCGTGTTTCGAGGGCGAAGCAAGTCTGAAACTGAAAGTGTGTCGAATTGTGAAGAGGTCAGCACATGAGGCAGTTACTGAGAAGAGTGCGATGGATTAGCAGGTGTATTCTTGAGGGAAGATGATAAGGAAGTTCTGCAGGAACGCAAGCAAGATTGTTGGCAGGGTTTCGTGCAGCGAGAGAATGTGATAATGAATGTTAAAACAAGAGAAATGTGTAAAGCACTATGCGCTTTTATGACAGGGGGTCTATGGAGGTAATCAGTTGGGGATTTTTTTTTTCTATTAAGTACTTCCTTTCCAGGGGGATTTGCTTCAATTTCGATTTAGATATTCTATCCTTGTAGCTGATTTTGCATTGTAGACTTACAAATCTCTATTTTTTAACATGTCCTTTCACCACTAAATTTCTTAGATCCAGTGGGGATAGATGGGTAAGCACAGCATATACAACATTATAGGCTTTCTTCATTATTTGTGCAACCGAGTTAAAAAAAAAAAATCTGTGAAAGAGGCTTTAGTTTCCACATCATTGCCTAAATCAAATTACCACCTTATGCCCAAACCTAAAAACTGAATGTATTGTATGCATCGTTTTGTCCAAAAATACAATATATTCAGTATTTTGCCATAAAGGAGCGGATATCACAGAAATTGCTTTCATTTTTATTGAAAACTTCACTCAAATCTATTAACTGATTATTAAAACAGTTAACTTAATTCACTATTACCTCACTCATTGATTAATCAATTCAAATGTACAGCCCTACTCTGTCATAATCCATGTTAAAAGGCATCAATATTCCTCCAGAGACTTCTGAGCCATAAAAAGCAGCCAGTGCTTGATGTCAGGATTGAAGAGAGAGCCAGAGTTATTTGTCGAACAGTGACACTGCAAGTAGAGTAAAAAATGGAGTTGTGCAGAGGAGCAAGTATGAAATGTATGTGAAATGTAAGAATGTAGGACAGGCAGCTGTAAACAGGAAGTGCGTGAAGATAAGGTTGCAGCCGTTAAGTGAAAAGAGTTATGCTCTTGAATGTAAATGTCACGCAGCCGCAGAGTAGAATGGATATTAAAATGACCCGTGTTCTTTGAAGAAGTCGGAAAGTCCTCCGTTTTGCCATTGAGAATACATTTGCATGGCGCCGTGGAAACGAGGGACATGGAAAAATATAGATACTATCAGTCCACAAGATTTGAAGACATAATCCCTTTCCTCTCAGCCGTCTCTACAGCCTGCTCATTTTATGTTAAACAATGTTGCCTATACTAATTCAGAGTAGGCTTATAAGGTCTCTGTGTGTGCGCGTGTGACGAGTCAGGTAAGACAAGACAGAGGCAAGGAGAAGAAGAAAGGGCATGAGGCTGAGGAAACGGTGATCGATAGACTCAATAAAACATAAATGAGAGAACAGCCACCCGGGGATGGGTGCAAAAAAAAAATCTCCCAAGGTCATGAGGAAGGGCTTTGATTTCCATCTGTAAACTATAAATACACACAATTTTGGTTTTTGGTGTATTATTTCTTTTTTGTAACAATGCTTCTTGGCAATACATACTGTACATTTAAATGGTGCCACATTTGTATGTATATGGGTGTGCGCCCATGAAAAACTTGCCAAATCTTCTGTGCCAATAACCAAACAGGTTATTCTGCTATTGACTCTTGTTTTGAGCTTCATCCTCACTGGGAAAACAAGGCTCGTCATCATCGGAGGCAATCTCAATGCAGAGAGCAATCAAGATGAGATTCTGCAACCAGTGCCAATCCCCTATCTCCACAGCCTGGGACACTCTTTGTCAGATACTATCTCCAGAAATTGGGATGGTCTGCCCATAGTTCTGACCTTAACCCTTAATTGAACACTTGTGGGATCAGCGTGCTGTTCTCGTCAGAGTGACCAACACGACCACATTGGCTGAGTTGCGTCAAATGTTACCGGAGGCCCCCGTTTGTTAAACGAATAAATTGTTAAATTGCCAATATGTCTTGTATCTTCAGACTTCAAATCATCCAATCCAATAAATGATGACCAAATAAGAGTCAATAGGTTTGGCATTGGCAAAGATTTGACAAGTTTTTCATGGGTACAACAGACACTCAACTCTGCTGCTCAACCACAAATGCATTTTCTTTGCAGATTTTGACACCATTTAAAAAGGGAAATAAACAGGTTTTCCAACAGTATAATGTAAGAAGCAGAGTTACAATTAAAAGAATGATCCACCAAACACAAATGTCCTTACTTTACAAAATGAACAGTTGATGTGAAGCCTCAAGATTTGCGATTTGACCGACACTGTGTCAGTGTTTGACGATTCACAGACACAACCTGCAAACAGGTGTCTGGTGGAAGCTTTCAATCACACTGGTGTCTGTGTGCTGTGATTTATCCTCCATGTTCCTTTAAATTGAACATAATTTACCACATTGACATTATTTCCTATTAAAATAAGACCTGACACTAGTGATTAAGTCCATTACGTCCTCAGGAAAACGATTATAAATCAAGTGAGAAGTAGAAGCTCATTTCTCCATAGACTTCCATTCACACTGAATTCTTTTTACAACCAGCAGAGTCGCCCCCGGTGGCTATTCAGTATATTGTGACCTCCTGATTGACTTCACCAAGGAAACCAGAAGACTACAGTCTATGTTGTAACCAGTTTAAAACATAAACCGGAATAATTTGTCTCGAGAGCTTCTTAAAATGGTTATAACACAGACTGCAGCCCAGTCTTCTGCGAGATGTAATCTTCCATTGCACTGTACAACTAAGCAAAACAGGGGGAATTAAGACAAATGAACACGAGCAACATTTTGTTACAGATCCAGCAACAGAAATGACATTCTGGGCTATGTATCTGCAGATTTTACAGATTTTTACAAAACACGAATAAGGGATTTTGCTTTCAATCAAGAAAAATGAATACATGTCATAAGGTCCTCTGTTCCTAGAAACAATCTACAGAAATATAATCCATCTGAAATGCAGATTTATTAAACAGCTGCTCATGACTGTCCAAAAACACAGTTTCCTCCAGAGTAATGGTCTGTTGATGTTATGCTGCAGTTGGTTTTGTAGTACCAACATTTAAAAATATGACCGGTGAAAGGTGTACCATGCAGATTGCCAGAGCATTGAAAATGGAAAATCTGTGTACAACTAGCTCCCTCTAATGGAAGTAGTTGGTTACTAAAAAAAAGTCCAACAGCTGGGGTGAAAAACTGTGGATGAAATTCCTATTCTTAGAATCCAATTTATGCAAATCCTCTTGCACCTCAAATCTACACCTGTCCTGAAATCGCAATGCAAAATGTGTGCAGTGAGACACCTCGAAGGTTGATGTTTGGCCGCAACACGGTGTCTGCATATTATACAGAAGCTGTTTATTTGTACTTAGTCATTTTGCACCTGTAGTCTGAGATTAAGTGAGCAAGGTCATTGAGAAATGTAAATGTATGGAATATTGTCTGTTTGTGTATGTATGTCAGGCTTTCTTCTTTTTTTTTGCAGAATTGTATTTAAATATTCCATGTTGATATTTGGTTTTCAGTTGTTCCTCCTCATCAGGTCTCCTCCACTGTAGGAGGCAGACAGAATAGCTGTTTTTCCTCTGAATGCTCCGCCTCCCTTTGGTGTATTTTTGTCTGCATTGCTGCATCCATGCTGATTTGTCTCTTGTGTGATCTCCACCCAAACTGAATCCCACTGTGCGACTGACTTCTGTGTTACTGTGCAAGGTGCAGTCCATTCAAGTGGGAAACGGCTGGAAAACAACATCTCAAGGCGACACGTGTCCTGGCCTCTCACACCCAGCAATGACCTTAGTGGTCTTTAAAGTTACAATGGTCACGCAAGTCTTCCAGAAAGTTCTCACTCCTACTGTAAAGGACTTGAATTTCTTTCAAACCTTCTTGTCTTCCAAAAAAACTGCTAATTAAATAAATAAATTAAAAAAAATATTAATAATAAAGAAAAGAACCAAAAAAAAAAAAGCCATAAATAAAATGGGCCTAATCCACAGAGAGAAGGTTTGAATCCTCAGGCAGCTCTTGAGTGAAACCAGGGATTTAGACACATGTTGGACTCCTCACAATCAGAGCCAAAGCAAGCAGCAGGAATAGAACTTCTTCTTTTTGGACCACTTGGGGAGGCAGCACAGCAGGAAAGAGGACCAGCAATATGCAACACGAGCTGACTGCCTGCACTCAAGGACAGGAAACAAATTCAACGAGCCGAACAAACTACAATCAGGATTTACATGCTACAAAGGCAATCAGAGGCGGCAATAATTACCAACTGACATGGGACTCTTTAATTGCAAAGTACGCAATGCAAACACCGTCGCGTTAGGGACGACTCCCACCAAGTAATCAAGCCCTCCATTCACCCTCGGTCCATGTTTGCCATCAGACCGCTGTATATTTAACTCCTGTATGAATTCAAGGGGGAAGTCATATTCTGGAATATTATTCAATAAAAATAACATATATTTGTATGATTGTAAGCGGTGCCCTTCTGTGATTTGTCTTCTTTTTTTTAGTCAAAGGACCTTTCGAATGCTGTAAAGCATGACGTAGGTCAGTGCGCTGAAGGTCATGAACCCATTTGTCCGTTCTACTTTCTTATAATGAGCTGTGGGCTGAGATACTGTGTCTGTATTGTAGTCCATAAAATACATTGTGGGAAAGGTGATTTAAAGAGGTTGTTGCAGTGCATCCAATTGATAGTGATAGTTCAGTATGGTTTGTATGAAGTGCTACATTAGATATTGTTGCCCCTCTGAAAAAAGAAAGTGGTTAATCAGAGGAGAGTAGCACCATGGTTTAATTCCTCACATACTAGCACTCTTAAACAAGTTTTATGTAGATTAGAAAGAAAATGGTGTTCTGAAATCATGGTTTCGTAGCATACAAAAAAGTTATCTATAAAGCTAGAGCTGCCTATTCCCCCCTATAGATCTCCCTGAATTAACAGCATTGGCATCATCATCCAAACCTGTCAGATCACATCCCCACCAAACTGTTTAGAGATGTTTTACCTTTAACAATTCCATATTAAATCAAATTAATCTATCCTTTAACTGGATATGTACCCCAAGCTTTTAAAAGCTTCTTCACAGATGTTTTTGCCGATTACCGACCTATGTCCAATCGTTTTTTTGATAGATACATTATGGCACAGAAACAGCATTAGTTAAAGTTATTAACAACCTTCTCTCGGCCTCAGATAATGGTCTCATCTCTATACTTGTCCTGTTAGATCTCAGTGCTGCATTTGATGCCATTGATCATGATATTCTATTACAGAGACTGGGGCAGACTCCTGGGATGTGTGGTACTGCCCTCTGCTGGTTTAAATCCCACCCATCTGATAGATTCCAGTTTGTTTACATCAATAACGCCTCATCGCATATGAGTTAATTGTGGAGTTCCAAAGGGCTCAGTGCTTGGGCTTATACAACATGCACTTCTATTGACACTCTATATTTATTGACACACGCTATATTTATTAATGAGGCCGCATTAAATAATTCAGGTGGTTCAACTCCAGTTAATGTCTCAGAGACAGCAAGTCCTGGATGATCTGTAAACGTTCTACTTTTAAACTTGGACAAAACTGAGGTCATTATACTTGGTCCTAAACACCTTGGAGAAAAACTTTCTTTCTGACCACTTTCTGACCACATCACCATGGCTTCCAGTTCCACTGTGAGGAAACTTGAGAGTTATTTTTGACCAGCACATGAGCACACATGAGTCAAACGAGTGACTTTTCAGTGAATAGTACTTGTGTATGTAATAAAAATTACATATTTCTATTCAAGGTACTTCAACAGGTGATCTGATGGCTCTTGTGTCACAGAGCTACATCCAGACCTACAATGGTCCATTGTTGCTGTGAGCCTGCAAGGTGGAAAAGGACTTCCAAGGAGAGGGTGGTCTCTGAAGTGAATGATACAAGATAACCATAACAGAAGTCAACTCGACTAAAGCTCACTGAGAACTTAAAACTGTTCACATTTGGTTATATTTTATCCGAAGCGGGCATATTTATTCTTATGACAATAAATGACCCTATAACCTGTAGTAACAATACATACATGCCTCTTTTTTTAATCGTTCTCATATGAGGGGGTTTCCTACGTTTTTTTTTTACATTTATTTATTTATTTTAGTCTTTCACTTTCTAAATTGCTTATTTTAACCAATAAAGGCTTGGCTGTGTCTTCCTTACAGTGCGCTTTTACCTCCCCGCCCACAAAAAAAGTCTCAGCCTCACTCTCCAAATCCCGAAAGTCCGTGGTCTATTTATGGACGCGCAAACGAATAGTTTGTGCCAACGCAAACGTCACGTATTGACTTGATGTCACGCAAAGTTTATTGCGGGATTTATTGGATTTACGCATATACGGACCGTTATGTGTGCATACGATAATTACAATGGTCATGCATTAACCACATACCCCAATGGTGCGTTTGCCGGCATTTGATGATCTGACATCCAGATGTCCGCTGCTTGGAATCCCGGTGGCTCCAATAGCTCGCTCCAGAGAAGTTTCTATAGCAGCGTCTATTTCACCTGTCCGCTGAATCGCTGTGCAAACGGGTCCGGGTTTTTCTTCTTCCAAAGAGGCAATTTTCTGCCTATAATAGCGACTAAGTCCCATACTGAGGTTAGTTCTTGTTGTTACGTGCACTCAGGTAAAAGTCCCGACCAGGTTCTTCTTTAGTGTCTGTAATCAAATCAGCGATTTCTTTTCTTTTTTCTTCCAATGTCCGCTTATTTTCCTTTTCCATTAAACAGGCACATTTCTATTTGCGATAAACAAATCCAAAACGTGCAGAAAACTGTTTGCCTCCAAGTTAGCAACACCTGAGTGAAGTGACAGGTGACTCAAATCCCCCAGCATGACCCAGGGCCGGTGCCAGCCTCAGGCACAATCTAAGAAATGAAATCTACAGCCCCCTAGTGGTTGGGGGGGAAACTTACAACTTAAAATGAGACATGGCTCCTACAGATGGGACTTTTGATTATTGCTTTCATTTCGTTTTTTCTGAATGGGATATCAATAATGTTGGGTGATTATTTTCTATGCATAAAACACATAAGATATTCATCTACACTTGGGAACAATAGATATACAACCCAAAACTTAAACCCACATGGACATCTGGAAATGAAAACAATTGAATACTATTATACTAATGACAGTAATATGACTGAGTTGAAGGAAATCTTCTATAATTTTGTACAGGTTGTACTGTTAAGAGTAATAAAAGGTTGTAATTTCAAAAGAGAAATGTGATATACATCAGCTCGGTTTATTATATTGTTTACGTACAGAACATTTTTCCTATATTATATACTGTATGTTATGTAATGTGATATAATAAGCAACATTTTCACTTTTTAATATCCAATTCAATCCACTAACTGTATAGACAAGGGCATTCTTGCACTTTGTGAACATCATCTTGGTTATGACTGACTGCTTTTGAATAATAATTTCTTGATTATTAGTTTTTATGTATTTTAAAACAAAAATTCACAGACAGCACAGACAGTTTGCAGCCTGGTCCCATGTCCACATTAACCACTAGGTGTCAGCACTGAACTTCAGAGTTATGTTTGTTTGTCTTATGTAATGTCTCCTCCATGCCCTGCACCCTTGGGGTAAACGGAGTGTTGTTATGGTTGCATCAACACACTGGTGCTCATTTCTAATTGTTAAACAAGACTGGACTTACAAAAAAACAACAACAAATAAGTTCATATTATTCAATTTGAATTCATTATCTGAGCTGAATATTTGTAAAAATCAAGTGAGGGAGTCGGGAGACCCTCATTTTCAATGCCGAGCATAAACATTAAGCAAACTTAAAACATATAATACATAAAATACAAGATATTTCAGTTTTAGTTTGTCCTGAAGTTGACTACCAAAGATTTATTACTCAAATTACAGAGGAAATTTGAAGGAATATGTTCAGGTATGCAATGACTTGTTTGGGAAAACACATTTTAACATATTCAAGAAATATAGATATCTTCATACATACACTTCTGTGATTTCACTGGCCTTGGTTTAACTATAATTCATGCAGTTTTAGTGCTGTGTCATTAATTGTCAAGCACGTCAGGTGACTCTGACTCGGTTGGGAGTCATAGTAAATGCTGATAATACATTTTTCTTGTTTAAAAAAAAAAAAAAACCCAAACAAACCACAATTCATCATGCAGGCGAGGTAACCACAATACTGTCTGGGTGTTTATTCACATTTTTACTAAAAGGGGACGTGCAAATTACTACATTTTTGTTACTGTCATGATATTCTTGTTTATCTGACCTTTTGTGTATGTGCTTGAATTGTATATCTATCTCAATTCACTCATTCTTTATCCTCTACATGACAGCAGTGGGGCTGCTGGAGCCCATCCCAGAGGACGTAGGGCAGGGGTGTCAAACGTATGGCCCGCGGGCCAGAACCGGCCCACAAGAGGGTCCAATCCGGCCCGCTGGATGAATTTGTGAAAGTTTCATACTATACACAATACTTCATTTTTCAGTTCCAGACACATGTGACTAAATGTTGTGTGCCTTTATAAATCCACTGTGATCTGTGAGTTGTAATTAAAATGTGTAAATGGCGTAATATTGCTGAAAATGCAATTATTTATCTCAAGAAATGTCAGGTTTTTCATAATGTGTTTTGTAAAACAAAGGGAAAAATTAGGGGTTATTATGCTATTATTTTACTGCTCCGGCCCACTTGAGATCAAATTGTGCTGTATGTGGCCCCTGAACTAAAATAACTCTGACAGCCCTGATGTAGGGCAAAAGGTGGGGTACACCCTGTAAGCAAATGAACGTGTAGCACATGAATGTGCAATATTGTGATAACATAAAATAAGCTGAAGATTGACAGTTCAACGTAAGTCACATGTTTTCCCTGAAGAAGTAAATAGTCTCGACTCACCCAGAGAGGCCACACCTTGTGCGGGAGTTCAAACTCTCTCGCATTGTTCCTGTCAGTGTCATTCTGTTCCGTCTCTATATGACTCACTTGATTGGTCGAGAAACTCTTTTACAGGCAAAACTGTCCTTGCTCCTGAACTATTTGTTTTGCCAAAACTGTGACTCAGCGAGTGACTGTCAGTATCAATCTAAAAATATATACAGAGTTGCATAAGTCTCGTTGTAATTTCAAAACATAGTGCAAACACAGAGACACGGTCATGCTATAGTAGAAAGTGTGAGAAACACGCCTGTCTTAGTTAGGCCTCCATGTATGTGGCAGACTGTTTGTTTCTGAAGAAGTGCCGCGGCAGCAGACAGGCTCCATGAAACCTGTTTGACTGGTAAAATAACTGATTCAAGCCCCAGTGTGACATATGAGGCAGCCGCTGGTGGGAAATATAACAGTCAACATGAATCTGATGAAGCTTCACTCGACAAGACTGACAATTACACTTTTCACATTGAGGTATGACACAGCGATTTAATGTAGATGATAAATGTAATGCCATTGTCTTTTTGCTTCCTCCTCCACATAAGGGTCGCTGACATAGAGTGAAAGGCGGGGTTAGGGTTCTCTGGCGTCACTTGTCCAATGAAGCTAATCACCAAACTGCATGTTTTTGGGAACCCGGAGAACCTGGAGTGAATTCATGCACAGATGGGGACAGAACATGCAAACTCCACACAGAAAGGCACTCGAAAGTCTAACTGGGATTGGAACTGCTGACCTTCTTGCTGCGAGGCAACAATGCTAGCCCCTGTTCCACCATGTGACCCGGCTGTACAATCAACCGTTTTCATTCCACAAACATGCTAAGTGCAAAGCCTGCAATTTCATTTAATAGATAGATAATTATCTGTCATGTTATGTGAACGTGATCCATCATTGCACATTTGAATTTAAACTTTCCAGGCTTTCATATAAGTTTTGAGTCACTCCTGCTGTTGTTTGTTGAGTGTAAAATGTACTGTATTGTTTCTATGGCAGAGGAGTGGAGTTCAATTCACTTTACTTCTTCTTCCCCTTTGAACAGTAAAATACAAATAAGCTCAGTTATCAAAACAGTCTATTGAACAATAAAACCTTGGTCCAGTTTCCAGTTGTGTACTTTGTTTGTGCTCATAGCACCATAATGTTCAAATACGGATTTCTCAGTTTGTGTATAAAGAAAATGAGTGTAGGTTATATATAACCATCACCTTAGCCGATCAGGGGGGAACAATGCTTATAATATATTTGCACTCACAGAGTGTCTTATAAATGTATTAAATATTCTCCCAACAACAGAACCTACTGTTGCTATGTTTATTGTTATATGAGAGTTTATTTCCCACTCAGCTACTGCTTACGTTAACCTAATTCCCCATTTGTTCCTGTTTGACCTTTAATGCACAGCTTTATATATTACATTAGTTATCTTGGACAACAGCCTAAAAGAGTTTTTCCCACTTTTCCACCATCAGACATCAATAAATGCACTTTATAGGTTATTATAGTTACCAAAAACTAACAAAATAACAAAATTTGAAAATTAAAACCAATAAAAACTCCCAAACTGCTATATCCTTGGAACAGATCTTGTTTTTGTATCGCATACAACATCAATATCACATAAAAATAAATTCAGATTTTCTCAGTCTTTGAGAACCCTGGTCTGCAATATGTCATTTAAGAGCCTTTAGTTATTGTGTTCCTTTACTGTGGAGCCTACAAGCTGCCTGTTAACCTGAGATCACTACAGTCCACGTAAAATACACTAACCTTTGCCCCATTGCCTCCAATTAAATGTTGTGTATTGTGCTGTGTGTGTGTGTGTGTGTGTGTGTGTGTGTGTGTGTGTTTGTGTGCGTGCGTGTGTTTCTGCATGTTCTTGGAGTATGAATGACTTTGCCTATTTGTGTGTATACATTTTCTTTGCTTCTTCTTTCTGTTGTAAAGTACATTGATATCACTGTAATAAAACGTTATAAATATACAAAGCTGCTGGGTGTTATTTGTCCTCACACTCACACATACTTTTTTCCCATTCCTAAGTTGACTGGTCATTTTTAAAATGGTATTAGTTATGAAGTGCTTGTTATTGCATTATATATTCAACCTGTATTTTTTAGTCACTAAACAGCAATTCTTATGTATGATGTAGTAATAATAATAACAATAATAAAAATAATAATTACTAAAATCCTAGAAAAATTATAATAAATAATATTCATCAGAAGTAGCCTTACACACACCAACATATAATATAAAGAGCTTTTTATTTTAGTTAAAGTTGGCTTTTGGTTTTGGTTAAATGGCAGGATCAGACTTGTTGACACTTGTCTGTTTATATTTTTGTTGTCTTTATCATTTCCACCTACAGTGTGATGTTTATTTACATGTGGCAACATTCATTCATTCATTCATTTATTTATTCATTCATTTTTTTCTGTATTTAATTATTTATTCATTCTCTCTTTCTTTTGTTTATTATGATGTCATCCATACACGGGTCGCCCCTGCCCTTCAAAATGTCTATGCGCGCCACTGGTGTGCCGACAACTTCACTACTTCAGGAGGAAACAGTGACGTCACGAAACCTCCGCCTTTCTCGTCGCCAGTAATGAGTCGAAACTGTGTGCGCGTCCCCGCCCACCCACCTGTCTCAGAAACCGCCTGAAAAGCTCGTCCGCGCTCTTCCCTCCCCATTCAAGGTGCGGCTGAGCAACAGGTGCGTGGAGAGGAAGAAGAACGAAGCGCGTTCGCCGAATTACAACACATTTTCGCTCGCTAACGGTCACAAAGTTTGTCAACAACAAACCGAGTTCAGCTACAAAAGCCAGTCAGTCAGTGAAGAGAGAAGTTTTTGGTTTGTACCTTCACGGCAGGTGGACGTCGACACCCATTTTCTTATTCAAGTCGTTGAAGTAGCCAAGAGGACAAAAAAAGAAAAATGGCCAACAAGGGTCTGCAGATCCTGGGCTTCATCCTGGCTCTCGTGGGCGTCATTGGACTAATTATTGGCACAATTTTGCCTCAGTGGAAGATGTCCGCGTATGTCGGCGATAACATCATCACAGCCGTGGCCATGTATGAAGGACTGTGGATGTCCTGCGCCTTCCAGAGCACAGGCCAAATCCAGTGCAAAGTCTATGACTCCATCCTGCAGCTCAACAGTAAGTTACACAATTAGTATACCATTATTATTAATTGGAAATGAATGTTTTAGGAGGTGATTTGTTATAATTAACAGGCAAACTGTTACTTTTTTTTTCTTAGACTCATCTCTGTGTGGTGCAAATTGTAATATAATAGTATTTCTTGCCCGTAAAGTGGATTAAAAGTGTGTGATTTATGCTTTTCGTTTATTTGGAGGACATAGTAGTGACGGTTTACCGCCCCCTTCAAGGCCCTTTGTGATCTGTTACTCGATGACTGTGGCTTCGGTTAACCGGTTTTGTCACATATTAACTTACCTTGTATTCAAACCATAGTGTTAAACGCACTTCCTGTATGTATAGCGTTTATCAGGCCTCCTCTGCTTAATAAATACCCCCCCCCCCCCAAAAAAAAAACAACTCAAACTGATTAATCAATTCTTAAATAGTTTGTGGTTATTGTTGCAGCTTAAGTGTGCATTACTTTTTCACCTAGGTAATGATTATATCCTGTCCCCTCCTCCCGCATGTGTGAATACAGCCCTGTATTCCAAGCCTTGCATTTCACAGGTAGTTGATTAAACCGCACCTGTATGGGCCAGTGTTTAGTCAACATACCTCAGAAGCAGACCAACAAACGGATGCTTTGTTTATGGCCTGTAGGGTAAAGACTGCAACTTCCTGCTCTGTGGGGCCAAAACTATGTACTATTGTAACTGAAATGTCTTTAAAAAAAATCACATTACGTGGTGCTTTTACTTTCACTATTCTAATCTTTTGAGCTCATAATACCCAGATTACATAGGCAGCAGCACTATTTCCCCAGCACAACATTTGATGCATTAGTTAACTGAGAAACACATGAAGAAAAAGGTAGCTATTGTATCTTCCTGTGTGCTATTCTAATGTTAGGAGCTAAAATGGTCAATGGTAGCATGATCTGAAAAAATCTCATGTAGAATGTCTATCACAATCCTCTTTAAACATGAACCCTTTTATTCTCTTGTTCAGAAATACCTCTTCAGAATGTTTATTTTTTTTGGATATATCACAGGACATCAGAACTGCATAAAACAAAGGTCAAGACTATACATTTTTGGAATATTTTTGAACGCCAACAGACATTCTTCCCATTCTAGAGTAGCCTGCATTTCTAAAATGTCCACCTGCTGAAAAGTGGCCTGAGAGGAGCTGAAATTGGGAGTGGCTTCCTTGTAACGAAACCTGGTCCGACCTGTTTCAAACGTGCGTGCATACAAACCCCCCCCCTTCCTCCAGAGTTTCTGTGGTCTTCCGGTTAGAGCCAGTTTCTTTTGGTGTGTTGTTGAAGGGAGTGGCGGTGAGGCACAGCAGACACAAGCTTGTCTGTTCTACATGCACAGAGCTCTTTCGGCAGCATGTGAAATCAAACCTGCTTTAAAAACAAGTGTTATCTTCACAAAAAGTTGCAGAATTGAATTGTGTGACCTTATTTAGCCACTTTTTGATAGTTTTTCGATATTTTTCACAATTAATAATGAACTCTATCCTGTGCTTTTCATCCAGGTGCCCTCCAGGCGACCCGTGCCCTCATGATTGTCAGTATTATAGTAACACTGGCAGGTTTAGGTGTCGCCGTCATGGGAATGAAGTGCACCACCTGTGGAGGAGATGACAAAGTGCGCAAGTCTCGCATTGCTATGGTCGGTGGCATTATCATCCTGGTTGGAGGTAATAAATAAATACATAATAATCTTGTTCGTTTTTCTTTTATCCCTGGATGTGCAACAGTTTGAGCCGTAATGTTCATGTTGTTTACTCTGCTACAGCGTTGTGTTCCATTGTTGCCTGCTCCTGGTACGCCCACGACATCATCCAAGCCTTCTACAACCCTTTCACCCCTGTCAATACCAAGTAAGTTACACACAACACTGTGCTGGATATGTTTGTTTTGTCATTTCTATGAAAACTTGAACTTAGACCAAGTGGAAACCGCCCATGATGGTCACCCATAATAATCGGACCTTCCATTTTGAAGGTTTGAATTTACGTTCTGCAACTGGACGTACTTTGTCGAAATAAATATTAAACACTTTACCATATTTTTTATTGTGAAAATTTACCAAAATCAAGTTATTGTGAGTTTTTTTTTTTTTTAACCACTATAAAATCATGTTTTGTCTTCAAACACTCTTATCTAAACGTGTACATATGCTGTGTAATAACTGAAGCAGAGGCCTCTTTGCATCAGTTTTTGCTCTTTTTAATAACTGGATCTTTCGGTTTCCAGGTACGAATTTGGATCAGCCATCTTCATTGCCTGGGCTGGAGCGTTCCTGGCTGTCGTGGGAGGAGGTATGCTGGCAGCATCCTGCCCCCGAGACAAGTCCACGCCAAAGTATCCCATCTCAAGACCCCCCAGCAGCAAGGAGTATGTTTGAGCGCGACAGGACTCGGCGTTAGAGGCTGAAGGAACACTTGGACACTCATGCTAGTCCAACTCACAGATTGAAACTTTGAAATGCTGTATTCCAGGAGGCTTTTTTTTATTTTTATTTTTATTGTTATTGTTTTTTTATGTTGTATCTTAGTTTCTTCAGGGTTCCCCTGTGATGTTACTGTAATACTACGAGACGCAGTACAAGTTTTAAATATTAGCCATTTACTCGTAAGAATTGTCCCACTGGCCTTGCCTGGAACGGCGGAGTGACGTACTTGCCACTCAAGCTGACACTTGTAAAGCACTAAGTTAAACACCATTTTATTGTTCAATGTGTTCTGTGGTGAATGTTTGACTCGCTGCATTATTGGAGTTCACGTGTTTGAATGCACTGAGCAGAAATCAGACATGGCAGTGGACGACTTGTGAGCCATTTATTTCAGTGGAGGCTTCATGTGTAATAGTTCATCATCCGGCACCTGATTAACAGTTTCTTTCCATGTTTTTGTGACCCATTTACATGAACAACGCTGTAGACTAGTTCATGTTAACCACATGCCGAGTGACGTTTTCATGTATAAACGACCGCTTACTGCCCGCTTTATTGCCAAATATTGTTGTTTTTTTGCGTACATGCAGCATGCAAAAAGTTGTGAACCATTTCTGCATCCGATTACTGTTTGTGTGAATGGGCTTGGCTTCTGATCATGTTTTTTTATTTACAGTAGCTGTTGCTGCACGTTTCGTTTTTAAAAACTTTTTAATGTGTGATGTGCAGAGTTATTGTTGTACATAAAATAAAAGTGAAAAATATATTGTTTCTGGGTTCTGGACTTTTTTTTTTAATACAAAAGTGGTTCATCTTAGAATGAAGTTTAATGTTGGCTGCCCAATTTAAATATTAATCAGTTCAAAGAGTGGAAATTTGAGTTTTATACTAGTCCAAGTAAAGAATACAAGTTAAAAACAAAAGGGTAAAGACGTAGTATACGAAGGATGAAATATACATACTAATAAAGTATATGTGCAATATGTTAAGTAAAGTACGAGACTAAAAAATCTTGTTCACTTAACTGGGTGTTACTAAAAGGACAAAAGTCAATTTAGATTCAATTAAATTACAGTCCAATGAAATAATACAATCCCATAGGTAATCAACAATTAAAACAGTTTTAGAATCTAAACAAGTATGTCACTCAATCAGTACTTAGCAGTGTTTCAGTTACTATTGTGGGTGGTTGTGTCATTATTTTGTTCGCTTTTTTAAAGATAGGTTGTAAATCACATAATCAGCACTGACTGAGCTTTGTGCGCCCCCTGCTGGCCCCTGGCACTGAACCAGCTCACAGGCATATGCACTAATAAAGAATGAATGTTTATGTTCATGTGTCACACTATCTTCCAGTTAAACAGCTTTTTTCCTCCCTGGAAACCTATGTTTGTAAACTGCTCACTCCTCCACACCAAATTCCATAGAGAAAATGTGCGTTTTTATCTTGCAGTGTGGGTCACGTGGTCTACTGCTGCCTTTTTTTTTGGTAACTTTGTGTCACTGAGGTTAACGGAACAAAGGATTTCATATACTGAAGTCACAAAGTAACACATTTGAACTTCCTGATGGAGGAAGCAGTTGATCGACAACTATGTGACGATGATGTAAAATCACTGCTTTTCTTCATGGAATTTGGTGAAAGGGAGCGAGTGATTTACAAAGCAACACAAACTCTAGTTTCCAGTCAGACAAGGTGAGATAAAGTGTTGGATATATTCATAAAATATTGTAAACTGTGCAGGGATCATTCCACACACACACAAAAACTGAGTGAATATTTTTGGCAGATCCTTTACAAACAGAGGTGATTAATCGGGGAGTGGCCTGCAAGGTGCAAGTGATGATGAAAGTGTAACAGGAAGTGGGAGTGAGACCAATTGAACACACAGTTGATACACTAGTTAAAAGCGTGTGTGTGTGTGTATTTCCATGTAAATGTTTGAAATGTCTAAAAGTGGGAGTATCGGGTGATCATGTTTGTTAAGGGTTAGTAATTCACTAACGTCCCACATTTATGACTTCACTGGCAAAAGAAAAAAAAAGAGAAAATCCAAGGACATACTTGAACAATTTAAAAAAAACAATCAAATGTCTCTGCCGTGAATGCCACATGGCTTCAGAGGTTGGACACATGTATTTTTGTGTAACTTCTAGTTTGTTTTTACGTCCCTTATTACCAATTACCTGCTTACCTGTGCAAAGTGAACATGGTAGCGTACGAGAATGAAAGGCTGTCATCAGTGCGCATTAAATGTTTAGTTAAAACATTAACAGATGCTAATTGCATTTAATGTTAATTAACACACCCTTAAAATGTCACTGACTGTATCACAAACGAGAAACACCAACATATCCACATTATATGTTTTATTTAATCACCCTTGGAAGAGTCCATCCAAACCCAACGCATAATCAAGTCTGACAAACCCGTTTCATGTCAACATGGAATGATGTTGGGTGAAGCACAGACACACTTCACCCAACTTAAAACAAATATGACATAATGTGCCGATTCAGTTAACTTCGATGACAAGAGGGCTTTTACTTTTGGACGATACATGCAACGAAGTTGTGCAAAGTTTTAGGCGACTCATAAAATTAACTTGTTTGCAAATTCTTTCATTCAGTCACTCAAGTTTTTACCCCGTCAGCCTATTGGACATCAGCTGCGAGATGCTGCACTTTCAGCATCAATGAACGGGAAAATGCTTTCTTATTTGTCCTTATTCCGTCATGTAATGGACCGATGCATGTTTTTATTGTTTTATTGTCCGTGCATACAAATGCTCCTGAAAATGTGGCCACAATTTTATTTACACATTTACAAAGCTTCAGATTTTGAAAGTTGGTTCTCATTGGATGGATTTCTCTGCCCCTGTGAGAGTTAACCGTCACCATCCACACCACTGCTGATCCCGTCTTTTCATACAGGACGCAGCTTGAGCTTGGATTAGACGGAATAGATTCATGACAAGTGGAAGGGATTTGAGTTTGGCTTTTTGAGGGTTTTACGAGGTGCTATGGATATAAAGAAGTCATAAAAAGAGACGATAAAACTAATGGCGTTTATTCGGGCTGTTATTTAGTTTCCTTCAGTGCCTGTCTCCACTTCCACAGCTCAGCAACATTCTGAAAGAAAATACAGGAGGTAAACAGGAAGATCTAACAGAAAACACATCTGCTCTTTCTGCATGTATGTTGCTTTTTTAAGTAATTTTCTTCCACGTTAAAAAGGAATCAATTGACTTCTTTTTCTCTCTATACTGTACCTTGGCATCTGAGACTTTATATCCGTTCTTCACAAAGTTCTCAAACTTAGGCTGGAGTTTAGGTAATGTCACTCCCTGTAAAAGAAACAAATTATTCGTCATTATTATGAAATTAGCAAATTAAAACTGTTCACACAGGAGGAGGAGTAATAAAACTTTAAAACCACATACCTTCTTCACTGCCTCCATTAACTTGGCTTTAATCTCAGGAAGTGTTAGGTTTGCTTTGGGAGTAGGTGGGGTTTTGGGGGACTTCTCGCCTTTGCCTTTAGTCTTTTCATATTAGGAAGATGAAAATGGTGAATACATGGAACATTTATTGACTTCCTAAAAAATGGAAACTTTATGCAAACTAACAGTTACCTGCTTTGCTGGCGTGCTGGGTTTTGAACTCTTGCCGTTCTGAGCGGCTGACTGTTTGGTTGGCGTTGGTTTGGCCTTTATAAAACAAAACGTCAGAGACAATAAGGTACAGTGGGACATTCGGCTACTGCAGGCAAGAGCGACTGTAAATCCTGTTCATTACCTTAACGGGTGATTCTTCCTCCTCGCTCTCCTCCTCATCATCATCGTCGTCCCTGAAAGAATAGAATCAAGAATTGGAACCATAGGTTTATGAAGGGGTTTCGATCAACATTCAATTTACAAAGCAAGATCGCGACACCCCTAATATCCAGGTATTTAAACGCAGATCTGACTGCTGGAGACGATAAGCAGCAATGGTAAGAGGGGAAACACCTTTCCTCAAGTTTGATTTGTAAAGCCGTGGCACATGTTTCAATAAATTAATGAAAATTACTGTTCACATGCTTTTTTCCCCCAGTGGGAGTGTGAAGAAGTTATGACACCTAGTGGCCGAATGGCATATTGCAACCAACAGAACAACATTTTCTCTAAAACGGGAAAAGGTCAGAACTCATGTGTTATGAAGCCGGACACTCACTCATCATCGTCATCATCGTCGTCGTCATCCACGTCCATTTTCATTTTTTTCTGGAAGGAGATAAAGTGTGGTCATTTCAACTGTGATGCAAAGACACTTTATGAACAAGATAGATCACACATGAACAGAGCTGAAACAAACCAGAGATTTAAGTGCAGGAGAGGACGCAGGTCTTTTCTTTGATGCCGTCACACCCTCTCCCTCCTCTTCTTCCTCCTCCTCATCATCTTCATCAAAAGACTGATCAGCGTCCATCACTTTAAAAGCAAATCAAAAATCTTAAGACTCTTCCTCCACTAATAGTGGATATTTTTTGATGCGACGCTCTGGTTTTGTGCGCTCCGAAAAATACTCACTGACGAGGTGTTGTCCACTGATATGGATTGGCCCTGGACCAGAACCAGCCTTCAGACGGAAAACTGCAGGCGGTGTGATTGTGAAACTTCCGAGACAAACCTGTGTCGAGAGTTAAGTGAGTTACCTCTCGAGTGACCGTTAACGTGTCTCACATTTATCAGCACGTCGAGAAGATCACGTCTACTCACACTTGGCAGGGTCGAAGGTTTAAGCGAGACCAGGACTGCTGTGACTTTCTGACCCTCTGCGTCATGTCCTTCCACTTCCACTGTGTGGAGTACATCTTTTGTGGTGGAGTCCACACAGGCCTACAGATAAATATCAACGTTCACAATGAATCCTTTTTGCATTATGGGCCAAAGAATTTAAATATTTGTTAAAACCTTCTGCAAATGCAATCTGCATATATAAACGCTGTATGGTGCACATGCGATGGGATAAGTTTAAGCCACATGCCAAATAAATAAAAATGCTCCTTGAAAAAAAATAAAAAAAATCTCTTTCCTGCATGACAATAATATACAGTAATTAATCCAAAAAATACAATTTTAAAAGAAATAAAATTGGAACAAACATGAAATAAAAATTGTATCTGTGAAAATGAATGATTAATTGGGTTTGAACAATTTTCTCAATATTTCACATAATTAACACAGCTTGTTGATATGACAATTAAATAATCTTATATTTTATTATCAATATTTACAACTTCAGGCTTCCATATGTCCAAAAGTGACTGACAGTAATGGAAAATAAGTCTGTATAAAAAAAAACTATAGTGTGTGAACTATGAACCAGCTTGTTCCCGCCTCCTCAGCACACGCTGAACAATAATAATCTAACACACCAAGAGAGGCGGGGCTTACGGCAGAACAGCCAATCAAAAACTGCAGAAAAAGTGTGGGCGTTGAAACCTCTCACTGGGAAAAGTGTGGGTATTGAAAGTGTGTGTGGGCTCTTGTATTGTCATTTTAATGCAAAATGATTTATATCGCTACAAGCGATATTGTCCTGTGTTATATCTTGTTTAGAAATATATCGATATATATTAAAATATCGCCCAGTCCTACTACAAACACATCTATAGCTAGTGAATTTTGAAGTGACAGCTCAATGGACCGGAAGTTGTCACAGGCTTGGAGTCGCTGTCCGCCTGGAACAAGATCCCCGTCGACACCCGAAAAATAATAAAATAATTATAAGTATCCAACTTTTATAATCTGACACGCTTTAGATATTTACAATTATGATGTCGGATGTCAACTGGGAAAAATCGGGTCCATTGAGCCGTCGTTCCAAAACTCAGTAGCCAGTCAGCAGCACCCGCAATTATTATTGCGGATGGGACTTAATATTAATATTGTATTTTTCTATAAAATACAATATTTTTATATATTATATTATAGAATAGATTTTACTTGCTTCTTAAAAAGTGATGGCTTCATGAAAAGTGTCATTTGAACAATTAGATCGGACACAAATCTAATTCCATAGTTAAATTCTCGATTCCACCTTTGCTTTCAAAAGTCGAGATCATGAAGTGGTTTCGATCAGCGACACCGCTAATACCCAAGTATTTAAACACTGCTGCTGATAAAGTAAGAACGGTACGTCTGACTGCTGGAGACAAGCAGCAATGGTAAGGGTGGGAAACACGGGCAGTTAGTCAGGTGCAGAGAGGTAGGAGTATTTTGAGGTATATTTTAGGATTTTCAAAAGATAAAGCCTATGTTTAAAAAAAGCTGCAGGCGAGCATTTGACCTAATGTGAAGGACAGAAAGTTACACTGCTCCCTGTATAATGTGTTAATTGAATTAACGTTTCTGTTCATGCCCATCACCATTGCTTACCATCCTGAGATCTAGCTGATGCTCAAAGTCGTCATCCTCGGGATTGAACTCCACGTCTTTTCCGGCCTCCAACACGCAGCCTGGAACAAAGAGTTAAAATGTTAATAAGCTAATCTAATAACACAAATGTTGCCTCTGTTTGCAAGACACAAGACATTTGAAGACATCAAATATTGATCTACATTTTATGGACCAACCACTCAATTCATTTCCAGAATAATTGACAGATTGATCGATGAAAAGCAATTATAAGAAGAATTAAGAATTTATTATTATTTGGTCAGTTATTACATGTTTGTTGGGAACAAATGTTTTTCTTATTTTGCGAATGGGGACAAAACAAAATCTTTGAGGATGTCTTTCGTTTGAGGTTTGGTAAAAGGTATTTGACAAGTCTTTCTGGACCAAACAACTGACTAATCAGGAAAAATAACAGGCAGGTTCATCTCGAATATAAAGAAAAAAAAAATAATACGTAAAAAATAACTTCTGATATTTACTGACATCGTCGTGAGACAAATTTTAAAGTGAGACTATAAAATCAGAGAAGACTCAGCGTGGTCCACGTGAGTTTCCAGCCACGATGATTTTTTTTTGTAACGTGTGGCTCAAACAATGTACACGCAGTTAAACCCACTGATGCGTCAGCGTTTGCACATTCTGATGTTAAAATCATGTGGAGTTAGATCAGGATTAAATAAATCAGAGCCGTTAACAAACCGCAGGCGGCGCCATGTTGATATCAAACACGTGTGCGACCACGCTGTTCAGCGGCAAACACACTACTACATTAACATTCAAGCATTTAGCAGACACTTTTATTCAAAGCGACTTACAAAAAGATATACGCTACATAGAAGAAGTCCCGGGGGAAAAATTCACTAGATAGGAACAATGGACTGACAAGAAGGTGCGCGTGCAGATGGGGGTAAAGTGCTAGGACAGAAGATGCTCTTGGAAGAGCTGGGTCTTCTACTACAACCTCCTCCAGCAATTTTACATTCCACTCTCACTAACAACACAACATTTAACACTTATTACTTTTATTTTTATTTTAATGCGCCCACTTAAGCGTCACCCTCCATTTTGAGGAGGAGACGCGGCTACATGACTTAGTTTCCTCGAAATTGCTGTGCTAACTCATGAAGACGGAGACTTTGTCCGAGATTTATATCACAGAAAAAAACACGCGTGACTTTATCTCACCGTAAAGAAACGTCTGTGGTGCCATTGTTTCCTCGTCCATGCTGTCCATTGTGGATGTTAAAGAGCTATAGGTCTGCGGTGGAAGACTGACAAACTACAACTAAGGGACGTACCACACGTGGCTCAGCAGCAGTCGCCTCGTGTCTTCTTCTGCTAGAACAAAGAAAAAGAGCGGCACAGCGACACCCCACGGTACGGCGGTGCAGAGCAGGGTCTTTTTCTTTTTTGAGGTCTTTATGGCGGTTGGCAAACAACGATTTGGTGCTTTACCGCCACCATCTGGTATGGAGTGTGGATCAAAATGGAATTGTAATGTAAATTATTATTATTTACTATTATTATTATTACAATAATAATTATAATCAGAATCAGAATACTTTTATTATCCCAAAGAAAATTGTTTGTTCATCGTTACAGTTGCTCCATATCAGACTCAAAAGTACCAGTTTTTTTAAAGAGCACACAAGTTAAAAATTAAAAATTTTAAAAAGAAATTAAGAAATTAAAAAAGTTTATAATATAATAATAATATATGTACGTATGTTTACACTAAATATCAGCAACTATAGCTTACATATCAACATAATGTGGGATGTGTAACACAGGGTGATTTAAAACAAACATGTTCCCAGTTTATAGAAATATTCACGCCATGTGTGAGTCACTGTTTTCGCTTGTTGTGGGTTTGTACACTGATAGATTTGACAGTATTGATAGTTTGTTTTTTATTCTGTTAAATGCACTATGATGGGCCTGCCAAATATGATCAAAACATTTCATTTCTAAAGGCAAATATTTTATTCCACCCAGTCATAAAGCCATGGACACACATCCTGAAAGGAATTAAAATAAAAAAACACCACACCATTTAAAAATGTAAATATTTATTGTATGGCTTAACTTCTTGTTTTTTACTGCTTGTGACATAAAACAGCTCTGCTCTAAACCACGATGGATGTATCACACAGCAAAGAGCAGCTCCAAAAACATTTATAATTTATAATATTTTAGTGTCTAAAACTACTTTGTAGCCCAGTGAGATTTCTGTTATGCTGCTTTTAAACACATCATGACTCACAGACAATCCATCTGTAGGAGGCAACATTTCCTGTTTGTACATCAGTGTGACAACATGGATTTGGTTTGGACGGAGGAAACAGTGCCACATGTTCACATGTACAGATGGAGCCGTCATCAGGAACTGGATTTCATCCAGATTTTTTAGGCAGTAACCACCATCCTACTGTGTTCTCAGGAGAGCGCTTCCGTTGCTATTTTGTCAATAAATGATCACGTGTGCAAAACGAGAACATTTGTTTTTCCCCTGTTGACTTCAAAATGATTTCACATGTTTAATTTCATCTCAAAATGTACTCACATTTATATCACAATACTTTTTTTTTCTGACACACTGATTGGACCACAAGACGCAAGACACCAGGTAAAAATACAGTATAAAGGAACTTTATAAAGCCACTTCTTTCTTTTCACAAAAACATCAAACAAAACAGAAAGACTTGGCCACAAAAACACAGTATAAGACCCACAAAATGTGCTGTTTCAAATTTCTTTAACTGTACACCGAGAGACACCGAACAACAAGAAACAAATTGACTTCGCAGGCAAGCAACAGCCAGGTCAAAATTGGTGTGTGACGCATCATGAGATGACTATAGAAATCCTTATGGCCAAATTCCCATAGCAACCTTTGGAGTTAAAGCCAAAAAGCACTTACCAACATGCAATTATGCTGCTTACTGATCAGGAGCAGCTTTGCAGTGCCGGAGCATCTTCATCTTTAACAAGTCAAGCTTCAGTCCGTGAGAGAGAACTGAGGGTGGTGTGTTGGGTCCCAGTCACTTTGTATTCTGTGGTGAAAACGCCATAACGACGCTAAACAGCATTCCAGTCCAGTGCCTTCAGTGGAGTCTCTGTGGGTTTGGCTGTATCCTGACGCCAGCTGGATGAGATGGGAGTAGAAGGATGGACTGGACTGGACTAGACTGGACTGGACTGGATGTATTATACGCATCCGCACACATGCACCAACAGCGAGTTGTCTCATTTGCCAAGTCTTTGTCTCCATCGTTTCTACTTGCCCTACATGACATTTTCAAACAGCTGCATGGATCTCATCATGGTTTCATCCTGGGGACAGAAGAGACAAATAGACACGGAGAATTATAACATACTGAGTGTTGTATGAGGCACTGACACCCTAGACAACCTAGTGCAGGGGGTGAGTCAGTGAAACCATAACTACCCCTTTAATGCATACTCAACCGTGTGTAGTAAGACTGCAGCTTTCAGTTAAACTTTATTTGTCTTTGACTTGTTCATATAAACTTGTTATATATGAACTTGTTATATTCACTATGTATTATAATCATTGTGTATCATAGATATATTTTGATAAATTGGTAGCATGTGGTTAATTATTCCCATTATCCTCCTATTACTGAAGAAATGAAGATGATTATACATGTAGAAGTGGAAGTTACCTCCTGACAGGCTATAACAAACTCCTCTAAAGTCACCACTCCATCTTTGTTTTTGTCCATTTTCTGCAAAAAAAACAAACAAAAAAGAGAGAGAGAAGAAACACAGAACATGACATGAGTCAGTGTCAAATGTCTGTAGGAAACTGTATGGACCACAGGGATTTTGATGGACAGTCACATAAAATTGAATCAGTCTGTATCTGAAAACACGTACAAAAAGTCTCAATAAAAATAGTTGAATTTGGGAAGCTAGCGAGTGTGAGAGATGTTAAAGTCGAAGTGTTTAAGTAGCCGTGGTCACATGATGACTTGGAAACGAATCAACGCTCACTGTTAACAAAAGCAATGCATTTAATGAATTAAGAGGGACAGTCCAGGTTCTTCAAAGTACTGACACACAGTCTGTGCTGACACAACCCTTTCCTACTTGAAAGTGAAATTTGTAAACCGCTCACTCGCCACAAAAAAAGCCCATGCAGGAAATCTGTTAGTGTGTTTTTTTAGATCACAGCACAAGAGTTGTTTATCCCCTGGTGCCTATAAAAGTGTTATTTTGTGACTTTGATAAGTTTGAGTCACATAGATGAATCCAAACGAGGGCAGCAGTAGATCAGCAGCTCCCCATGAGCTAAAAATACTCATTTTCTTAATGGACTTCAAACAAATAAGATTACAAATAGAAAACCTAAAGGAAAAAAATGTGACGTCAACACCTAATAAAATGCCGAACATGTTATTCAGATCCCATAAATGCAAGCAGGTGTAGATTTTACGCTTAGACTAGTGCTCATTAAATATTTACTCTAGTCATCTACCCGATGGTGATGAAATGTATTTTAAGATGCACTAATGTTACAAACAGACTTTCAACCCACCCGTGGGGTGATCGCCAAGCGAGGGGGATCTTTCTTGTAATAATAATGACATAATATCATTATACAATTTCCACATTATATACAATTTTTTTTTGTTGCTTTGACGAATACCGTTTTTGTCAAGTAATGCCGAAAATATTATATTTGACTCAGTAATCACGTAGCACGAATCTCCTATAATCCAGTTGGCATAATCCATCACTATGTTATATATATATATATATAATAATATTTTATATATGTATATATATACATATACATGTATATGTATATGTATATGTATATGTATATGTATATATATATATATATATATTTATATATATACATATACATACATATATACATATACATATACATGTATATATATATATATATATATATATATATCCTTTATGACACATTAGTTTTGTGTGTGGTAGGAAAATTATACATGAAAGGTAAGAGGTCTGAGAACCAAACAAGGAGCTGGACTAACTGTGACTGTAAAAAGTCAATTTGAATGGAAGCCAATGGGAAAATTAGCTTCCACAAATCACTGATTTATAACGTCAATAAACATTTTCCTGAGTGAATGATCTCAGTGGTTTGATGATTGTGTAATTGGGTAAATGATGTTCTCATAGAGGAAAATAAATAGGTGCAAATATAGGTCAAATCTCAAGGCTTCAAAACAGGAGTTCAGATTATTATAGGTGACATCTCAACCAGATGCAACTGTGCTGATCATATGTTCAACATAGCTTTTATGTTAACTGTATGTTTAACCTGGAAAAAGGCATCCACATGCTGCTGTGGGACATCCCCCTTCAGTGCAGGGTAGGTGTACTTTCCCATCATGTCATAAATGGCCCTCACGATCTCAGTCATTTCCTGCAAGAGTACAAAGTATGTATATCACCACAGCTCAAGGACAAACACTGATACAGAGACTCATAACAGTGAAAGCACAGTCGCAGTCTCACTTCTCTGTTTATGTATCCGTCTCTGTTAATGTCATACAAGTGAAACGTCCACTCCAGCTTTTCCCTCAGTGTCCCCCGCAGCAGTATAGACATCCCCATGACAAAGTCCTGGCAGCAACAGGTAAAGGACAGAGGAACAGGGTCAGATTCTGAGAGCATCATAGCAGGAAGAAGCAAAGAATATATTATATATTGCATAATATTACAATTATAATAGATTTGTATTACCTTAAACTTAATGGCGCCATTGTTTGATGTGTCAAATGCGTTGAAAAGGTAATGTGCATACATGCTGGCATCTGAAACACACATAAATAAATGTGTAAGAGAATTTGAAAGGAGAAATGGGCATGGAGATATTCAGAAATAGTGCACGTTACCTCCATGAGGGAAGAACTGGGAGTAAATTTGTTTAAATGTCTCCTCATTTACGACTCCACTCGGACATTCCTGTGAAAGAGGAGAATAAGTGAGGTTACTCACTGATTTCTTACTTCAGGTCACTCAAACCCTTATTATAGATTAAGACTTGACACTTCAATTATAGTTTCGTGAAGTGTGGGTGTATGAACCTCTGCCCGGGGGAACTCAACAAGACTTCAGTTTGTCAATTTGATGCTTTATATCACTGTGCAGACAGCATTTTTTTGTACTCGTAACTGAAGTTAGTAAATCTCTCACTCTCCTGCACCAAAAACAGTGATTTTAGCTCTCAACTCCTGTGTGCATTTATGGACTTTCTCTATGGGCTTTGGTGCAGGGGAGTGAATGGTTTATAAAGTCACACAAACTATTGTCTCTAGTCAGAAACAGCCATCTGGGCATGGGGTGGTTTGGCCTCTATCCGTGGCTCTGTCATCTTCTGACCCCTTGGACTGACCCCAGGTGGGGGGCTCCCACCTCACACTCCTCTGTCTGGTCTTCTGCAAGGTGGATGCGTGGCTATCCCTGGAGCTGGTGGCTGCAGGTCTCTACTGCCTTGGGCAACTGGTGGGCACGGCCCACTGTGAGGAGATGGCTCTCGCTCTCTCTCTCCCTGTCTCTCTTTCTGTCCCTCTCTCCCGCTCACTCCTCCGTCTTTCCTTCCACTTGTCTGTGCACTCCCCATCACCCTGTCCAGTCCGGTGACCCACATCACAGAGTCAGAAAATGAATAAATAAGAATTATGGTCCACAATACATATCCTAGATACTGGGAGAGGTAAAAAAAAAAGAAAGAAAAACCTCTTTTCCTTTTGTCCCCTCTGGCAGTCATGTTTTCAGTGAGAATAAGCATCGATCAAAATCAAATATAACATAGAGTGATAAAATTTATAGTTGTCTGAGGAGGAATCCTAGTAATATTTATGATCCTTTGATTTTCTCCCTCATCCTTCACCCTTGTTTTTTTGGAGAAATGGCATCACATAAACATACTCAACTTCCTCAAGACTCAAAAGTTAGCCACGGAACTGCTGAACCAATGAAATGCGTTTTTTTATATATATAAGTAATAACAAAAAGAGGAAAGATGAAATATTAACCGAGTCAAAAACAAAAACAATACGACGGCTGTCGTCACACCGAGTTTATGAACAAATACCTGCAAAACTGTATCGTGTTATGCCTGAACCAATTAAGCTTATGCGAATAAAAAGTGGAAAAAAAAAAAGTTTGGGATTACATTCTTGAAACCACGATAGAGGATCTGCAGCTCCTGTTTGGTGAAGTTAGTTTGGGCTTCCAGAAGCTCGAGGCCCTCGGGTCTGTGACACACTATCGTCAACTCCAGCTCATCGTCCAGCTTGTCTGCAGGAAAGAGAAGAAGAGAGAAGGACGTCAGGACGTTTACGATCCCTGTTTAACACACAGCCTATCCGATCTTTCGAGATATGAAAGATGTAATGTGCGGGACAGAGCGTCAGCAAGGCAGCTAGAACGTTAAGTCAGCAGCAGAAGCGAGGGAAGCTGCGGGGCCAAAATAGATTAAATAGAGAGAGGAAATGATGGGATTAAAGCTGCAGTGGACAGATCAATGGGGGAAAAGAAACAGCTGACAGTTGAGTTTCATGTGCACATGTACAGGAAGTACTAGGGTTGCACATTTGTACATTTTTCCTTAACAGTTGTGGAATGAGTTAATAAACGGGAGTGAATTAACCGATTGTAAACAATAAATTATAGAAAGTCTTTGTTTACATTCTTTCAATTCTAAACATTCTATATTAGCAGACAAAAAGTTATGCGAGCCTATAAACTTTTGGTTGATTGGTTTGCCCTTAACTAGTATAAATTGTACACCATAAGGTCCCATAATTCATAAATAATAATAATAATCTTAATCTGTAGAACACTGTAGGGGTTTAAGGCTACATTTAATTGAACAATTGCTCTTATTTAGTCATTAATAGCTGTCCCTCTATCCTGTATTCAAAGTAAACACTTGATTAATTACGAACAGCTAATCAATGACATATGAATCAATCTCATTATTGGAGTTACACTTATTATATTATTGTAGTGGAACAGCCATTAGGAGGCGCCTGAACTGACCTGTGATCAGAAGGTTAAAACCTTCCATTACACTACATTTAGTTGTGTTAAGGGGCTTTATTAATGGAAATATGACACTGGTTTTTGAAGACCGTAAGGTGGTTAATGATGTGAAGGTTCTCATTTTGCTGCGGGCAAGGATTTGTCACTGTGACCGACTTTAGCTACTGGGCAACAGTAATGGCACTTTTCCATATACAGTTCTAGCACTACTTGGCTGGACTCAACTCGGTTTGGGTATCAGGCACATTTTTCATTAATTCATACTGGAGTATCTCCTCAACATGGGCAGAGTCTTCATAGCACAGCTGCACGGCTTTGCACGACTCACTGGATCCTCTCATCCGCCACCAAACACAAATGCTTCAAAACCAACACATTTTGCACAACAATTCATTGTGAAAAACATACCGTTGTACAAATGATGCACAACAAATCCTTTGTGCTACAGCTTATGTTGGTGAAAAATAAAATCTTTACTGCTTTTTTTTTTTTTGCTTGACTAATAGAGCATTTTCTCCCTGTCCATCACAGACAATCTATGATTTGTTGTTTTTTTTGACAGCATTTTGAATTCTGCCCTCATGTAAAGTATTGCAATCTGTAGACATCCAATTTGAAAGTAAATAAGAGATTTATCTTTGTGTCAAATTTGTGTTCTGGCTTCAACTATCAGAGCTACAGCAGTGTTCGTCACATGTCCCCATGGCTACATATTGGTTGTAGGCCATATAACTCAGACTGATACTATAATACACCATAGCCATTATACTGTAATTAGCAAAGTCTAATCTGTGAATCATTTCATCTCTGCTATATCCTCCTCTGCGCTCCTGTTGCTATCTCCTGGACAGCTGTTGCCATGACGAGGAAAGTGAAATTGATAATAGACTTTCTTTAGTGAGAATAAAAGCCTTTCATCATATGTTGGGGGGGGGGAGAGGTGCCATTTCTCACGGATGCTTACAGTGTGATCACACAGATGGAATCAAGTGAAGGTGAGGAACAAGAAGGAGTTTGAGGTGTTGATGAGAGGAGGGAGGGGTGAGAGAGAAGGTGAGAGTGTGACGAGAAAAAAAAAGAGATGGAGCAGGAGCGCACAGTATGTTTGACGCTCGTAAAAAAACATGTTAAACAATTGATCTCAGAGGTAAAAAAAATGAATTTTACTAGCTACATTAGGATGACAACGATCAGTTAAGTGATCACATATGCAATTAGGTTTGTGTCAATGTCATCAAACGACACTTTTTGAGTTAGGCAAACAAAATCAATATACACCAATTTCAAACCAAATATTGATTTAATCATTCAAAATGATTGTATTTCATTTGTTTGACTTGGGGCAAAGAACACGTTTGTATTTTCAAACAAACAAAATGTTCGAAACAAAACAAAAATTTAGAGTTGTTAATGGTTAATTGATTATCAGAGAACGGTCAATAAGCATGAAAGTAATCAACAGTGATCAGCTAATCATCAGTTTAAGGTTGGTTATGGAGTCCGTATAAATCAAATGTCACGTTTAAGATCATTGCTATTTAACTAATCATTCGTTAATCATTAACTACAGTATATAAGAATGTGCAATATAGAGTGTAGTATAGCCTATTTTCAGCACAACTTAGGCCAAAAATTTTAAATTTTTGTCTATTTTTGTGACTTCTGCACAATTATTGCTACTTTATGACACCACTGAAAAATGCGATTTAAAATGAATCATAACTTTGACTCAACAGCACGTAGACACCCCCAGGATGTCCATATAAGGAGTTGTTTATTATACCCACGGCAAATTACCATGGGTGCACCTGCGGCACAGATCCGTGCCATGTGAGCACCAAGCACTTTATGATTAGCATGCTCTATAAGCCTTACATGAGCACAGTTTACCATTAACTTTATAATAATAGTTAATACATGCTTAATTACAGTTCAGCAATGCTTATTCTGAATAACGTCATAAACTGCAATAACAATAATAAATGGTTGGTTTAAAACATCAATGACCTGTTAGTAAATATTTATAACAGCATGAGGTAATGTTAATTAATGCATTGTAAAGTGTAACTACTTATATATATATAGATATTTTTGTGATATTTAATGTGCTTTGATCCAACATTTATTATTTATTTTCTCGTTGACCCTTCCCCCAGTTGCGTTTAAGAACCTGTTTTCCTTTAAAAACGTGGACGAGTGAAAACAGACAGTTCTCATTGCCCTCACCTTGTAAGCGTGTCAGAGAGAGTAATCGCTTTCTTTGCTGCCTCGGCAACTATATTTCTCTCTCTCTCATGCTGCCAGACGTTCATCCTTCATCTTGGCTTGAGTGTTGCTTGCTCGCTCGCTCTTTTATCCCCCCCCCCCCACACAACCTAGTTTCCATGACAACAGGCTTCTCAAGCATACAGCCGGGGAGGTATGATATGTGAGCTGCGTTTTAATTCACGAGCACAAGCCTGAACCCTCCTTCACTCCTTGTTTCTCACTTGTTACGGCTCACTCATATACACACACAAAACAACAACAAAAAAGCAGCACACACACACACAAGGACAAAGCCAGGGACAGTGGTTTTGCTCTCTAGTTCTCAAGGACATCTGTGCTCCACTGTAATCTCCCCTTCAGGACCCAGTGCACGTGTGTTATACCTCACACCTACGTACTGTACAAGTGGGGGAGGACTTGTATCACTGGATCCTTCACTGCTGCTTTCCATGACAACAACAACAGCTGTTCTTTCCCCCCCCCCCCTCCATATTTCCCATAAAAGTGTCAATTGCGATACACATTTCCATGGAATTTAGTACCAAACGATGACATGCACGTTATTGCTGCTTTCTGTGCAACACGTAGAAAATAAGAAAAACCAACACACACTATGAACATGGTCTCCCTCTTTTCACAGTTTAGTCTTTCTGTTGCTCTTGTCTCCGTCTCTGTTGACGTACCTCTGGATGGTCTTCTCTGCTTGGTCTGCATGGTCAAAGTGCCCACCACTGCACCCATGTCGTCGCCGTGGAAACCAGCCTGGTCAAACAACTCGCAGAGTAATAGTCATCTACTGATGCCAGGATTCTGCTCCCCCCTGTTGTTCTGTCTTCTTGTGCCGCCGCAGCTCTTGATCTTAAAGACCCTGCTGGGTCTTCTCCCTGCTCTCAGGTTCTGCCACTTATTTAAGGACTCCTCTCCAATTCCAGCTCATTTGTCTTTGGATTTCTGATCGTTCTCCGAGCTGCTCCCGCCTTCCTGCGCCACTCCCTCTCTACCGTGGCTCGCTCTACACTCAGCTGTCAGCCTTTTCCCCCCTTCTTTCTTGCTCTCCCTGTCTGCCCATGCCCTCATGTTATTGAGAGATGCTGCAGTAATAACACAAGCGGCGATAGTGAACAGTGGCATTTAAAGCTGGCACATCTCACTGCTCGTTACTCTTGTTTTCATCTTCTAACCATAGTGTGAATCAAAAAGCAAAAATGTCACGGGGACTAACTTTATGTCCGCGTAAGGAAGACAACTCACCCTAATGTGAGTGTGTAAACAGATTTCGGTCCCCACAGGTCCAGAAAAGGTCAAAAATAAACACACACACTTGTTGAGGATGTAAGTGATGTTACAGATGTGAGTGAATGGGCGAGTAAAACAGCTGTGAGGGCTATATAAATACAAACTATTTACCATACTGAGTGTAAATATAACAATACTATTTGTTGTTGCAGCCATGTGTGTGGTCTTTTCTGGACCTTGTCAGGACCGGTAGTCCTCGTGGAGACCAGAGGAGACCAGGATCTGGTCAAGTTAGGGCTAAGATTGGAATTGAGGTTAAGGTTAGGCACTTAACTGGTTAGGGTTATGGTCTCCATTTTTAGTGTAGCATTACAGCATATGTGCGACTGTGTTTTGAGTCGTTTTTGGAGGTCTAGAAACATTTCTCTGAAACAATCCCACGTTTACGGCGAAACCCTTTTCGAAGCGACAAAGACGGTTTCGCTCCGTTTCCGTGTGCCTTGTCAGTGCAAGTCCTTATAAGGACAGCTGCGCAAACACCGCTTGACCTTGCTCTCTCCGAATGTGACCGACACAAAAATCATTGCGGAACAAACAAGAACATTAGAGTGTTTAATGGTTTAGAAGAAAATTCATGTTATCGTGTCAATGTCAGATCACTGGACTGTGTGCGGGAAGTGTGGGAAGTGAGTCATGTTTATTTCCCAGTGAGTACTTAGATCAATTATTATTCAAAAAAGTGTTCAGTTGGTGTTTATATATTTTTTTCTTCTCCTAATTAAACATTAGTCACTGTCTTACAATCAGTTGATTACCAAAAACAACAGATAGGGCACTCTTATAAAGCGGTAGCTCGAGTAAAGCCATGTAGCGGAAAACCAAAAAAAAAAGTATTTTTAAATATTTCACTGGCTGCAAACCAGAAATGTGAATGCTCTCTCTCTCCCTCTGTGTGTGTATAAATGTGACGGCTTCAGAAAAACCTCTCCTGGTTTAAAAAATGTATGCACCAGCATTTTTCCTTTATTTTAAACAGTGACCTGTTATAAGAGCAGCAAGAGGAAAGGTGCACACATTTGCAACAATTAGAAAATGTCTGATTAATGTCAGCAAGAGGATAAATTAGTCTATTATTAATTAAATATTTATTCCCTCATATTCTGTAATAGAGAGTACGTCACTGTAGAGCAGAGGTCTCAAACTCGTGGCCCAGTGAACCTCATGTGGAGGATAAAGCAGTAAGTAAATGAATGAATGAATGAATGAATGAATGAATGAATGAGTACCAAGTCCAGTTCTGCAAAAGTCCGTTCAAAGAGTACAGCAGTTTCCTCATACCAAGTTGAAGTTAATTATATGCCATGCAGATGGAAAGAAAGCAGTGTATGTGTGTGAGGCTACTGTATATGTCACTGCACAGACACAAACAGCAGAGGAACACTCGTATCATCTAATGCTTGTGGTGTGAGTCTTTGAACAGCAGGTGGCTGCAGAGTACAACCTAGTGTTGTACTGTAGTCAAGACCACCTAAACCGAGACCAAGACAAGACCAAGACTTTGAGGGGTCGAGACCGAGACAAGACCAAGTCTTTGTGGTTCAGGTAACCAAATTTGATTATAGATGAGTTGGCTGACATCTTCTCACGGCCTCTTCTCCTGTCACTCACATGCACTTTTGTGGGGGGGCGTGTGAAAGGGGGGCGGGAGGAGTGACAGCCGTTAACGGTGACAAAAATTTCAAATGATAAATGAGTCAAGTTATTGGTTGTACCCGAAGCAATGCGATTTACGCAAAATCACAGTAACGATATTAACAAGTTAATCCAAAAATGCACAGGCAATTTATTGATATCCCCACAGTTGTGGTCTTGAAATAAAATCCGGAGTCCGCTTTGTCCGATACAGAGTAAAAATGCAGTCGATTCGCTATTGCTATCGCTTTATTTAATTTTATAGTAAAGCGCGCTGTCATTTTTATTTGTAAAAGGTGCTATATAAATAAAATGTTTATTTACTTACCTACTTAATAAACCAACACCCTATCTGTGACAATCGCCTCTAGGGAAACACATTTATCTAAAACAGATGAACGTGTTTATATACGAAGGATCAATACATAAGGTGTTGAATCACCTCTAGGGCACGCAATTGTCCCCCTGATTGATATGAATGGGTCTATACATTTAGTAATGGGCAACACACACACACACACACACACACTAGTGCATGCATGCTCACGTGTAGGCTCACCACACATGCACGTGCAAATGTGGGCTTTTTTCCATTTGACGAAAGACTCAAAAAAGGGGAAACATGACCTGGAAGTGGTTGTATATCTTTCAAAATAAATGTCTAAGTGATACGAGTGTGCTGATACATGAATACATCTATAGTTTATAGTAATATTATTTGTGATGATTATATTATTATTCCCATTAGATACAGTTCCTATAAATTATCCCAAAATGTCCAGTTAATTTTAATCAATTCCCATAAATGCCAATAATTCCCATGGGAGGTTTTCCTATTTGGAATATTTCAAAAATTCTCAAATAAAAGTTCCCATGGAAGTTTTCTGGAAATGTACTGGGAATTTCCCTCTCCTTTGTCACCTCAGTCTTCGCCTACACTCCTGTTTTTTCCGGGTTAAGACGACACAAATGTCAACAGCTTAAACGCTGTAGTATGAAGTCAAATGTTTCCATTATATTCAAGTCAGTGTCAAATGAGTTCACAGAGTGCTGATTAAAGCCTATCAGCTCCCTGCAACCATATGTTTTATTCTCATGTCTCCCGGCAACCTTACCACACTACGCGCAGAAAGTCATACCTTTTATATCATGAGTGACAACGGTAGTGTCATGGTATGATTTATTTTATTTATTTAACCAGATAAAAGACCCATTGAGATGACCTGGCCAAGAAAGTTAATATAAACGGGGGCGATAACAGTTGCAAAACAAACATTGGAATATAAAAGTGCAAATAAATAGACAAATAAAGTGCAGGAGTTATGGTTGCAGTATTTAAGAACACACACATTCCTCGTGTCGGTCGGTTTTAAGATACAAAATAAATGTTTATCATTTTAGTTCAGTTTGGAAGGTATTCCAAGCAGAGGAGTCAGAGAAACTGAAAGCTTTTTTTTTCCCATTTTGGTCTGACCACAGGTACGAAAAGTCATTGGAAGCTAAGGTATAATGGCTTTTTGTTCTCTAAAAGAAAAGTGCATAAATAAGCATTCACAGACTTCACCTGCAACCAGGCTCCTATTGGACGAGACCAGCTGTCAATCACACTGGTGTCCACTCAAATGTAGCTTATTTATAATCTATTTTCCTCTAAATTGAAACCTAATTTAAATGACTTAAATTAAGGTCATTTGCCCATAGTTTCCGTTCAAACTGAGTTATTTTTTGCAGCTAGTGGAGTCGCCCACCAGTGGCTATTCAAAATATTCTTACTTCCTGTATGGCTTCACCAAGTCAACTGTCAGACTCATTCAGGAAATGCAGTTTTGATGCACTGCATTTTCATTTCCACAAATTTAGGATTTTGGATGCAATTATTATTATTATCAGTGGCCTGAACTTCAGGACTTCAGGGGCCATGTAAGTCAAGCACAGTATCAGTCACATTATACACACATCACTCACATAGCTTGGAACAATAAGCTGTTTGAATCAAAACTTATGTTGCATGAGAAATTTTCAACGTATCCATTTTCATCTGGGTTTCATTTGTCTACAGTCAGAACAGTTAGATCATAACCAAATACAAAAAGGCATTAAAAATAACAGCGAGTGTTAGTCACCTGAGGCAGAACACCACCCACATGGTTTTCCTCAACTCCGATACTTGCAGTGTTTAAATGTATGAAGATGAATATGCGGCACATGCTGCTAAATGTTTAGAAGAGCCTTTAAAAGGTGAACAGAGCTTCATGGTTCATGCATGTAGGTGCGTGCAGGCAAATCTGCATAACAAATTTACAAAAGACTACCAGTCTACCTGAAATACTCGCGTGTATGAAAATGAATGTTCATGTGTGTTCTTCCATGCATATGACAGCAGCTACAATGTGCATGGATGATGTTCCGGGACATGATCAGGGGTCAGTTGAGCAGTGAAAGGTCTCAAACGCAACCACAGAGAAATGATGATGTCTCATTTATTGTAGCCACACTGTAAGATCTCTTTTCATTCTGGTGTTTGAATCTAGTCTTATGCGCCCAGACATTGTGTTACTCTTATTCATTTTCATGTTCAGGGTGCATATAATTGCTTTCCAAGACAACAATTAAATAGAAAGGGATGATGCGCAAACTCAAATTATGTATACGGATTTCCAGGTCATTTACCATGTGACAGAACAGGAAAGAATAAAGTTTGTCCTACATCAGGCCTTGAGGCATTCATAATAAGCAAGCCTAAACATTCGTGACATTTGGCTAAACATCAAAAACATCTCTGATTGTTCAATTACGTACGGTGTTAAAATAATAAGAGAGAAGAAGATGTTGTAAACAGCAGGAACGGAGACAGAATGAACCGAGCGAGAGAGGAAAGGAAGGGAGATGGTTGTTTGCAAATGTTTTATAATTTCACGTAAAGCACTTTGGATAACTTTATACCTTACCTCTATAAGTGCCCACCAGTGACACTCGGTCCGAACCTTGAAACTGCAACGCTAATTCCGCACTTTTTAGACCCGCTCGTAGGGGGACGGGACCTCATTCCCAGAATGTAAACAGTGTCCGCCATCTTTGCTAACAGTTACGCTAACAGGACCAAGCGTCCCTGCTGGGTTACGTAACAAGAATGAAGATATTTCTCAACTCCGGGGAAACTGAGGTTGGTAGCATATTCATTTTCTGCCAATAAACCCTTCTAAATGTCATTCTTGTGTTTGTTATGCACCAAAGGACTCGAGATAAAGTCCTTGTATGTTAATACCTATGTGGTGATGAAACAGGATCTAAGTCTGACACAAGTGTTATGTATAAAATGTCACAGTACCTTTTGTTAGGGTTCCTGAGACTAATCTCTGCAGGGACTGGATTAGTTTAAGCACCCCCTGACTGCAGCAGCTGGTACGGCCAGCCATGCTGGGATAGTGGTGGAGGTAAGTGCTGCTGGGACAGAGGCCTCACCAGAGAGAGAGAGAGAGAGAGAGAGAGAGAGAGAGAGAGAGAGAGAGAGAGAGAGAGAGAGAGAGAGAGAGAGAGAGAGAGAGAGAGAGAGAGAGAGAGAGAGAGAGAGAGAGAGAGAGAGAGAGAAAAAAAAGTATCCACAATGTCCTGTCAGCACATATTGCTATAGTGTGGGTCCAGATCCTTGGCGCAAAGAAAAGTCTGCCTCAGTAGATATCGTGATGGGACTTATGAGGCAAAGAAGCACATAAAAGCTGAGATGATAAGAATAAAACAAGTTGGTGGAACACAAGCGGTGCTGAAGTTCAGAGGCAGATGCCGAAAAGGGAGAAAAATCCAGTCTTGTATAAGCAAACGTTTTTGAGAAGATGAATTTTTAAAAGTCCAAGAAAAGGCAGTGATGGCCATCCAGCTCTGCTCTCCTCCTCCTCGTTCTTGTTCTCTCTGTCTTAGCTTCTGTCCTTTGGTGTTGTGAAGTATCAGTCGTCATCCAGCAAAGACACGCACACACGAGTAGTATAAATATATTTATAAGTAAGGGTTTTCCTCTGAGCTGCAGTGGTGGTCCTGTGGCTGTGCTGTGGAGGAGCTGTGCTCTGATGCAGAGAGCAACAGCTCTGTACCGAACCCCCTCTCTCTTCTTTCCACCCTCCTATCTCACATTGGTGATTCATCCCACTCTAACGTGGAGCTGCTTCACCTCCCATTTGTTTTTCTAGAGTCGACATAAATCTATGTTCTATGTTCATAATAATGACTGCTGCATAAAGAAAGACTATTTTGGGATGGTTTGGGTGGTTCAGGGTTTATGGCCGAAGCACAGCCCTATATGACCAGTGAAAATTCCAAAAATCTGTCAAGGTTCGTACCACAGAACTTGGATCCAATATGCACAAGACTGAGTCAGATATGTGAAACCAAAAATGAGGCTTTATTGCGCTCTCAAAAAAATTAAGGCAAGAGCAAAAACGCTATTCAAAAACGCAAAAATAAAAGAATGCCAAAGGCAAGACAAAAGGCGAAAAAACTATCCTATAACTACAAAACGAAAACTAGATCAACTTGGATCGTAACTCTAAATATGAACAAGGTAACGGCGAACATGGAGATGAAAAAACGCACTGACAAAGGGAAATGAGTGACTTAAGAAGGGGAAAGGGGACCAGGTGCTGATAATCAGGGAATGACACCAGGTGCAAACACTCAAGGTAATCAGATAAAACAAGGACAAGGTAGACATGCAGACCAACAGGAAACCCTAAAGCCTCACCAAAATAAAACAGGAAATGACAAAAACGCGATGTGAAGCCTCCACCACAAATCTGGACACATGTTCTACTGCTATTCACTAGCAGTAGAACATGCAGCGTAGCTAATGTTACAGCTAGTATCAGCTTTGCAGCTACGTATGATGCCAGCACTGCTACCAGACCTGATGCTGCCGAATGTGGGCAAGGCAAGGACTGCTAATGTGGAACAACTGACACATAATCAGTGGAGGTCGAGGAGAGAGAGAGAACCCCCCAGCAAACATAAAGTGGGAAAGTGTGGGCTAACTGTGGGACAGTGTGGGCAGGGCACACCCACACTCGTGCCCATGCGTGCCCATTTCTAAATGGGAATGGTCTTGGATGTCTTGCCTGCAAGGAGGCCAAGATTCTCTTCCTTTCAGAAAGATTGGAGTTTATTAATCGGATGCCTGGGTCGATGGAACTGTAAGTAGCCCTGTCCAGAAGTAGTTGCGCAAAAAGATTTATATACACCGTGACAGCATTGCTCATAAACGAGCTGTTGAGATAGCAGGGATTTAAAAAAAGAAAATTGGCAGATTTCAGCTCCAGCAATTTTGAAGAGACGTAGTTCGTTTAGAGCAGCAAATACTGTTGCTAAAGAACTGTTGCCTTAATGAGATGAGCATTCCACAAGCACACCCATCTGGCTATATTTTATTATGTATTTATATTAGTCAGCTATTAGTAACCACCACAAAGTTCAGATTATAATTCAAACCGTGACAAAAGCCTAAGGTTTGCCGTTTGTGCTGTTTTGTGTCTCACTCCACTGAACTGGGGAAATGCTCACGGGGAAGAACATGACACACTGCTTCCTCTGTCTATTTTTCTCGCACTCATCCTCTGTATTGTCCATATTTAATATATTAATCTCCTCACAGCCGCTGTGGCATTTTAGTGGCTCTCCCTCCAACAGTATATTACAATCATAAATGTCATTCTTTACAAAAAGTAAGAAGGGAAGAAAGAAACAGCTTAAGGAAAAGCATAGCTTTTAGTTTCCGTGACTCGAGGTGCTTGTCCTATTCAGAACCCAGGGAAAGAGCACTTTACTCACTAAGTAGAGCTGCTCTGACTTGGCCACACTGTCTAGAACACACATGGATAACATAAGGCCCTAGGACCGGAACTGGCCAACAATGAAGATGACGCTCCAGTGTTTCTTCCACAAATTTTTTATCCCTTTGTCAATGTTTTCAGTGTATTACAGTAACTTCGTTCCACCAACTCATCCTTTACAGGCAAACAAAAATAATCCACAACCACTGTGGTTGTCTTCTCCATTTTCATTCAAATTAATAATGGTCACATTATTTGCACACTAAAGCAATGTAATTACAATTCTATATCCACTTTGAACACTGGTAAAAAAACAAGTGTCTTTCCAATAATGCAGAAGCGGATTATCTTATAAGCAGCAGGCTCTATGTTACATTGCTTACAATGTTAACACCTCTTAGTTAAAATATCCATAAATAATTGATGAAATAGGCACTCTCCAATACAATTACAATGCAGGTTGTGTCACTTGTAAACACACTGTCCTTTGTACAGCAGATGTGACTTTATTTATTTTTATGCCAAGTAATTGTGATATAGGTAATGATGATCATGTGGAGTGAACCTTAGATAGCCCTGATGAAAATTAGAAATGTATCCTCTGTCATCACAGATGGTAGCCTGTTGCCCAGGCCTTATATACATAAGGCAACAAGCACGATATCAGATTATCACACTTTGTGTGAACACAGAATGTATGGCGTGAAACCACACAGGCTGACGCAGGTGAAACCAGGTCAGTCTGCAAATTTCAAGTTTACACAGCCTGTTCGCTGCTTTAAACAAGGCAGTCAAACAAACGCAGACAACACTTGAGTTATACGAACATGTGGATACACGGTCCGACAGATTCAACAGACCAGCCCAGACACTATGCCTCATACTTTGAGTCAATGGGGTGAAGTGAGGTGTTCTGGCTGACTTTGGGTCAGGTCCAATTCTATGGAGTTGCAGAGCATTGACGGGCTGTTGACCAGCAATGAGATTAGAGGACTCTGCTTTATCACTACTTCACACATAGATGTGAAGTGTATTGGACACTGGGAGCAGGAGTTCTTAGACAGTATTAGAACGTTTTTTGCATGAATGCATGCGGAGTGAATCAACAGCGATCAGGATGGTCAAGGTGAGCTGCTTGTGCAAGAGACCTGAAGACGTGGAAGACACACCTTTAAATAATCTCCTGCAGGTGTGCCACTTCACAGCGCACAGAGCATTATGTTATTATGTGCAGGTTGACAGGCTGAGACCAGGTTATTGTGCTTGAGACTTTTTGACAGCCAACCTGGATTTTGGAAAATTCCATTCTCCTCCAAAGTCTCAATCTTTGAAGTCTTTGACCGCTTCTCGGGGAGGTATACATCACTTTGGGAAGAGAAGCATCCTGGCGACCCATACACAGAAGATTCAGAGTAACTGGATCAGGATCTACAACATCTGCAGAGAGGTATCCAAGGGGTTTGGAGTTCAGGATTATCTCCACCTCTTTTAGAACAGTCCGCAACAGAGTTTCACTGACTGCTTGGTCCCCTAAGACAACTATCAAGACTTTGTAGACTTGATCTCTCGCTCCCATGCACTACCAAAAGAGAGGAGTGCGATGGAATAAACCTGAAGGAGATTTGTCGAACCAAAGCTGCTCCTGGAACTGTGGTTCCATTGCTTTGAATGCCTCTGCAATTTTAGTTTTTCCTGCCTTGAAATTTGTACCTCTGTCAGACAGGATTATGATGCCTCCTCGGGGCCATAAGGAATGCCTCAGCATCCAAATTTCCAGGTGAACACAGTGGGTAGTCAAACACTTGAAGAGGATGCCCCAGCATTTCTCCACTCCACGACTGAGCTTGACAGATAGGGGTCCGAAACAGTCAGCTCCTGTTGACCAGAAAGGGAGCTACTTTAGACATAGTTGAGCAGGATGTCAATCTGCCATTTGGTACAGCTGTGTTGGCTCCATTTCTGATGGCTCTTCTTCCACCAATTATCAAATACTTCCATCTTATTTCACCATAGACCTGTTCTGGTCCAGGATGGACAATATGTGTCCCGACAAATGCTTTGTATCTGCAGGATTCAGACTTAAGCCAGTGGTTGAATCGCTCCAGTAGATGATTTTCTGTATTGGCAGGCTTAGCTTGGTTTGTAATGTAGTGGTCAACTGGGCACTGGAGAGGGCAGCATTGAGTTCCAAGTGAGGCATCTGACGTTTAGGCACAACTCTGGATCTTGCCAGGACAAGAGATTTCAGACTTCAGACAACACAAGTAGTGAGAGATGCTCGGCTCAGGAGGTGCTTCTTACAAAAAACAGGACATATACACATCTTGTTATAATTCTACAAAAGCAAACAATTTAATTTTAAAGCAATTCTACACCTATACAAGCATTCATGGGCAGTGCATTCAATTTCTGCCAGTAACCAAGCTACATGTGACCTTTAAAGCGTTCATCTTTTTTTGTGAGCATGCTCATGTCTATGTGAGCACCATATAGTCTTGTTTATTTTATTTTATTTATATCACAGTAACACACTGATATATTACATATGTTACATTTAACTCTATTCCAATGTCACCTGGTGATACTTTATCAGTGCAAAATATACTGTGTACATTTTTACTCTCATCTCGTAAAAAAACAAACAAAATTGCAATAAATGTGTTGTGGGGTTTTAGCTTTATTAGCTTGATGTAGTTCAGTGCAAAATATATTTAAATAGGCAGGAGCATCTTGACTGTAATTTCATCAGTGCAACCACTCTCAACAATAAACCTTTCACAAATGCACTGTGTAGTTGCAGTTAATCAGTAGAAAGTCACTGACGTAATCCATCTTGAATCAGGCCCAGCTCACACATATTGTACATTAAAATAAACTTGCTTGACACTTATTCACCAGCACTAGCAACGTCAAGGGGAGGGGCAAATAAACAATTAGCAACATTTTAACCACCTGCACCACTCTGCATCTAATCCCTCCAGTCACTTGTGCAAAACATGTCAGCGTTCCCTCACTCATCTTCTACCACTTTATCCTCCACATGAATTGTATGTTCACAACAATCAGTCCCTATTTCACCAATGCCACTGATATCATGATATCCTTTTAGAGATGGAAGGCAAACCTATTATACGTTTCCAACTGTGCTTTCCCCGGTCTCCTCTTGTTGCAGACCACAATACACAAAAGAAAATGTATCTACAGGCCAAGTTTTTAAATTTTACTTTTTAAGTTTTTTAAAACTGTCCATTTACAAGAACACCACAATAAAAACAAGAGTGAAATAAGACAAAACTGTGTAGGCACAACCCCAAGGTCCTTAATTTAAATTAAGAATCGACTCTCCCACTCGCAAAATAATGATTGTTGGGTGAACCTAGCCCAGTCTGCAAGCAATTGGATTTGGCTGTGCAGACACGTCTGGAAAGGACGTTGTTTTGGCAATCTTCAGAAGGGAACCCCTAGCATGCTAGAAGCAGACTTGACTTGCGATGATAACAGAGAAGTGACATCTAGCAGCTTTTGTATACGTCCAACGTGGCGTCTTCTGAAGAGCAGCTGTCTTTTGATTTGGCTGTTGCTTCCCTTTTAAGCGACTAGCTCCACGGAGCTCCCACTGGCAAAAGTCCTGAGTTGGCATTACTAGATAACCATCACGCCTAGCGGATCGTTGGTCTGATTGGTTGAAGCTCATCCAATTGCGCACAGAGTTACGCCTAGTGGGTCAGTACACCTTTTCCAGAATCATACACATGAAGTCTGGCGTTAGGCTAGTTACATGTGATAGACATGATGCAATTTACCTTGTTGGAGTGAACACGCAGTAAAAATCTGTCATGTGGAAAATAACAGCCACCTATCATTGACACACATGAGGCTTTTATTCAGCTGGATCTCTCAATACGCTAATAAAAAATATTACATTCACAATGCAGTGCTTTGGGTTTGACATGAGCTTGCTGTGTGTGGCACTAAACAAGAAACAGCTAACTGATACCGTGAATGTTTAATCTGGTAGTGGAGCGAGTTTGGAATTACAGTGCAGCAGGTGTACAGTCCAGCACAAGCACAGTGTTTCACCTGGGCTCATCAGGTACAGCGTTGGGCTCATGACACACGAGACCATTCCCCATTTCAGGTTCTTTCTTATCTTCGTGTTTCTCTAACTGCTGAGACACCTTCTGTCCGCTCACGCAGGTCAATCTGTGGTGTACAGATGCACGAGTAAATGGTAGTTTCCTGCAAAACTGTCCTGTAGAGCGAAGCAGGTCTACATAGGCCCTGCGAAAGTCCCTGTTTAAGGCTGGATACAATATTGGGTTCAAGGCGGAATTAAAGTAGCCCAGCCAAAGAACCACTGAGTGTAGTGTATTGGGAGGATTGGTCTTTTCCTTTATGCTTACGCAGGTGATGTAAGTGAAGTAAGGGAACCAGCAGATGACAAACACCCCCAGAATAGCTGCAAGGGTCACTGTGGCCTTATGCTCACGGACTGTGGCAACAGTTGATGCCATACGTGGAAACGATGGCGTGGCAGCACGAATACGCCGCACCTGTAAACAGAAAGACAGATGAACTCATTCACTTATCTGACAGTTTCAGGACTTTTAGTCAACAATTGACTACACAACACGTAGATAAAAACTTCATTTGAAAAAAATACTTCATGATCATCATCATCATCAAGTTCATTCAAACTGATGAGGAGCTAGTTGTATAAAATCCTAACATTAGTTTGAATGAACTTGTTGAATGAACAATTGTCTGCATATCATTGCATATAAATTTAAATGAAGTTAATTGAATTAAATTGTCTCCATAGCATTTGCTAACTGCAATTCAAATTAACCTATTTGAATGACATAGTCATCGTTAAACTGACTTGAGTTTGAATTAACCTAATTCATTTGAGTGTCACCAAGTCATTTTTAAACGTTTTCCTTTTTTGTGTGTATATTTCTGATGATCCTGCCTACTGCAGCTTTAATGTGTTGAATGTATAGATCATAATAATGTATAAAGACGTAGTCTTCCAGTTGCAAAACAAAAGCTATTTGATGGGCACCATGTCAGTTCAAAGACTTTTAGTCACATGGTGTCCACTCATATGTCCACACATACTTTCCTCAAAATTAGATCATAATTTAGAAAATGTACGCCATATTCTGGGAAAGAACAACTGAAACTAGTGATTTTGACAATTTATTCCTAAAGGAAATGTTCACTGATGTCATAAATCAAGTGAAAAGTAGAAGTTTTTCAAACTGCATCCAATTTTACAGAAAACTCAAGCCTCAGATTGATGCACATGATTTATGACCTTTTATGTGCTACCTCAGCATATTTTACGAAACTGTACCCAACACTGACCTGTTCTTGTGCCACTCTGAATATGCAAAGATACATTCCAATCATGAGAAGCAGAGGCAGGTAAAATGCGACAGAGGTATAAATAAGAACGTAGTTATTGTTCCATTCAAACTGGCAGTAGTGCCCCTTTTTGTCCTCATCCCCCAAGCCCCAGTCAGAGTGCTGCACCCTGTAGTCCACAGTGTTCCACCCAAGGTGGATGGGTACAAAGGACATAGTAAGGGACATGGTCCAGATGGCGATTAGGGCCAGAGTCACACTGAGTGGGGTGACTCTCCGTGAGTAGCTAAGAGGAGCCGAAATGGCCAAGTATCGGTCCACACTGATTGCCATCAGGGTCAAGATAGAGGATGAACACAGCATGACATCCACTGAGAGGTAGATGTTACACAGGGCTCCTCCCAGGGACCATTTGCCACCACGCAGCTCCACAGTGGCGGTGAAGGGCAGCACCAGCAGGCCGAGCAGGAGATCAGTCGCTGCCAGTGACACCACGAAGCAATTAGCAATGCGCCACAGTCGACGGCTGAGTCCCACGGCCAGAAACACAAGTACGTTCCCACCGATGGTCAGAATGATAAATGACAATAGGAAGACCCAGCGGAGGGCTGTGGAGATCATGGTGCGCTCCTTCCTCAGGCACCACGTGACTGAAACCGTGCTAATGTTTGAATCCCAGGAGAAAAACGTGAAAAGTGTTTCACGTACTTATTTCCAAACTTTTCAGACGTTGATCGCTGAGTGGAAAACAAATCCGGGCCATCATTTTATTCGCTATATGCTGCTCTTAAAGGCCTCTGTGGCATCTGCGCTCCTGGCGAAGAACAAACACAAATGACAATAAGCATTTCACATTTCACCATATAGATAATATTTTATCACCTGTGCAAATGTTTGACTGCAGCCGTATGTTTAAAGTCAGTTTTTACAAAGGCACACAAGATAATTATTACTTCTGTGAAATTTGCAGTGTTACAGCAGCAGGGACGCACAAAAAGTCAAGACAAAATAATATAATGATGAATAAATAATCACTAGGAAATATAAGAAATACAGATAAACAGAGGCAAATTGAATATCAAAAGCTTAAAAAGTAGCAAGAGCTGCTGCAAACATGAAAAACTGATTTTGAACTGATATTTTCTGTTGTTTTTCTTGTTTTCATGGCTTGACAAAATCAAATATACACAGTGTAGAAGGCTGACACGAGACAAGTTCTTTTTAAACACATAAATAAAATATTCTGCCACTGGAAGGAGTCAAGTAAACTAATCCATCTTAGCTGTTCTCCTTAGGACACTTAGGCACTGACTTCCATTCATTTGGACAGCCTAAACAAAGCGTTATGCCTAAACATAAACTGAACCTAACTACAATTAAAATCTTCACTAAACTTAACCAGTTCCTCCGAAATGAGGTTGTGCCTTAATAGGACCAGGTTTTGGACTACTGGTCCTGACAAGGTCAGTGTGAATGCCAGAAAAAGGTAATTAAGAGGTCACAAATACAAGTAAATCAGTATTTGCATATACTGATTTTAGCCAATTGAGAAAATCCTTCATTCAGATTTACCTCGGTGAAGCGAACTCACCAGAAAGGGGAAGCAGTAGACCACAATGACTTTCTTTATAAAATGTAGTGTGAGTGGCTAACACATTTCACAAAAAGGCTGTCTAATGGCGAAAGAAAGGGGTGAACACATCCTTGTAACATGTTCTTTTTCTCTGCGAGGTGTTTATTCAAAGCCTCAGCTGTTCTCCTGCAACACTGACGTGCAAATTGAATCAAACAGCGAGCAAAACCGATTACAGCGAATGTGATAGCAAGATAACACGCATGGTGTGTGCCCTTCGGTTTTGCTTCTGCATTTTATGAAGATAAATCTAGGACATGTATACGACCGGCTCTAATGCTGTATTTCTAGAGTAAAACTGTAGTAATGTTGTCCAGTATAATTACCTGAGACGACATTATGTTTGACAGTGTGGTTTTTAATTTGCTGTCCGCGTTTTTACAACAGGACATTCACGTCATGGAATCTTTAATTAAGGCTCTGACGCAGAGATGACAGTGCTGTTTACATAAATAGATGACATTATACAACAGTATTATCATATGATGGAATATTATTATTAATAAAACATTTTATTTATTTATTTACAAGCAGGAAAATCCCAGGCAGTTTTATCTTTGGTTTGACTCTTCTCAGGGGAAAAAATGACACCTTTCTTTGTTTAAAGTTAAGATCGGACTCTGGTCCCAACACCAGCCCCACTGCGCTCTCACTCACAATATGAGGCTTGTGCCAATGGCCGGTAGTTATTGTGTAATATGATAAACATCAGCAAATTGTTCTTGTGCCCATGTCTCTTTGTCTTTCATTTCCCCCAGTTGCTGCTGTGCCACATGAAGCACAACGCTATAGCAATATAGATTGTCTGAAATGTTTTTTTACATGAGAAGAAAATGTATTTCTCTTTTAAAATGTTAGTTATTTACTTGCGGGATGTTCAAAAGTACACAGGCACACAATTGCACTTCCACTGTCATACATGAGAACAACTGGTTAACTAGAGTCAGTATACTAACACTGTGGCTGGCGACTTATTAAATCACAGGATACACCACAATATGGTCTTTGGTCTTCAGCTGCAATGCAACAAACATTCAGGGGACAGTACATTTATATAGTATTTAAACATTGTGTAACACATGTTTGTTGATTTCTGTCCATAAAGAAGAATAAATGAACTGATTTATTTCACTCAAGAGCAAAAATCAATCTTGGGGGGTTAGATATGGCTTCTAATATCTGGGAAAATAAAACTTGAAGAACTTGATTGATTAATCCGCCTACCTTCACGCAACATGGGTGCTGTGGCTGGTGAGTCCATTCAGGCTCCTGTAGAAACATGGCGACACAAGATGGGGGGGGGCATCCATAAAGCAAGAACCTCTTCTAAAGCTACAAAAAAAACAAATAATTTGTATTCAATATTTATTATATTCTAAATATACACTTATACAAACTTACTTATGGGTAGTATAATTCATGTTCAGGCAGTAAACCCTCTTGAGAAAATCCCCCACACTGACAAGTAAACAAAGTTTATCTAGTGAGTTATGAGTCGACAGTGTGACAACATATCCGGCCCAGTAGTGCAGTGGGAGAGCAGACAATATCGATGACTTATTTAACAACATGTGAAAAGGGAAAGCACAGCGTGCAAAAGGGGTAAATCTCCAGGAACTAAATATTCAACCACTTATATGATTTGTGTAAATTCCTTTGGTGCCCTGGCCTTGTCCTCATTCGCCCTCTTTTAATCACTATTTTGAGTTGAATGATTCATTTAAATCGATGCAAAGAAAGCAGTGTCTGGGCATTGACTCTAGGCTACTGAACTGAAGGCTGGGGCATTAATGCAATAACAGCAGTTATCACCATGCATGTATGCACCGTGCACAAAAACACGTCATCGCTGTGAATGTTTTACTTCAGATGTTTGAAGTTCATGTAGAAGTTTAAAGTCATAAATACTGGTTTCTTCAAGTGTCACACAATTATCACGATCAACTTTTTCATTAATAAAAGTTTGCACTATTTTAGTTATTTTTTGCATTAGCTGCACAAGAGTTTGCAGTGGCTTATTACTATTTAATTTTATTCTACAGTTTACTTTATCCTACATTTTCATATTTGGATTTTATCGCTATTTCCTTTACAACAATGCAGCAACTGTAAAGTTGAGAAGACGCCGAGTGCAAAGAATGTCACTACTGGTAATAATGTTGCAATGTCGCATTGTACACACAAGTTACGACAATAAAAATAATGGAATGGAATCATGATAGGTTAAACCTATAATGCCAAAAGATTAACATACAGAACACTGACAGTTAACCCACACATGCAGAAGTATAAGAGTTATACCCGTGTCTTAATAATTCAAATACGTTACTGGCGGCTGTGATAGAGCAGCAGAATAAACCAACTGTCTGCATACCTATCACTGTCTGTGAATGTACAACCAAAGTGTGCCATACATGAATGAATCTCACAAATGCAATGTGTATAAATGTCCTGGGTTCTCAACATGTAACACCTTTACCCCCCCCCCCAAATGAATAGGTTGACTCACCTCATACATGGTGTGTACATCAGGTTCCAGGACTTAAGATCACGAATGTTCTCCTGTGATTCCTTGAGCGCGAACTGCACCCCCCCCCCCCCCCCCAGCTCATTTGTTATTCTCTCTCCTCCCTGCTTTTCCTTCTAATCTCTGATCTCACAGCTGAGTCTGGTCACTGCAAGCACTGCTCACTCCCTCTAGTGCACAAGTGGGGCATCTGAGGCTTTTTGTGATGAAAGCAAATGACACAAAAAGCCTTTTAAAAACTGCATTACAC